>NW_003852420.1:19062727-19067618 GCF_000181295.1 Otolemur garnettii | reverse complement strand
GAGCCCAGGAGTTGGAGATTGCTGTGAGCTGTGATGCCACAGCACTCTACCCAGGGGGACAGCTTGAGGCTCTGTCTCAAAAAAAAAAAAAAAAAGAAAACATAGTCACATAAAAATTTGTACATGAATAGTCACAGCAGCATTATTCATGATAGCCAAAATGTGGGAAACAGCCCAATGTCCATCAACTGATGAATGGAGAAACAAAATGTGGTGCATCCCTGCAACGGACACGTCATTCAACCGTAAAAAGAAATGAATCACTGAGACAAGCTACAACATTGATAAACCTTGAAATGATTATGCCAAATGAAAGAAGCTAGACATGGAAGTTTACATATTGTATAATTCTATGTATTGAAATGCCCAGAATAGATAAATCCATAGAAATGGAAAGTAGATTAATGGTTACTAGGAGCTGGAAGGGATGGAGGGAATGGGAAGTAACTGTGTTAACGGGTTTCCTTTTAGGGTGATGAAATGTTCTAGAATTAGATAGTGCTGGTTGTAAAACCAGGTGAATTTATGAAAAACCACTGAACTGTATAATTTATTTATTTTCTTTTGAGACAGAGTCTCACTA
Source organism: Otolemur garnettii (assembly GCF_000181295.1). Lineage (NCBI taxonomy): Eukaryota > Metazoa > Chordata > Mammalia > Primates > Galagidae > Otolemur > Otolemur garnettii. The sequence goes on along the minus strand of NW_003852420.1, from coordinate 19,067,035 downwards.
TGTTACCCTCCATAGAGTGCCATGGCGTCACAGCTCACAGCAACCTCAAACTCTTGGGCTTAAGCGATTCTCTTGCCTCAGCCCCCCAGGTAGCTGGGACTACAGGCACCTATCACAGCACCCAGCTATTTTTTTGTTGTAGTTGTCATTGTCGTTTGGCAGATCTGGGCCAGGTTTGAACCAAACAGCCCTGGTATATGTGGCCAGTGCCCTAGCCGTGAGCTATAGGTGCTGAGCCTGAATTGTACAATTTAAAAGGTGAATTTTTTGGTATATAAATTATACCTCAGAAAACCCTACAGTATTAAAATGTGATATACGTGGGCAGTGCCTGTGGCTCAGTGGGTAGGGCGCCACCCCCATATACCAAGGGTGACAGGTTCAAACCTGGCCTCAGCCAAACTGCAACAACAACAATAACAAAATAGCCAGGCGTTGTAGAGGGCACCTGTAGTCCCAGCTACTCAGGAGGTTGAGGCAAGGGAATTGCCTAAGCCCAGGAGTTGGAGGTTGCTGTGAGCTGTGTGACGCCATGGCACTCTACCAAGGGCGATAAAGTGAAACTCTGTCTCTACCAAAAAAAAAAAATGTGATATTTGTTTAAAAATAACTTGGATGTGACCAAAGGTATACTTCAGAAAGAGTCATAGGTTTAAAAAATTAAAACAAATTGCTTCTCGGCCTCTTGGCTAAGATCAAGTGTAAAAAATTAAAACAAGGCCCTAGCCTTGTAGTGGCTCACGCCTGTAATCCTAGCACTCTGGGAGGCCAAGGTGGGTGGATCCCTTGAGCTTAGGATTTCAAAACCAGCCTGAGCAAGAGCGAGACCCTGTTTCTAAAAACTAGGCAGACGTTGTGGTGGGTGCCTGTAGTCCCAGCTACTTGGGGGGCTGGGCAAGAGGATCACTGGAGCCCAGGAGTTTGAAGCTGTTGTGAGCTGTGATGCCATGGCACTCTACTGAGGGTAACAAAGTAAGATTCTGTCTCAAAAAAAAGAAATTACAGAAAAGATTGAAAATATATCATCGTTTTTTCCCCCCAAAAGGTACAAAGCCCAGAAAGTTTCCCAGGCAGTTTTTCATGCCTGAATAAATATGTAATTGTACCATTTTAACTGTTCCAGTACAGAGAAAAAGAAAAAATTTTTCCTCATGCCTTTTCCAAAGCCAGGATTATCATAGCGCCAAAACTTGACAAAGAACATAATAAAAAAAGTTAATCTTTCTTACAAACGTAGATGGAAAAAAATCTTAAATTACAAGCAAATGAACTCAGCAAAATATTAAAAGAATAATATACTCATATCCAGTAGGGTCTAATCCAGGAATGCAGAGAGCTCACGTTGAAAAATTCATGAACAGAATTCACCATACCAACAGGTCAAAGGTGGAAAGAATACTGTCATCTTCAAAATGCTTAGGAAGCATTTTATTTTATTTTATTTTATTTGAGACAGAGTCGCACTTTGTCTTCCTCAGTAGACTGCTGTGGTGTCGTAACTCACAGCAACCTCAAACTCTTGGGCTCAAGGGATTCTCTTGCCTCAGCCTCCCAAGTAGTTGGGGCTATAGGCACCCACCACAACACCTGGTACCTGGCTATTTTTAGAGACAGGACCTTGCTCTGGCTCAGGCTGGTCTCAAATCCACGAGCTCAGGCAATCCACCCATCAGCCTCCCTGAGTGTTGGGATTCCAGGCATGAGCCACCAAGCCCGGGCTATTTTTTTGTTTTGTTTTCTTGTTTGAGACAGTCTCACTGTGTTGCCCTCAGTGAGTTCAATGGACACGTAGCTCAGAGCAACCTTAAACTCTAGGGTGGGCATCCTCAAACTACGGCCCGCGGGCCACATGCAGCCCGCCTAGTACATTTATCCAGCCCACCAGGTGTTTTTCCCGCCACTGACTATCCTGCTTAGCAGCCAACTCATCCTGGGACCTGCAGTCCAGCCCTCTAATGGTCTGAGGGACAGTGAACTGGTCCCCTGTTTAAAAAGTTTGAGGACCCCTGCAGAGCTCAAGAGATCCATTTGCCTCAGCCTTTTGAGCAGCTGGGACTACAGGCACTCACCACAATGGCTGGCTATTTTTAGAAACTGGGGTCTTTAAAAAAGAGAGAGAGAGAATGGGGGTCTTAATCTTGCTCAGGCTGGTCTCAAACTCCTGAGCTCAGGTGGATCACCCTTGGCCTTGGCCAGAGTGCTAGGATTCTGCCTTGGCCTCCCAGAGTGCTAGGATTATAGGCATAAGCCACCTCACCCAGCCTGCTTTCATTTTCATATGAATTTTAAGACCAGCTTCTCCATTTCTGCAAAAAAAGGTAGTTGAAATATTGACAGACATTGTATTGAATCTGTAGATCAATTTGGGAAGTACTACCATCTTTCTTTTTTTTTCTGAGATAGAGTCTCACTTTGTCTTCCTCAGTAGAGTGCCGTGGCATCATAGCTCATCGAATCCTCAAACTCTCATGCTCAAATGGTTCTCTTGCCTCAGCCTCCCAAGTAGCTGAGACTTACAGGCGTCGCCACAATGCCTGGCTATTTTTAGAGACAAGGTCTCACTTTTGCTCAGGCTGGTCTCAAACTCCTAGCTCAAGCAATCTACCTGCCTCAGTCTTCCAGAGTGCTAGAATTACAGGCATGAGCCACAGTACACAGCCTCCATTCTCAAGTTTTTAAAAAATTCTGGAGAAAGAAGAAGCATTATATGGCTTAAGGGCAGACAAACCCAGGAACAGGAAGTCTCTTAGGTCTCTCCAACCTGTTTCATCATTTGAAAAATGAGTATTGGGCAGTGCCTGTGGTTCAGTGAGTAGGGCGTGGGCCCCATATGCCAGAGGTGGCAGGTTCAAACCTGGTCCTGGCTGGACTGCAACAGCAACAAAAATAGCTGGGCATTGTGGTGGGCTCCTGTAGTCCCAGCTACTTGGGAGACTGAGGCAAGAGAATTGCCTAAGCCCAAGAGCTGGAGGTTGCTGTGAGCTGTGATGCCATAGGGCTCTACTGAGGGTGATAAAGTGAGACTCTGTCTCTACCAAAAAAAAAAAAAAAAAAAAGAAAGAAAGAAAAGAAAAATGAGTATCTTTCTATGTAATGAATTAATGTAGAAAATCGTATTGCACAGTACCAAACACAGAACAGCCTTCAGTCAGTGAAAGCTTAGTATTTGTACTAATAAAATAGAAACAGAAGAATATTTCCTCAATATGATTCTTTTTGTTTGTTTTTGTTTTAGCAGGCCCAGGCTGGGTTTTAACCCACCAGCCCTGTGCATGTGGCTGGCGCCCTACCCACTGGGCTAGGGCACCACCCTCAATATGATTTTTTTTTTTCAGTTTTTGACCAGGGCTAGGTTGGAACCCCCCACCTCTGGCATATGGGGCCGGTGCCCTACTCCTTTGAGCCACAGGTGCTGCCCACCCTCAATATGATTTTAAAAACTATAACAAAACAGTTAGGGCTGTTAACAGGAAATGCCAGATAAAAATGATTATTACATTTACAGTCATAAGTCACTTAACAACAGAGAATATGTTCTCAGAAATGCATCATTAGGCAATTCTGTTGTGTGAGCATCACAAGAGAGTACTCACACAAACCTAGATGGTATAGCCTATGACACGCCTGGGCTGTATAATATAGCCTATTGCTCTTAGGCCACAAAGGTGTACTGTACTGAATACTGTAGGTAACTGTTACACAAATCACTAGGCAATAGGAATTTCTCAGCTCATTGTAACCTCAAGGGACCACCATCATAAATGTTGTCCACTATTGACCAAAACACTGTTCTGTGGTGCATGATCTGGGGTGCCTGACTATGTTACACAATAAAGGATTTTATAGTAATTAGTTATAAATAAGTGTATAAAGAGCTGGGCCTAGTGGTTCCTACTTATAGTCCCAGGCACTTGGGAGGTTTAAGTGGGAGAATCCCTTGAGGCCAGGTGTTTGAGGCTACAGTGTGCTATGATGACCATGCCACTGTACTCCAACCTGGGTGACAAACCAAGATCCTACCTGTTAAAAATATATATAAAGAATAAAATAGAAAAAGGGCTGCTCAAGCTGGTGGAATGCTTGAGCTCAGGAGTTTGAGACCAGCCTAAGCAAGAATGAGACCCCATCTCTAATAAACATAGAGAAACTAGCTGGATTTTCTGGTGGGTCCCTATAGTTCTAGCTACTAGGGAAGATGAGGCAAGATGATCCCTTGAGCCCAGGCGTTTAAGGTTGCTGTGAGCTATGACACCATGGCACTCTAGCCACAAGCAACAGAGTGAGACCTTGTCTTAAAAAAAAAAAAAA
>NW_003852420.1:19058366-19062314 GCF_000181295.1 Otolemur garnettii | reverse complement strand
GGCACCTGTAGTCCCAGCTACTTGGGAGGCTGAGGCAAGAGAATTGCTTAAGCCCAAGAGTTTGAGGTTGCTGTGAGCTGTGACACCACAGCACTTGACTGAGGGCAACATGGTGAAAAAAAAATAAGAAGAAGAAATAAAAAGAAAAAGATAGTAGAAAATTCTAGATGTATATACTCCAAGATATTAAGTTGTTTATGTTTGCATAATGGGATTATAGTTTTTTTATTTTTCTATGTTAAATTTTTTAAAATGTAAACACATTTGCAAATGTTAAATCACAACATTTAACATGGTAAATACGAGAATTGGCTGAGGCAGGAGGATCACTTGAGCCCAGGTTGGAGTGCGCTATGTTGATACCACTGTATCCTAGAAAACCAGACAAATCAGAAAATCTCTCCTAAAAGGCAAAGGAAATAGGTTAAGAGCTAAACATAAAGGAAGTGACAAGATTTGAGAATCAGAAAAGGGATGTACAACCTTAGCCTTAGAGATGTTCTTAAGAGACACACCAGAGCTATCAGAAGTTCTAGTCAAAGCAGCAGATGAAGAAAACTTTCCTAGGGAAAAAAAAAATTATGCAGCTCAAAAAGTTTACTCTGTCCCAACCAAACTCCACCAAAAGAAGTCCATATTGGTTAAATTTTTATTTTCATCAGTAGGTTAGGAAGTTATTCCAACCTGTATGTGTTTGTATACTTACTAAAGAGTACAAATACTTATAAAAGTTACTTACAAAGGAATAAAAATAACCCTAGCTTCAGACCTCTCTGCAAAGCAACTGCCAGAGGAACAGAGAAGCAGGATCCCACAAGACAGGAAAGTAGAGCGGAAAACCGACCTAACTCCTCAGATACGAAGACTCATAAATTACACCGCTCAGTTACCTTCCCAGCAAAGGACGCCTGAAGGATTTTCTGAAGGTTCACCCCATCTGAGAGGCAAATCCAAAGAGAACGTCAAGAATGAGGAAGGCGTAGTCTAAAAAAGGTTGATCGTCATTTATTCATCTCATTTCCAGACTCAGCAAAGTGCTGGCCAGTGGACTGGAAGCTTCCACAGTCTGACTGTACCTTGCCATCGCCACCAGGAAACAGCGTGGTAATGTAGCGAAACCCTAACGGAGGCCGAGATGGACACGGGGTACACACGACCCCTTTTTCTGAGACAAAAGGGAAGGAAGTATGATCCTGCCTCCTATTGAAACTTTCGAAAAGGGAAACCCAAAGATGACTTTCCATCTCTTTTTCTCTGGGAAATCAGAAGCATGACACTGCAGAGTTGGTTGTGGGACAGTGGCTTTCCGCGAGGTGGACAGGAGAAAGGGGAGCGTTCACGTCCTCTCTGGCCCAGCAGCAAGGAGTCCCTACAACCTCAGTCCCTCCCCGGGCACTTGGAGAAAGTGGCGGACCCTAGCGGGGGGTCACTGGGGTCAGGGTTTTTTCCGGTCCCTTCACCTCTCGGAGAGATGCTGGGTGACTGCACAGACGGTCGCTTATTTGGGGTAGCCGTAGCAGGGTGAGCGGCGAGGGGGGGAGGAGGGCTCCGCGTAAGACCGAAAGGGGAGGATGCGTGGTGCAGAGGAGCGAGGCTCCCTCGTGGGGGAGGAGGTGCCAGCGCGGGGCGGCCTTACCCCCGGGCCCGGTGGAGACGGTGACCTGCGCGTAGGTGGCTCCCGCGGCGGCAGCCGGCCCCGAGACGCCGTTGAGCGCGGCCACGCGCACCGTGTAGCGCGCGCCGGGGCGCAGGTGGAGCAGAGTGGCCGCACGCTCCCGCAGCCCGGCCTGGCGCGGCACGAAGGCCACGCGCGGCCCGCACGGCTCGCACGCGCCCGCCGGGCCCTCGCGGCCGCAGCGCAGGCACAACAGCGAGTACGTGACGTCGGAGCGGCCGCCCGAGTCGGCAGGCGGCAGCCAGCGCAGCCGCAGCGCCAGCGGGGAGCGGCTCAGGCTGTACTGCAGGTCCCGCGGCGCCGACGGCGGCCCTGGGGCAGCACAGGGCCCAGGAGGGGTCAGGGGGCGGGACGCGGCCGGAGGCGAGGCGCAGTCAGGGGCTGGATGAGGTCAGGCTGGGGTCAGGGGGTGTGGCGCGGTCTAGGGCTGGAGCGGGACGGGGGCGCGGTTGGGGCGGGGTCAGAAGGCGGGGCGCAGTCGTGGGAGCCGTCCTGGACCGAATGTCAGGGCCAGGTAAGGGACCTGGGTGGAGGAGCGGGGAGAGGGTCTCATCCACCCCCAGTGAAGAGGAAGGGATGGAGGTGTGAGGGTCAGTCATGGAGGAGGGAACTGGGGCAGTGAGGTGACTGGGTGGATGAGCGAGGATGAGGCGTACCGGGTAGTGGGGCTAGAGAGACGAGGATGGGGGTTCAGTGAGGCGACTAGGATGGATAAACAGAGATGGGGGTTCGTCCACCTCCCAGTGAGTTGGGAGGGCCGGGGCCGTGGGGGCCCGTGAGGGCGGGATGTGGGAGTAGTGAGGTCATTCGGTGATGAGGTGGAAGGAGGGTAGCGAGGCGAGGAAGATGGGAGTACAAGAACCATGCACTGGAGGGAGTCCCCCCTCCTGGCTGGAGGGAAATGTGACGTGAGGCAGGGGAGGAGTGCCCACTAGGTGACCCGCCGAGAATCCTAACCTCAGCCTCTATGGGGGGGGGGACTCCCCCAGTTGTCAGATTCTTCTAATCCAAAGCCCCAGCCCCCATCCTCACCCCAGAGTCCCCTCCCTCCACCCTGCCTGTCCCTTCCCCATGCCCGCCTCCGTCGTCCCCAGTGTGGAGCCCCGGCCCTCGTCACCATCACCCCCTAGATCACAGCTGTATTGACACCGCACCCACCCACCACAATGGAGCCAGGAGGGAGACTCACGGGTGCAGGAAGCTGAGGGCGGGTCGGTGGGCGAGCGCGCATAGCTGTCCTGGCACACGCAGAACGTGGAGGCGTTTTCCAGGGCCCGACTGTGCTCTGGGCAGGGTGAGCAGAGGGGCCTCCGCGGGGACACCTTGTAAAACCCTGGGGGACAGGCTGCAGGGAGGGGCTGGTGAGAAGGAGAGGCCTCCCCCACAGCCTCTGCCCCTTTCCTGCCTGCCCTGGTTGGAATGGGGTTATTTGCTGGAATTGCCAGGACTCAACCACTCAGTGGGCACTGGCCTCCCAGGGTGACAGCTCCTGAACAACCCATTACTTAATCCTTGTAAACCTTCAATGTGTTCAGGAAAAACTGAAATATCATACTTCTATTTTATTCATATACTCATCACAACCACCTTTGAAGTATGTACTTTGTGTTTTAAAAATAAAGCTCAGGGCCAAGTGCTATGGCTCATACCTATAATCCTAGCACTCTGGGAGGCCAAGGCAGGTGGATTGCTTAGGCTCAGGAGTTCGAGACCAGCCTCTACTACAAATAGGAAATACTAGCTGGGTGTTGTGGCAGGCACCTGTAGTCCCAGCTACTCTGGAGGGTGAGGCAAGAGGACTGCTGGAGCCCAAGAGTTTGAGGTTGTGAGCTATGACGCCATGGCATTCGACCAAGGGTGACAAAGTAAGACTCTGCCTCAAATATATATATATGGCTCAGAGAGGTGAAGTAAGTTCCCCAATAAGTTGCCCAATGTCCCACAGCTAGTGAGGTTCCAGCCCAAGTCACCTGGTTTCAGAGCCTACATCATACTGCCCTGATGGCTGTGGTAAGAAAATGAACCAGACTTTGCAGTCCTGATGTGAGGAACAGCTAGAAAAGAGATGGCCCTGAGGGCTTTTCCACAGTCACCCAGGGACAAACACAAACATCATGTTGTCCAAGTTCATTCTCCTTCCCGTACTATCATAGGGGGTTAGTATGTCATAAACTCCCAACTGGGCTCAGCGCCTGTGGCTCAAGTGGCTAAGGCACCAGCCACATACACCTAAGGTGGAGGGTTCAAATCCAGCCTGGCCCGCCAAACAACAA
>NW_003852420.1:19055603-19057851 GCF_000181295.1 Otolemur garnettii | reverse complement strand
GAACAACCTGGGTTGGTAGTGGAGTTGCACCATTTGTTTGTTGTGTAGGCCTGGGCACGTTGTGAGCCTCTCTGAGTCTCATGTAGAATTATCTACTTGAAAAAGTTGTTGCAGGATTAACTGAGATTAAACATGTAAACCGCATAGCCTAGAATTGGCCACATTTATACAAAAATGTTAGTAATTACTGTTCCTCACCCACAGGCCTGAAGTAGAAACTGCTAAACACCCACTAAAAAAAAATTCTCACCAGCTGGGCCAAGAAGGGAGGCAGTGGTTCCTGGCCCTTCCTCTCAGCCCTCCTAGTTAAGCTGGTGATGGAAGGCTGGCTGCTCTCCAGCTCCAAGAAGATATAATTCAACAGAGAGGATGCACGCTAAACCTTGGAAAGACTTTCCAGCCTGTCTGGGGGAATGGAATGGGGCTGGAATTTCCATCATCGGGAAGGCTTAGGCTTGGGAGAGTCCATCTTACCCAGAGTTCTGGGCAACACAACTTCGGGGAGGACCTTGGCAGCCCAGGAGTCTTCGAAAGTCCCTGCCTTCAGAACAAAGACTAGGGCCAACTAATCTTTATGGTCTGGTGCAACCAAAGGCTTGGGTGCCAGTGTTGGCTGGGACACTCCTGTGCCTCTCTGGCCTAAAGACACCATCAGTCAAATGGGAATAACAGCCATGGCCTGCCCACCTCTTCTGTGAAATAAGAGAGGGGATGAAGGCCCAAAGAGCCCGCTGTTTGCAGAGTTTCAGAGCAATAGGAAGAGAACACTAGAGGTCCTCTCCCCCGTGTATATTAGAGTAGATGTGCAGGCCCGTCAGAGACAACAGTGGCTATCTAGAGCATGAGAAGAGATTTGTGTGGAAAAGCAGACTCAGGGATTCCTGACTGCCAATCCCTCTCCCTCTCCCTCAAGGTCAGAGTTAGAATTTCAGAGGTCATCTAGTTCAACTCCCACTGGCCTTGTCCTCCAGCATTTTCCCAGCAGTAATCAATCATTTCTCCTATACTTCATAAAGGGGCACTCACCCCTTTATAGGTTATCTTTTCCGAATAACACTGGCAGTTAGAAACTGCTTTTTAGAAGGAGCCCAAATTAACCTCTCTGTCTATAATGCCCTTGTGCCACTGCCCCCTAATCACAGGGCCTTGTTGTGCCCTATGGAGCCTCAGAGAACATATCTGCTTGGGTCTGTCAGCTCCAGGACTGTCTTACAGAGATTTAAAGATATAAGCTATATGCTCTGATTTTTTTTCCTCCAACCCCCCACCTCAATTTTTTCACTAATTTCTTTAGTGGCTGAAAGTGGGAGAATGAGAGTCCCAGACACTAAAGATAAAAACAAAAAGGGGAAAAGAACATTCTAGCCCTATTCCCTCATCCTCCTCCATCTACCTTCACTTTTTGTCTGTTTGTTTTTCTCAGCAATGGAGTCTCATTCTGTTGGCCAGGCTGGAGTGCAATGGCATGACCACGGCTCACCACAGCCTCAAACATGCAGCACTACATCGGGCTAATTTAAAAAAAATTTTTTTTAGGCCAGACAAGATGGCTCATGCCTATAATCCTAGCACTCTGAGAGGCTGAGGTGGGTGATTACCTGGGCTCAGGAGTTTGAGACCAGCCTGAGTAAGAGTGAGACCCCATCTCTACTAAAAATAGAAAAACTAGCTGAGTATATTGGCACATGCCTGTAGTCCCAGCTACTCAGAAGGCTGAGGCAAGAGGATCATTGGAACCCAAGAGGTTTTTTTCTTTTTGAGACAGAGTCTCACCTTGTTGCCCTCAGTAGAGTACTGTGGCATCACAGCTCACAGCAACCTCCAACTCTTGGGCTTAGGCGATTCTCTTGCCTCAACCTCCCAAGCAGCTGGGACTACAGGCACCCACCACAACGCCCAGTTAAATTTTGTTGCAGTTTGTCCAGGGCCAGGTTCGAACCTGCCACCCTCGGTATATGGGGCTGGTGCCACAGGCGCCACCCTGTTTCGTTTTTGAGACACTCTTGAGCTCAAGCAATTCTCTTGCCTCAGCCTCCCAAGTAGCTGGGACTACAGGTACCCACCACAACACATAGCTATTTTTAGAGACAGGGTCTCACTCTTGTTCAGGCTGGTCTTGAACCTGTGAACTCAGGCAATCTACCTGTCTCAACCTCCCAGAGTGCTAGGATCACAGACATGAGCCACCGTGCTGGGCCTAAACCCAAAAGTTTGAGGTTACTGTGAGCTGATGCCACAGCACTCTACC
>NW_003852420.1:19042998-19054485 GCF_000181295.1 Otolemur garnettii | reverse complement strand
AAAAAAAAAAAGAAAAAAGAAAGGATAAAACTATATTAAAATTGTAATACTTAACTCATGTTCGATTTCTGCAATTACAAGAGGTGTTCAGTGGGACTTGTATTCATCTTTTGTTATCAGTATATATTGAGTGGTGTGGTCATAGCTCACTGCAGACTCCAGTGAGCTCAAGCAAGCCTCCAGCTTCAGCCTCCCAAGTAGCTGGGACTTGTTCTTTTTTTTTTGTTGTTGTTGTTCTTTTTATGCAGTTTTTGGCCAGGGCTGGGTTTGAACCACCACCTCCGGCACATGGCGTGGGCGACCTATTCCTCTGAGCTACAGGCACCACCCAGGGACCTGTTTTTTTATTAGCAACATACATCAGCAGTTCTAACTTACAGTAATAAAATACTTCTCCCCTCCAAAGCAGATGGCTCCCACTATCCCCCACCAGGTACCCCACTGGCTTTTTACCTTTCACCATACGAACAAGTCTCTCTCTTTAAATAATAAAAATCTTCTCTCAACCCAGTGTCCTCCTCAAGATACCTTTTCTTCTCCTCATTCAAATATAGGCTTCTAGATTCCCTTCTCAACTTCCTGTATCCCTCAACCTACAGCATCTCCATCACTCAGATGAAACTTCTCTCACCGAGGTCGCCAAGTGGACTTTTCCCAATCCGTGACTTGCCTGACTGCTTACCAACGCTGTAAGCCCCTCCTTCCTGGACACCTGTATCTCCCTTGGCTGTCATGATATCACATGCTGTCCTTGTCCTCCTCCAGCCTCTGACCACTCCCATTCTTTTTATGGGCTCTGTTTTTTCTACTGCTTAAATATCACTGTCCTGTGAGTCAACGTGGTTGGCCCTCTTGCTTCTTGCCCCACACATTCTTCCTGGTCTGTCCTAACCACACCCACCACAGCTTCAAGTAGTATCTCTGCGTTTCTGAGCTCCAGACCCACTTTCTAGCTACCTCCACTTGAATGAATCATAGATGCCATACATTTGATGTGGCATGTCCCTTCACATCCCTCCACCTGTACTCCAGTGAATGATCTCTGTCCATTCAGATCCCAGTAGCATATGAGTCAAAGGGGACTCCTTTCTCCTTTTGTGTCACATGGCCATCGAGGGCTGTGGATGCTATCTCATGATCACATACATCCTTATCTCTCAGTGATCTCTGTCACCGCCTTAGTTCAGACCTTGTACGCTTTCTCCTGGACTATTGCAGCATCTTCCTTATCTTCTGGCCTCTAATCCTTCCCTCCCCAATCCTTTCTTTGCAATTGTAGCTCGAGTGATCTTTTGAAAATACAAACCTTGTCAGATCCCTGTATCAAATCCTCCCCATTGAGCTAAGGCATAAAGTCTAAGCTCTTTATCTCAATGTTGAAGACTTTTCATGGTTTGCCCCTGCCCCACTCCAGCCCCATCACTCCCCACACTCCCACATGCCCTCTGCTCTAACCATGCTGACCGAACTTACCTAACCCTGACCATGTTATGTTCCTTCCTGCCTCCATGCTTCTGCACACACAGCCCCTAAGCTCAGAATGCTCTAGGCTGCTTCTCTGGGAAGCCCTCTCCATCCCTAGAATTGTGTTCTCCCTTGCATGCTTTCTTAGCTTTCTGTTAATATGCATCACACCCTGGTATAGCCACTCATTCATTCAATGTGTTTCCACTGAACACCTACCATATACCATATCATTTTATGGACACTGGGGCTTCTGGGACTTATAAGACCCAGTGCGTCAGCTCAAGAAGTTCCTAATCAAGGGCAGAGAAGTGCAAATCTGTAGTCCCAGCTACTTGGGAGGCTGAGGCAGGAAAATTGCTTGAGCCCAGGAATTTGAGGCTGTAGTGCACTATGATTGTGCCTATAAATAGCCGCTGCAGTGCAGTCTGGGCAACATAGCAAGACCCATTTCTAAAAAAAGAGGAGTTCCTAGTCTGGTGGTGGAAATACACATAAGTAGATCATAGCATACCATGGGGTAGGTACAGAAATAGAGTTTCCAATGAGTGATACAGAGCACAGAGGTGGATCCTAGATATATCTGGAGAGCTCAGGAAGGTTCATGCCTCCCAATTTTTTACTAACTCACAATTTCCCCTGGGGAAGAGATGGTAGCATTCATCTATAAGTCCTCTTTAACTGCAGCTGGCATGTCCTCAATTCAGATTGAATGGATGACTGAACAAAGGAATGAAGCAAGTTTAGTCACTTCCCCCTCTGTCTTCCCACCACTCTGTGTATCCCTCTGTTACAGCATATATCAACCTCTTGTTATTTTTTAATTTTTGAATCTCTCCCTCTAGACTGTGAGCTTCTCAAGAGCTGGGACTATGTCTGACTCATTTCTGTTGCCCTGGCACCCAGAAAAGGACCTGGTTTGGAAAAAGCATCACTTGATCTGTGTTGAATGCATACAATCATAACTCTATCCTTAACCTTCAGCCTCCAAAGCTGTAGAAAGGGGAGAGAAAGATAGGTCCATTCCTACTGCCCCCACAGACCTAAGAACCCAGCAAACCCCCCACCACAGATATTCTCTCCCAGGGTGTACCATGCTTCTAGTTCAGAAAGTTGAGTAGGATCATTCTTGGTAGTCATCTAGTGCAAGCTCCCAATTTCTCTCCCTAACTCAAGAATGCCCTCGCTAGCCTCTGACTTGGATATGGTTGATGACCGGGAGCTTACTCCCTAGAATGCAACCAGTCCCATTAGCTTGAAGCTTGGGCTTCTGTAGAGTTCTTCCTTGTGCATATGGGAGGCAACATGGTATGGTGGAAAGAACTTGAAAGTTGAGCAAACCTGGCTCCCCCTTACCTAACTTTGCAAGTGACCTTTTAATCTTTGAGGCTCTGTTTCTTCATCTAAGAAGTAGGGATAATGATAACTTACTTTATTGCCATGAATATAAATGAGAAGGTCTGTGGGAGGTGCCTATCATAGTGCCTGAAATACAAGTTCCTTTTTTTTTTTTTTTTTTTTTGAGACAGAGTCTCATTCTGAGGTCCTGTGTCGAGTGCCAGGGCATCATACTTCACAGCAACTTCAAACTCCTGGTCTCAGGGGATCCTCTTGCCTCAGCTTCCAGAGTAGCTAGTACTGCTGCTGCCCACCACAACACCCAGCTAATTTTTCTCTTTTTAGTAGATGGGGATCTCACTCTTTTTGGGTCAGAGTCTCAGAGTCATTCTCAGTAGAGTAGCATGGCATTATACCTCACAGCAACCTCAAACTCCTGGGTTCCAGTGATCCTCTTGCCTCAGCCTCCCAAGTAGCTAGAGTGCCTAATTTTTCTATTTTTAGTAGAAATGGGTTCTCACTCTTGCTCAGGCTGGTCTCAAACTCCTGTACTCAGGCAATCCACCCACCTCAGACTCTCAGAGTGCTAGGATTAGAGATGTGATCCACCCTGTCTGGCCTGAAATACAGGTTCCTAACGCCTCCTTATATCTAGCCAAATTCACTTCATAGTAACTTCACACACTGGATGCTGCACAAAAGGTCGGGACTCTCTGCCCCCGAAGCCCACCGTGTCTCCGCTCCCCCTCCTGCCTCTTGGGCATACTCTCCCCATTGCCACCTGCACATCACCCTCTCCTCCCACCCCACCCCCCACATCCCAGTCCTCTGGGTACCTTCGCAAGTGTCACCGCGCTCCTGGAATCCAGCGCTGCAGCTGCAGCGACCCACTGGCACCAGCCACTCGCCATCGGCGCCACAGTGCATGCGCGGGGGGCTTCCAGGTTCCCCTTCCGAGTGCGCCACGCATGTCCCAGCCACTTCCACTAGCGTGGAGAAAGCGCTCTCGGCTGCGGTGGCTGGGAACGCGGCCAGGCCCCGCACCGTGGCGCGGCACTGCTTGTAGTAGACTCGCACAGAGACCAGTGCCACGCACGCTCCCACGTCCTGAAAGGCCAGGTGGAAACCCCGCCGGCTGAGCGGGCCGATCTCCCGCACCTCTGTGTTCAGCTTCATCTTGCGCTCGCCCAGGTCGCCCTGCGTGAAGCTCTCGTCCGCTGCGATAGTGTCAATTTTGTGGGGTCGGCTGCCGCCTAGGCGGGGCCGCCCGCGGCCCAGGTCGGCCTCGGTTTCCAGGTAGTAGACGTTGAAGGTCTCCTTGCAGGTGCCCGCGGCGCCAGGGATGCTGCTGCAGTCACGCAGTGTGAACTGTAGTTCCACAAAGATGCGCTGCCCGTGGCCGCGGCTGATCCAGCCGGTCTGCAGCCAGTTATCCTGGTTGGGTTCCAGCACATTGCACACTTGATAGGTGCGGATGGGACGGTCATGTTCATCCACACCGCTGATCTCCTCCCACTGAGGACAAGAGTAAAGAGGTGAACAGCTCAGAGCCAAGGTACTTCCCAGGGTGGAGCCTAGCAGTGACTCCTGCCGAAAACTCCTTTTCTACCATTTTGGCTTTTCCTGCCCTCTCTCCCACCACCGTACACACCCTGAAATTGTAAGGTGCAGTGGTAGGAGAAACTCCAGAAATGAATCTAATCTTTGTTTTTATAGATGGGGAAACTGAGGCTCAGAGGGAGAGCGATTTGACTAGGTTTGTACACCGAGAGGTAGGAATGGTGCCTGGAGTGTCCTGACTCTCCACCTAATGAATGCCCTTTGCACTCCACCAAACTGCTGTTACACCCTGGATCACCTACCCCCGCCTAAGCTCCTGAGCCTTTTTCTGATCCTAGACACAGCCACTTCTCTCCTTACTTATTCACTTTTTTTTTTCCTGTCTGATCGAAGACTAAACATTTTCTAATAGACCACTCTGGCTTGAAGCCAGGGCTGCTGGAGGCCACACACTCTGAGGAGCACTTTGAGTTGATGTAACCACAGGGAGCTAAAGGGGAGCTCCTGGGGAGCTGAGTCCTAGAGCAGCAGAGGATCCCTGAGACAGGGAGGGACAGATTTACACTCACCCCATTACTTGGTAGTGCAGTCCAGCCCAGCTCAGCCTGGGAGGCTTTGGAATCCAGGAGGATGACTAAGGAGAGGGTGGAACAGAGATTTCAGAAAACCAGTTTAGTAGGAGGGTGGGATCCTTTGGTGAATTCACTGTTAATATGCTAACTGAGGGAATGGAGAATGTGGCAAGTTTTCCCCATACCATAAATCCTCAGGAATGGGTATGGGTAGCTCCATTGTCCAGAGAGAGGGAGCCACAATTCAGGAAGGAGGGCTCGGTGCCTGTAGCTCAGTAGCTAGGGTGCCAGCCACATACACCGGAGCTGGAGAGTTTGAACCCACCCCTGGCCTGCCAAACAACAATGACAACTGCAACCAAAAAATAGCCAGGCACTGTGGCAGGCACCTGTAGTCCCAGCTACTTGGGAGGCTGAGGCAAGAGAATCACTTGAGCTCAAGAGTTTGAGGTCACGGTGAGCTGTGATGCCATGGCACTCTACCCAGGGCAACATAGTGAAACTCTGTCAAAAAAAAAAAACCTCCCAAATCTACTCAGGGGCTTTTCTGAGGTCTGGGGGTTACCAGGCATGGAGGGCGCTTGAAACTTTTTGGTTTGACTCCCAAGGCTTCTGGAAAAGCAAAGTGGAGAGTACTACAAGCAACAGGAGAAACAAAATCTCTCATCTCCTCAGCCAGCCTCTTTTCCAGGAGTCACCTCCACTGCCTTTGAAAGGATGTCGGGGTCCTTTCATATAGATATCCATGACCTTTCCCACACCAGGGAAACTTGGAGTCACTTTATTCCCCCAGGAGGCATCAAATCAGCAGTCTGCATACTCTCAGTATGAATCACAGGCACCGGTTTGGATAGGAGCCCATATCCCAGATGCAGGAAGCCAGGCCATCCCCAAATCTTAGATGATTACTCATCTAAAGCTTAAGCAAGGGGGTGGACTGTCAAGGTGAGGGCCTCTATGAGGGGCTGCCTCCAGAGGCTCAGCTACAGCAGGCAGGACCTCCTGCAGTGTGCGGATTTCTGCACAGCTGACACCACATCAGAATTGCATATAGGAAGACATCTGTGAACCAGCGCCTCAACCAACCCCCCAGCCAATGCCTCGGATTTCAGCTCTTCAGGATTCTGCACCTGGATATGACGCCTCTGGATTCAGCTGAGTGTACAGCTCCTCCAGATGCAGAATTAGAGACCAGACTCCAGCTCTAGTATCACGAACAGACTCAACGCCTGTAACGCTGAGAGCGCCGGGTAGACTATGCTGAGAATTCAGCACTGCGGACAGTTCTACGGTCAGCACCTTGGGCAGCGCCTGGACCCAGCCTCCTCCACCGGCTTTCCACCTCCTGTTGTCCATACCGTGGTCCCCAGCCCCCGCTTTTCAGACTCTAATCCGTCCCCATACTCCAGTCTCACTTCATCTTCCTGTCTCCTCTACTCTCTCCATCTCCCCACCCACACCCCTCCCATCTCCAATCACTCAGCTTGCCGGTCTCACTGGCCTCTGAACCGCCGCCTCTGGCTCTAGCCGTTCCTAATTTCTTCTCCAGCCTCCCAGCTCTCCAGCCCCCAAACTCCTCAACGTCCCTCTTTTCCCTCTTACTTAGCCACCTTTTTCTCTGTCTCTCCAGTTCTTTGTGGTCGCTGCCTGCCTCCTTCAAACCCCAGTACAGACTCTAGTTTCTCCAACGACTCCTTCCCCCAGCACCCCAGTCTCCAGCCTCCTATGTTTTGGCATCTCAGGCTCCGAGCACAGCCATCAATCTTCTCACCTTCTTCGGCCGTGCCGGGCCGCCCGGGTCCCAAAAGCAGCGCGAGACAGAGCGGCATCAGGCAGACCAACAGGCGCAGCGGGTGTGGACGGGCGCCGGTCTCCATGGTCCGCAGACGGAGCTGTCAGTGCCGCGGCGGCTCAAGCCGCGCCAGCCCAGCACCGCTGAGCAGTGCCCCCAGACCCCAGCGCCAGCTGGGGGCGGGGTCTCTGCGGTCACCATCATCCATGGGGGCCAATCACTAGGCACCGCCACGGGAGGGCCACCAATCCCTGCCAGTAGAGGGTGGGGAGGTGGAGTTTCATAGGCCAGGGGCGGAACACCCAACTGGAGGGTGAAAGGAAGGGGTCCCACCGATCTCCAAACCTGGGGGGGAGGGGCATCGCTGAGAGCGGGCAGGGCTTCTGGGGAGGGGGTGAGCTGGCGTCGGTGGCCTAGAGCGCTAAACCTTTGCTCCTCATTCCTCAGAAGTAAGCAATGTTGGCTTGGAGTAAGGAGGGGAGACCTCGGGAAGGTAGCCTCTGAACCCTTGCTCCCAGAACTTGCAGGAGGTTTGAAACCTAATGTCCTAGCCCCAAGCTCTGGGGAGCTCTCCATTCTCCCAGCCCTTCGTCTCTTCCTGTGTTTGCTACTCCTGGTGTGTGTGTCTGCTGCCTCAGATCCCGCCCTGTTCCCTTCCCGCCCTCATAACACACACACACACACACACACACACACACACACACGGCAGGAAGGAGGGGTTGGGCCTGACCCCAGGAACTGTTCCAGAAAGGTAGCAGAGTGGGAGAAGGGTTTCCACCCTGCCAGCATGCTTCCGAGGCGGGGAAACCATGTGGACGCGGGGATGGGGGCGGTGGTTAGATTTTGCACTAACGATCGGTTCCTCAGGTTCTTGCTCCTACTGTCAAGGTACAAGCAGCACACCCCACAACCACCCCTGTCCTCAGTCTGCTCAGCCTAGGGTTCTTTTTGATCACCCCACTCCGCCCACCCCAGGGGACTGGTGGGGAGCGCAGCGATGGGGAATCCGAGGCATCTCCGTGAGAGAGGCGGCGCGATTCTCTCAGAGCTCCGCAGGCGCTGAAGAAAGCCGCAAGAGAACACAGGACACGACCTCTACCTGCTGAAGGTCATTTATGTGCTAGCTGAGGGTTTAACACTGTGGCGGTGGGAAGGGCTGGGGCCCTCCAAGACCAGGGAGGTGGCTACTGAGCGCCACCATCTGGGCTGAGCTCAAGAGGCAAAAGCTCCACCCACTTTGTGGCTTTTCAAATCTCTTTCCTTGGGGGACCTACCCTCCTTCCCTTTACAGGCTGTATAATAGCCAGAGAAGACTTGAGAATGAGTGTGAGTCCTGTGTCAACTTGGCCTATGTGGTCTGAGTGGCCGTGCATTTTGAATATATATAAATTATATATTCCTCATCCCTCCAACCAACACTGGGTGCCACACTCAGTGCTGAGGCTGCCTGGGTGAATCATCTCATCTTTGAAACAGTTCACACCTCTTCCTGGCATCATAGGCCAATGGCCATTTATAAGCTGCTTTCATGTGCCATTTCTGTGTGTGTATGTGTGTGTGTGTGAGCAAGGGGTTATGTATGTGTATGTGCACATTTCCTTGTTCACAGACCTACATGGTGGGCAGTAGCAATCAGAATAGGTGGGAGGAATGATCTCTACCTGCAAAAAGAAAGGTCACCAGGAGAGGCTGGGGCTTGGCCACCTTGAGAGACTGAAGCCTGTTAAGGAGGCAAGAAGGAGGTGAGGCATATGTGTGGTCCTTGGAAGCAGGTGGGACCTCTAAAATCAGATCTACCTGAAGACATGTTCTTACACTCCCACCTCCTTCCCATCTTCATTCTCCTCACGCTTGATTTTTCTCCTTCCCCTCCCCCAGCACTGGAAGATGGTATTTTTAGAAGCTGCTTAGAGACCCAGGACTCCTTTCACTTCAAAATGAGTCCTCACTCCACCACCCCTCAGTCCCCTCTTCAAAACCAGGTCCCATCCCCTCAGCAGTCTCTAAGGCACCAGTCTAGCTCCAGGGACTTCAAAGGTTCTGACTCTGGGTGGTAAAACAAAACGCAGACTCCCTCTGAACCTTGCAAGGATCTTTCAGAAACCAAACAGATGGAGGAAATTACCTGGGGAAAACTACACAGGATGCCCCAACAAGCCCTTAGCTGCTAGGAATCTAGTCCCCACCTTCCCCACCACACACACCTTGGCAGGCATCTGGGGGAAATTACCAGACTGAGCACCTACAAATGGGGGAAGAAGAAGAAAAGGAGTGAAATAATCCTTCTGTTTCTTCCTGTGAACAATTCATTTATAATAAAACCAGAACAGAGAAGCCCCAGTGATTGCAGATATATGCAAATCGGCTGGATCTTAATAAGAGTTGCTCTAAGGCGAACCCTGCTCTACCAGGAAGCTGCAGAATAGAGAGCTCAGTGAAGAAATTCTGAAGGGCCTTAGAAGGAAACCAACCCTTCATTTATCACAACACTTAAATGCTGGGGACTAGTTGACCAAGGGCAGAGGTGAGGTCCCTCCCTGGAACATGACAGGGAGGCTGGGTGGGACTGGGGAAGGGGCCCGGAAGGAGGCCTCTGGCGGTGGTGCTGAACTTTCAGCCAATGGGCCAACTTGGGGCTGCTATCTGTCCAAGGTATTGATTCCAACAACTGGACCTGGGACTTCTCTGCTGCCCTTCTTCTCCCTGCCTCTGATCCTCTGCCCAGAAGAAGCAGATCCCTCTGATCCATCACCTGCTCCTCCAACCCATGACCAAGAGCCTTTATTGGAGTCTCCAGGGGCCAAGTAGGCTTACTTCTTGGAGTAAGAATGGAGAGGCCTGGAACTCATCTGGAAACATCTTGTTTTCTCTCTTGCTCTTCTCAGATCCCTACTGAAGCAGGATGGAAGAAATACTTCTGTCTACTTCTACCTCACTATCTCCTAGGAGTGTGGGGAGAACACCTGTTGAAGCTAGATATCTTAATTCAACAACCCCCCAAATATGAAAATTTGTCTTGGTGGAGGGAAGAGTCAACCTCACCCCAATCTCTATCTGCAAGTTACCGAAGGTTACAAATCTAGGTACTGAAATTTTAATCTCATCCTTTTGCACTAATGCAGAAAATGTATTCATCTTGACTGGACAGAGAAGGTTATGTCCTCCATGGCAAAGACTAAAATTGTGGCAAGAAATCAGGTTCAAGGCTTGGCGCCTGTGACTCAAGTGGCTAAGGCACCAGCCACATACACCTAAGGTGGCGGCTTCGAATCCAGCCCGGCCGCCAAACAACAATGATGGCTGCAACCAAACAATAGTCAGGCATTGTGGCAGGCGCCTGTGGTCCCAACTACTTGGGAGGCTGGGGCAGGAGACTTGCTTGAGCCCAGGAGTTGGAGGTTGCTGTGAGCTTTGATGCTATGGCACTCTACCCAGGGGACAGCTTGAGGCTCTGTCTCAAAAAAAAAAAAAAAAAAAAAAGAAAAAAAATCAGGTTCAAGCCCTGTTCTCAGAGAAAAGGAGAGGAAGGGGTAAAGAGTTTTAGTGTTCAAAGGCACATCTTCAATTTGTCTCTTTCCTCATCCATTTCACCTGCACTTCTGCAGCCTAAGAAAGAATGAAATATACCCAAGGTGGATTCTTTTCTGGGACAACAGACTCACGTGCAAAAACAAAATGAAGGTTATAAACAGTTTTCTTTTTTAAAATCCAGCTCCTATAGGAAACAAACTTAGATATAGGAAACAAAGTATTTAATTTACTAACTTCGAAAATTATGCAGAGAAAATCTTTAAAACACAGGCTGGGTGAGGTGGCTCCCAGCACTCTGGGAGGCTGAGGTGGGTGGATTCCTTCAGTTCACTAGTTCAAGACTAGTCTGAGCAACAGTGAGATCCCATCTCTATTAAAAATGAAAACCTGGGAAGTACCCGTTGCTTAGTGGGTAGGCTCGCAGGTTCAAACCCGGCCCGGGCCTGCTAAACAACAATGACGACAACAACAACAAAAAATAGGGTGGCACCTGTGGCTCAAAGGAGTAAGGCACCAGCCCCATATGCTGGAGGTGGCGGGTTCAAACCCAGCCCCGGCCAAAAACAGAAACAAAAACAAATAGCCAGGTGTTGTGGTGGGCGCCAGGTATTTGGGAGGCTGAGGCAAGAGAATTGCTTAAACTCAAGAGTTTGAGGTTGCTATATGCTGTGACACCACAACACTCTATCCAGGGCAACAACTTGAGACTCTCTCTCTGAAAGAAAGAAAGAAAGAAAGAAAGAAAGAAAGAAAGAGAAAATAAAATCTGGGGCAGTGGCTGTGGCTCAGTGAGTAGGGCGCCGGTCCTATATACCAAGGGGTGGCAGGTTCAAACCTGGCTCCAGCCAAACTGCAACAAAAAAATAGCTGGGCGTTGTGGTGGGTGCCTATAGTCCCAGCTACTCAGGAGGGTGAGGTAAGAGAATTGCCTAAGCTCAGGAGTTGGAGGTTGGTGTGAGCTATGATGCCACAGCTCTCTACTGTGGGTGATAAAGTGAAACTCTGTCTCTACAAAAAAAAAAAAAAGAAGAAAAGAAAAACTGAGGCAAAGGATCACTTGAGCCCAAGAGTTTGAGGTTGCTGTGAGCTATGATGTCATAGCACTCTACCCAGGACAACAGAGTGAGACTCTGTCTCAAAACAATAAATAGGCTCCGTGCCTGTGGCTCAAGTAGCTAAGGCGCCAGCCACATACACCCAAGGTGGCGGGCTCGAATCCAGCCCAGGCCC
>NW_003852420.1:19041199-19042878 GCF_000181295.1 Otolemur garnettii | reverse complement strand
GAGTTGGAGGTTGCTGTGAGCTGTGATGCCATAGCACTCTACCCAGGGGGACAGCTTGAGGCTGTCTCAAAAAAAAAATAAATAAGTAAATAATAAATGAAATTATAGAACATAATTATTTGGCCTTTATGAATCTCCATTTCCTCCTCTGTAAAACAGAAATGAAAACACTTTACAGAGTTATTGTTAGGTCAGAATATAATTTTTATATATGGCACAGCACAGGGATGGCAAATAGCTCTGATACATACTATTATTCAACTCTGTGGTTCATTAAGCTGAAAAATAGAAGAAAAGATAAGATAAAGGAAGAGTAGCTGTGAGTGAGATAGGAAAAACTTTGTGTGTGTGTGTTGTGTATAATTGAAGGGGAGGCTCGGTGCCCATAGCACAGTGGTTATAGCACCAACCACATACACTAAGGGTGGCGGGTTCAAACCCAGCCTAGGCCAGCTAAATGACAATAACAACTACAACAAAAAATAGCCAGACATTGTGGCAGGCTGTCTGTAGTCCCAGCTACTTGGGAGGCTGAGGCAAGAGAATCGCTTAAGCCCAAGAGTTGGAGGTTGCTGTGAGCTGTGGCACCACAGCACTCTACCCAAGGTGACATAGTGAGACTCTGTCTCAATAAATAAATAAGTAAATAAGGGGGTCATAGAAGAAAAGACAGAGTGAAGGATAGAAAAAAGTGAAAGCTTGTTAAGATGAATGTGGCTAAAAATCAAAGAAATCTGAAATAAATGTACTTGAAGAGACAGAAGTGTCATCAGGGCAGGCTGGCTGGCCAGCTGCCAAGTGGCATCAGAGGTGACATTTACTTTAGTGAATTCATCATGGGCCAGGCTTATAAACTTGACTTTAACAGCACTGAGAGAACCTATATATTGAGGGGTTGGGAAGTAGATCATGCTAGCTCAACCCCATCCTGCTATCTGAGCCAAAGAACCAATGTATTAATGTATGATGAGAAAATGAGCTGCCAAGGGGGCCAGAATGTTCACACTGCCATGTCCAGCAAATTCGTCCCCTGTAGGAAAATGTGCACAGGGAGCCAAATGATGATGTGAGGTAGCTTTGAGAGTGCCAGGGGAGGGAGCCGGATGGTTTAAATATTTGATGGCATCAGCCTCTGATAGCCTTGTTCCTCCAAGTCCCCAGTGGGGAGAAACCTGCCACTGGCACCTGAGTGACACTACTAGGGCTAGAAATGCTATCGGCAAGGGCTAGAAATGGAATGTACCAACATAAGCTTCTCTGCCTCTGTTTTTAAAATTATAGCTCTACTTCTCAATGGCCCATGTTCATATTGAAGCAGTTTTTTAAAATTTAACTTACCAAACTAACACAAACTAAAAAGTATATATAAATAAAATGTGAAAATACCCATTCATTCTACCCTAGATAGTCTCCTTCCAAAATTTTTAAATCTGGGCTGGGCACAGTGGCTCACGCCTATAAACTGAGCACTCTGGGATGCCGAGGCAGGTGGATTGCTTGAGATCACGGGTTTGAGATCAGCCTAAGCAAAAAGTGAGACTCTGTCTCTACTAAAACAAAATAAAAAAACTGAAGCAAGAGGATTGCTTAAGCCCACAAGTTAGAGGTTGCTGCGAGCTATGACACTGTGGCACTCTACCCAGGGCACCAGCTTAAGAATTCATCTCAAGAAGTTTTTT
>NW_003852420.1:19039093-19041179 GCF_000181295.1 Otolemur garnettii | reverse complement strand
TTTTAGCTTTCTTATTTTGGAACTATCCCTCTCTGTTACTTAACGTTTTTCACTGAATCCTAGGTTTTTGTTTTTTTTTTAGAGATAGATTCTCACTTTGTCACCCTCGGTAGAGTGCAGTGGCATCATAGCTTACAGGAACCTCCAGTTCTTGGGCTTTAGGCGATTCTCTTGCCTCAGCCTCCCAAGTAGCTGGGACTACAGGCACTCACCACAACTCCCGGCTAATCTTTGTAATTCTGATAACAACTTCGTATGTACCATTTCTAATATTTTCTACACACACACATACATCCACCTTTACAGAAAGTGAATATATGTATTAGTGAGGTCCACGCTGTTGATTATTAACCCAATACCTCTCTCCTCTCACATTTTATACTGGAAGCCCCAATTTCGTATGGATGTTCACCCACTGTAATTGTCATCTTCCCAATTCAGGAATGAATAAACATTGTCATCGGTTAATAAATTTCTTCCCATTCCATGTGACATATGATTACAACTTTAGCCTCCTGAATTGGGGAATTATAGAAAAGGTTCTCCTTTCTAACAGAAAGAGTAGCAATGTCCCACTTCTTTTCTGGATGTCATGTCTCCATTTAACACCTGGAGCTGTGGCATTCATTTTGACATCATGAAAGGAAATATTTCAACACTGTCAGCGAAGATTTTTTAGTTGTGGCTTGGCGCCAGCCACATACACTAAGACTGGCAGGTTTGAACATGGCCCAGGCCTTGTTCAATGGCCTTTCAGACAACAATGACAGCTACAACCAAAAAATAGCTAGGCATTGTGGTGGCCTGTAGTCCCAGCTAATTGGGAGGCTGAGGCAAGAGAATCGCTTAAGCCCAAGAGTTGGAGGTTGCTATGAGCTATGATACCACAGCACTCTACCAAGGGCAACAAAGTGAGATTCTGCCTCAAAAAAAAAAAAAAAAAAAAGATTTTTTTAGTTGTATGTAACAAGAAATCCCAATAAAGCTGGCTTAAACAAAAATGAGATTTTATTAGTTTATATAATTGAATAGGAGTAGATCTGTGTAGAAAAGTAGAATTTTGCATTGGAATAGTGGTGCAAAATAGCAGCCATCATCAAACATGAATATTCTAAAATGGAATGCAATTGAGACCAGGCATGATGGTTCATGCCTATAATCCCAGCACTCTGGGAGGCTGAGGCTGGTGGATTGCTTGAGCTCAGGAGTTTGAGACTAGCCTGAGTAAGAGCAAAACACCATCTCTACTAAACAGCTAGAAAAAACTAGCTGGGTGTAATGGCACATGCCTGTAGTCCCAGCTACTTGGGAGGCTGAGGCAAGAGTATTGCTCAAGCCCAAGAGTTTGAGGTTGCAGTGACCTATGATACCACGGCACTCTACCTGGCCAACAAAAATGAAACTTTGTCTCAAAAAAAATGTAATTGAACTCCTAGAACTGAAAAATACAATAACTGAATTTAACACAGTAGATGGATCTGCTGGTAAATCAGACATAGCTAAATCTAGGATGACCTGGAAGATAGTCCCCTCCCCCCATTGAGTGCCATGGTGTCACAGTTCACAGCAACCTCAAACTCTTGGACTCGAATGATCCTCTTGTCTCAGCCTCCCTAGCAGTTGGGACTACAGGTACCTGCCACAACACCCTGCTATTTTTTTTAGAGACAGGGTCTCATTCTGGCTCACGCTGGTCTCAAACCTGTGAGCTCAGGCAATCCACCTGCTTCAGCCTCCCAGAGTGCTAGGATTACAAGTGTGAGCCACCATACCTGGCCTGGAACATAGTTTTAATATGAAATATCCAGACTTCAGTAAGGATAGAGGGAAGAGAAAAAATATATATATCTAAGACAGAAGAGATATATAGGACATGGGGAAAAGGCCTCAATATATGAAATTAGAGTTCTAGAAAGACAGGAAAGAGAGCATGAAAAAAAGAAATATTTGGAAAAAAAGTAATTGAGACATTTTTCAAAAGTGATGAAAGACATCAAGACACACATTCAAGGCTCGTCGCCTATAGCTCAACCGGCTAAGGCGTCAGCCACGTACACCTAAGGTGGCAGGTTCGAATCCCCAGCCC
>NW_003852420.1:19037285-19038652 GCF_000181295.1 Otolemur garnettii | reverse complement strand
AAAAAAAAAAAAAAGAAAGAAAAGAAAGAAAAAAAGACAGACACATTCAAGAAGAGCTATTGCTGTGTGTGGTGGCTCATGCCTGGAATCCTAGCACACTGGGAGGCCAAGACAGGAGGATTGCTTGAGCTTAAGACATCAAGACCTGCCTGAACAAGAGCAAAATCCTGCCTTTACCAAAAATAGAAAAATTAATCAGGTGTACAGGCACACACCTCTAGGCCCAGCTATGCAGGAGACTGAGGCAGGAGGACTGCATGAGCCTAGGAATTAGAAGTTGCAGTGAGCTATGATGGCCCCACTGCACTCTAGCCCAGGTGACAGAGTGAGAATCCATCTCAAAGGAAAAAACAAAAAACTAAGAAAACTTAAACTGCCTTCCTCATTCTCCCCCTTCATAAAAAAAAAAAAAAAAAAAGAAGAAGTGCAATAGTGCTATCAACCCAAGCAGGATAAATGCAAAAACAAAACAAAACCCCATACATCTAAATGCTTCGTAGTATTATCTTCAAAAACCAACATTATGTCTGACAACTGACTCCTCCATATAAATGATTAAATCAAGCAGATGATGGAAGGACATTTTAAGATGCTAAAAGAAAATAACAGCTAATCTAAAATTCTATACCCAGTAGAAATATTCTTCAAAAATCAAGTCAAAGTAGGCTCAGTGCCCGTAGCTCAGTGAGTAGGGCTCCAGCCACATACACCAAAGCTACTGGGCCAGGCCGGGCCTGCTAAACAACAATGACAACTGCAACCAAAAAATAGCCAGGCATTGTGGCAGGTCCCAGCTACTCAGGAGGCTGAGGCAAGAGAATCCCTTAAGCCCAAAGAGTTTGAGGTTGCTGTGAGCTGTGACGCCAGAGCACTCTACCAAGGGCGATATAGTGAGACTGTCTTTAAAAAAAAAAAAAAAATTCAAAATAAATGTTTTCAGACAATCAAAACTTGAGAAAACTCTTCATTAACAGATCCATACTAAAAGAAATACTATAGTGGGCGGCACCTGTGGCTCAGTGGGTAGGACACCAGCCCCATATACCAAGGGTGGCAGGTTTGAACCTGGCCCCGGCCAAACGGCAACAAAAAATAGCCCGACATTGTGGTGGGCACCTGTAGTCTCTTGTCTCTTAGGCAAGAGAATCACCTAAACCCGGGAGTTGGAGATTGCTGTGAGCTGTGACGCCACTGCACTCTACTGAGGGTGCCAAAGTGAGACTCTAGTCTCTAAAAAAATTAATAATAATAACAACAATAATTTTAAAATTTTAAAAGAAAAGGGGAACATTGAACATGTGCGAGAAATAGAACACAAATATTATGACACCTTGAAACTCAAGTGTACAAATAACTTTTCTTTTCTT
>NW_003852420.1:19023202-19034170 GCF_000181295.1 Otolemur garnettii | reverse complement strand
TTTAAACTAACACCTTCCTTCTGTCTTCTCCACCCGCTCTCTCCACCTCCCGTTCACGCCTTCTCTCCCACTATAGCATCTTCCCATAGCTGATTCAAAACTCCTAGGAGAGGTCCTACGGTGATCCATGGTTAAGATAAAAAACTGTATCTTTTTATGCAATGGTTCAGACTATAGAGCATATGCAACTGCTCAAACACGACCCTTTCCTTACCCTTCACCCCAAACATTTGTATGTGAGTGAACGAGGACAGTAAGGAGGAGGCGCCATAGTTGATGGAGGAAGAACAGTTGTGAGACAGGAAGACCAAACCATGAGTTAGGATCTTTACCCTAAAGCGAGGGCATTTATTTTGGTTTGAATCCCTCTAAGAAGAGAAATGGAGTTGACATATGTTCCCCCAACAATAGGAGAGTGGGTTATGGTTGGGGCCAATATCCAAAATATTTCAACTGAAAGAGACCACAAAGTTACTTACACCAGTCCAACTTCCCATTGTACAGATGAAAAGACTGAGGCTTATGGAAGGGAAGGGACTTGTCTGAGGTCCAGAGAAAACTATTGCAGAGCTGATACTAGAACCTGAAACTCCTTTCTAATTAACTCAGATTCAACTGATGGGGGACTTTAATGATATCTGCAGAAGAGCTTACTCTTGACACGTCCTATTGGTTGTGAGCAAGTCACAGGTCCTTCGCACACTCAGACCAAGAGGGTTATAGACAGGCATGAACACCAGGGAATGAGAGTCATGGCACCCACTCAAAGGTCTTTCTGTTGCAGACAGAACTGTCCAAACCAGGGTAGAGGGCAGGCTGAAGTAGCAGAAGGGGCAGCTGTGGCTTGCACAGAGGGGCATGAGTTGAGGCAGTTGACCAGCTGTGGGAGGGCAAGAAGGGGAAAGATGTTGGACTCAGCCCTGGAGGCTGGAGGCAATGGAGCTGGTGGTGGAGGTCACATGAGTGACTCCGTGGCCCAGGAGGATTAGTCACCTAATTAGTAACCAAGAATAGGTCCCAGTCTAGGAGAAGCAGCAGCTCAAGACCTTCACAGCTTGGGGCAACTCCCACTTGTGAAGGATGGCATGTGGATCCAGGAACAGCAACCAGAACTTTTGAGACAGGCTCAAGCTCATGTTCCTCCTAAAGTTCATTTTAAGGGAGCGGTCACCTAAGTCACAGCCTCAAGCTGTGGGAATATGAGAATGCATAAAATGCATAAAATCAACAATATGAACAAGGCACTAGGCTTTGTCGCCAGCAAAGGAGTCAAGCTGGTCTCCACTGGGGGAGAAGAGATTGTGAACAGCAACATGAAGATGACCCTGGCAATGATCTGGAGCATCCTCCTCCCGTTCACCATCCAGGACATCTCCGTGGAAGAGACCTCTAGCAAGGAGGGGCTCCTTTTCTGGTGCCAAAGAAGGATGGTCCCATATAAGGTTGTCTATGGGCAGGACTTCCGTATCAGCTGGAAAGACAGAATTGCCTTGAGTTCCCCGATCCGCTAGCACAGACTGAAGCTCATTAAGTATGACAAGCTGAGAAAGGACATCCAGTCACCAACCTGAGCCATGCCATTGAGGTGGCCAAGAAACAGCTCCAAGATACTGCACATTGTGAACACAGCCTGGCCCAACAGGAGGCCATGATGACCTATGTGTCCAGCACGCCTGTTCGGGAGCACAGAAGGCTGAGACTGCTGCCAACTGATCTGCAAGGTGCTGGCTGTCAACCAGGAGAAAGAACACCTGATGGAAGATTATGAGAGGCTGCCCAGTGATCTCCTTGAGTAGCACCTCCCCTTGGCTGCAGGACTATGTGCCCCAAAAGACCATCCAGGGGAGGCAGCAGTAGCTGGATGACTCCCGTAACTACCTGCTTGTTCACAAGCCCCCCAAGGTGCAGGAAATGTGTCAGCTGGAGATCAATTTCCACCTGCTTCAGACCAAGCTACACCTCAGCCACCAGCTCACTTGCATGCCCTCTGAGGGCAGATGACCCCAGACAACAACAACAGCTGGCAGCACCTGGAGCAGGCAGAGAAGGGTTATGAGGAGGGGCATCTGAATGAGACTACAGGCTGCAGTGGCTTGACCACCAAACAGAAAGTTCCGGTAGAAAGCCTCCCTCCATAAGGCCTGGACCCGTGAAGGAAGACATGCTGAAGCACCAGGACTGTGAGATGCCACCTGGATCTCAGAGCCCTCATCCACAAGCATGAAACCTTTGAAAATGACCTGGCCACACACCTGGACTGAGTGGAGCAGATTGAGGCTCTCAGAGTGGACAAATCTCAGACTGCTTTTCCCCTCCTCTCACGCAACCCAGGAGACCAGATGTGATGAAACATGTGTGGGGTTTTCCCCACCCCCAAAGCAAGCAATCAGCACTGCCGCAGACACCAGCTCAGAGTCCTCTGACTCAATTCAATTCCGCCACTACCTGGAGACAGCATCAGGTCCCACAGGCTGAATTCCCTAAGATGCCACTGTATCAGATCCATGTTATTTTACCTGTATGTCTGACCAACTAGCTATAAATCGGGGTTCTCATAACCTCCTACAGTCTCATTACTTTGCTAGAATGGCTCATAGAACTCAAGGAAGTACTTTAGTTACATTTGCTGGATTATTAGAAAAGATATTACAAAAGATGATGAAGAGATGCATAGGGCCAGGTATGGGAAAGGGGGCACGGAGCTTCTGCCCCCTCTCTGGGCATGCTACCCTCCAGGAGGCTTCATGTGTTTCGTGAGCTTCTAAATTCTGTCCTTTAGAGTTTTTATGGAGGCTTTATTACATAGGGATGATTTATTAAACTACTGGCTATTGGTGATCAACTTAACTTTCAGCTTCTTTCCTCCCCAGAGGTGAATGGGTAAGGCTGAAACTCTGAATCCTCTCATCATGTCTTGGTCTTTCTGGTGACCAGCCCCCATCCTGAAGCTATGTAGAGGCTTCTGACAGAAGGTCAACACACAGAGGCTTCACTTTGGAGATGCTAGGAATTTTAGATGTTGTGTGCCATGAACCAGCGTAAGAAGACTAAACACACATTTCATAATATTACAGAGGCCGGCCCGGGAACTCAGTGTACTGGATTGCTATAATTTCCATAATGTCAACACTTGATGCCAGAAGATCTGTGACCAGTGAGATGCCCTTGACTCTCTGCCCATAGAGAACTTAGGAGGAATAGAGTAGCAACTGGAGAATGCAGACCAGCTGCAGGTGGAGAACACCAAGTGGGCAGCCCCATCAACACCTGGATGGGGAGGACCACAGAGGACCTCTAGGGTCATCACCCACGCCATGGTAGAGCTCAAGGGCTTGATCTCAGCCCATAACCAGTTCAAGCCAACCATGCCAGATGGAGCAGCAAGCTATTCTGACCATCCGCAAGGAGGTCCAGAGGATTCCAGAGAGCCACCATGTAAAGTGTCAGGCAGCAACTCCTACACCACTGTCACCCACACATCATCATTTCCAAGAAGGTGCAAGAAGGTGCAGCAGCTGGTGCCAAAGCAGGACCACGCCCTCCTGGAGCAGCAAAGCAAGCAGCAATCCAAGGAGCTCCTCTGCCTCCAGTTCTCCAGTAAGCCAACATCATGGAACCCTGGACCCAGACCAAGATGGACAAGATTGAGCAAATCC
The DNA here is from genome assembly GCF_000181295.1 of Otolemur garnettii. NCBI lineage: Eukaryota > Metazoa > Chordata > Mammalia > Primates > Galagidae > Otolemur > Otolemur garnettii. Next base: position 19,030,514 of record NW_003852420.1, on the reverse strand, counting down.
AGCTCGGCGCCCATAGCACAGTGGTTACGGTGTCAGCCACATACACCAAGGGTGGTGGGTTTGAACCCCACCCGGGCTAGCTGAAAACAACAATGACTTCTGCAACAAAAAAACAGCCAGGCGTTGTGGTGGGCGCCTGTAGTCCCAGCTACTTGGGAGACTGAGGCAAGAGAATCACCTGAGCCCAAGAGTTTGAGGTTGCTGTGAGCTGTGATGCCATAGCACTCTACTGAGGGCAACATAGTGAGACTCTGCCTCAAAAAAAAAGGATTGGGCACATCCTCATCAGGACACATGGGACCCTGAGCCACCTGAAGCAGTCTGAGCGATGCATTATGGACTCCAAGGTGAACTTAGACCTGCAGGAGCAGCAGCAGCAGCAGCTCACTGAGGACATCCTCATCTTTGACAATAAGCACCCCGAATGCACCATGGAGCATGCGGGCTGGGGGAAGCTCCTCACCACCACCATTAATGAGTTGAAGAACCAGATTCTCACCTGCAACGCCAAGAGCACTGCCAGGAGCAGATGCAAGGATTCATGGTGTCCTTCAGCCACTTAGACAAGGCCCACGGTGGGGAGCTGGGGCCTCCTCAGCTTGGCTCAGAGCTGGAGAACTATGGCAGGGCAACACTGGGTTCAATCACATCATGAGTGTGGTTGGTCTCATGACCTTCCAAACCTTCACTGACTTTATGTCATGGGAGCCACCCACACAAACATGGCCAGCCAGGTCATCCTCTCCTTCAAGGGCCTCACAGGGAATAAGAATTTCATCATGGCTGAACAGCTGCAGAGAGAGCTACCTTGCCAGGCTGCATACTGTGCCAGGGCCCTAATTCCATGCCTGGAGCCCTCAGCTCCAAGTCCTCTACAACCCTAAGAAGCAAGAGTCACATGTGAAGCAAGAGTCACAGTCTCGCTTCCCCGTGGCCTGTGAGAGAGGCTGGGCGAGACTTTCTGCTCCCTCCTGGCCACAGTTCTGATTCTTATGACTCTGTCTGTGCATGGCACTGGCAGTCTTTCTGAGGAGTGAGCAGAGTGGGGCTGGGGCAGGCTCCTGATTCTCTCTGTGTTGGTGGACCAGGAGGTTCTTTCCCCCTACCTCTTAGGGGTAAGGGAGACTTTGGGGGTCAGTGTTTCTGGTCTGGTGCAAACATGATGTGTTATGTTTTTGTTTTTGAGACAGAGTCTTACTTTGATGCCCTTGGTAGAGTTCTGTAGCATCACTCATAGCAACCTCAAACTCCTGGGCTCAAACGATTCTCTTGCCTCAGCTTCTGACTACAGATGCCTGCCCCAATGCCTGGCTATTTTTAGAGATGGGGTCTCACTCTGGCTCAGGCTGGTCTCAAACTCCTGAGCTCAAGCAATCCACCCACCTTGGCCTCCCAGTGTGCTAAGATTACAGGCATGAGCCCCTGCCTCCAGCCAATGTGTTGTTTTTGTTGTTTTGAGACAGAGCTCAAGCTATTGCCCTGGGCAGAGTACCGTGACATCACAGCTTACAGCAAACTCCAACTCCTGGGTTCAAGCGATTCTCATGCCTCCGCCTCCCAAGTAGCTGGGACTACAGGCACCTGCTGCAATGCCCAGCTATTTTTGATTACAGCCATCATTGTTGTTTGGCAGGGCTGGATTTGAACATGCCAGCTCAGGTGTCTGTGGCTGGCGCCTTAGTGGCTTGAGCCACAAGTGCTGAGCCATGTGTTGTGTTTTTCAAAGCCTGTGTGAAGGGGACAGAAGATCTCCCTAGAAAACAGGTCCCCACCTTGCCCTGGGATGCCAGGTCCCTTCCTTTGCCCTCAAGATCCCTTCAAGGCCTCCCACATGCAACCCCATGTGCTTTGACCAAGAACCACATGGGAGAAGGGTCCAGCCTGCGATGCCACAGCTACCCAAGGAGACAAGGATCCTCCCCCAGTTCCCTTCTTCCCTTTCCCTTACCCTAACTCATTTGCAATTGCCAGGAGATGAAGGACCCTGGCTAAGCAACCCCCTTTTGTGCAGCGGCCAGCTTTGGCCTTCCTGTGTCTAGACTCATGAGAGACTCATGAGTCTCAAGTTTTCTAAGGACAAGAGAAGGAAGAAAAGGAAGGAAGGAAGGAAGGAAGGAAGGAAGGAAGGAAGGAAGGAAGGAAGGGCTATTAAGAAAGAATTTAAGGCTGGGCGCATTTGGCTCACACTTGTAATCCTAGCACTCTGGGAGGCTGAGATTCTTTCTCAAAAAAAAAAAATTTAAACTTTCAGAAAATTACTATTTACTTTATCAACTTACATATTTATTATGTAAATATACATTCACCTAGCAATAGTAACAACACCAAAGAACTATTCACACCAACTCGAGCAAGGACAGAGGAATTACTGTGCGAATGAAAACATCACCTGAGAGTGAACCGGACAACCGGGTGGAACCTGAAGCCGGGCCTGAGGCTGTCAGACTCCCAGGGAGCAGTTTGCGACTTGACTAAGTCTTGCTTCTCTTTTCCTTTCTCCTCCTGGGGCCAAAGGATCTCTGGTTTCATCTTCAGCATAGTTGCTGCCCTTCCCTCTTTGTGGACAGACTGCTCTCCTCGCCCTGCTCACAGCACCTGCCCTTCTGTAACTCTGGTCTGCTGCTCACATTGGCTTGTCATGTGCCCACTCTGGTTTCTACTGTGGCCCTCGCTCTGTTTTGTTTTGTTTGTTTGTTATTTTGCCCAGGCTGGTCTTGAACTACTGTCCCAACCCTCCCCCCCCGCTGCCTCCCAAAGTGCTGGGATTGCAGGCATGAGCCACTGTCCCTGGCCTGTGACCCTTGCTCTGCAAAACCTTTCTACTGCTCCACACAGCTAATTTTGGCAAACTTGTGGGAAGACTAATTGCTCGGCTTGGGTCAGCTATCTGTTACTGGCTCAAAGAGCTGTGGTCAGGGGTCAGAGTATTTGGCACAAGAATGGTCACATGAGCAGGGTGAGTGAATGGCCAGGCATCCCCGGGCACATCTTCTTCTTTTTCACAGTCTCACTTTGTCACCCTGGGGTAGAGTGCCGAGGCATCATAGCTCAGAGCAACCTCAAACTCCCGGGCTCAAGTGATAACTCTTTCCTCAACCTCCCACATATCTGTGACTACAGGCACCCACCACACACCTGGCTAGCATTAGAGATAGGGGTCTCACTCTCGCTCAGGCTGGTTTCAAACTCCTGAGCTTAGGCGATCCACCCTCCTTGGCCTCCCAGAGTGCTAGGATTACAGGCATGAGCCACCATGCTTGGCCCAAATTTCTGCTTCTAAGCAGAATCACAGAGCTTTTAAAGGTTCTGATCCCATAATCTTATTTTGGGCCAGGAGATGGTCTTGGAGTCATACCATCTTTGGCTAAAACAGTCTCAGAGCCGCCACCAGATTAATCCCACCTTTGGCTAAAATGATTTTGGGACCTCCACCCATAGCACAAAGAACAAACGCAAAAAATAGGAAAAATTCCCTGCCTCCCCTCACCACTGTCCAGAGACAGGATGCAGGTTTTAATTCCCAAAGAGTTGGGTAGATAGAAAATACTTTTGCCATTTTTTTTCAGGCCATTCCCTGAAAAAAATATTCTCCACTGTCAATTTTACCCTTCCATATTTGTGGGAGGAGGGGCAAATAGGCTGTCCTTATAATGACATCCTGGATCTAATGAACCCATCAGGAATCTTTTTTTTTTGAGACAGAGCCTCAAGCTGTCACCCTGGGTAGAGTGCCATGGCATCACAGCTCACAGCAACCTCCAACTCCTGGGCTTAAGCAATTCTCCTGCCTCTGCCTCCCAAGTAGCTGGGACTACAGGTGCCTGCCACAGCGCCCAGCTATTTTTTAGTTGCAGCCATCATTGTTGTTTGGCGGGCCCAGGCTGGATTTGAACCCGCCAGCTCAGGTATATGTGGCTGGCACCTTAGCCACTTGAGCCACAGGCACCAAACCCCCATCATGAATCTTGATCCTATGTCTTGCTTTATGGCACAATAATTCTTGCTGCTGGTTGTCAGCCAAACATATGTAAATCCTCATTTTGTTTGAGCCTTACTACAAACACATATGACCATTATTGCCTTATATTTCCTTCTTTCCATATTGTAGTTTTTTTGTTTTTTTTTTTAGACAGAGTCTCACTATGTCACCCCTGGGAGAGTGCCATGGTATCACAGCTCACAGCAACCTCAAACTCCTGGGCTCAAGCAATTCTTTTGCCTCAGCCTCCCAAGCAGCCAGGACCACAGGTGCCTGCCGCAACGCCCGGCTGTTTTTTGGTTGTAGTTGTCATTGCTGCTTGGCAGGCCCAGGCTTGGTTTGAACCCACCAGCTTCAGTGTATGTGGCTGATGCCCTAGCCACCAAGCTACAGGCGCTGAACTTTTTTTTTTTTTTTAAACAGACCTGTTGCCCTGGGTACAGTGCCATGCAGTCACAGCTCACAGCTCACAGCAACCTCAAACTCCTGGGCTTAAGAGATTCTCTTGCCTCAACCTCCCAAGTAGCTGGGACTACAGAGGCTCCTGCCACAATGCCCAGCTATTTTTTTGGTTGTAGTTGTCATTGTTGTTTGGCAGGCGGGGGCTGGATTCGAACCCACCAGCTCATGTATGTGGCTAGCACTCTAGCCGCTTGAGCTACAGGTGCCCAGCCACATTGTCATTTCTAAAAGGGTAGTAAACTATTCCTTTCCTTATTTAATTTGTTTAAATTCACTTTCACTTTTTTCCCTGTGGCAAGAGATGGGCACAGTGCACTTTCACTTTTAATTAAAGTAGTATTATATATAGTATTATTTTTATGTATTTACTTACTTTGTATACATTTCTGGAGTACAAATGCAATTTTATTACATGTACAGATTGCTTCGTGGTCCAGTCAGGGCTTCAGAGTATCCATCACCTGAATGGCATACATTGTACACCTTAAGTAGTTTCCATCAACGTTCCCCTTCCCTCCCTCTTCTGAGGCTCCATTGTGTGTTGTTTCACCCTCTACACGTGAACACATTGTTTAGCTCCCATTATGAGCCAAACATGTGATGTTTGACTAACAGTTAAGATGGAATGCCCTGCTTCTCCCCCCCCATCCCTGAGTTTCAGGCCCCAGAGTCAACTACGTTCGACACTTATAGTTATATATGTCTTTACCCTTACTTTTTATTTCTTTTAGAGACAGGATTCCACCCTGTCGTCCAGGCTGGAGTGCAGTGGCATGATCACAGCTCACTGACGTCACCTTCAAACTCCCGGGATCAAGGGATCCTTTTGCCTCAGATGTGCACCGCCACTCCCTGCTAATTTTTAAAATTCTTGGTAGAGGCAACTTGCTGTTTCCCAGGCTGCTTCGGAATTCCTGGCTTCAGTCAACCTCCTTTCTCAGCCTCCCAAAGTGCTGGGATTACAGGTGTGAGCCACCATGTCTGGCCCCTCGCATTTAGTTGAACGTGGTACTGAATCTGGCCCTTTGCAAGTGGAATTCTTTCCTCCTTGTGATGTTCCATAAGCCTCAGGACCTGATCAGTGGGGAGACGAGACCCCTCCCAACATACCGTGTTTCCCCGAAAATAAGACCTACCCATAAAAATAAGCCCTAGCAGGATTTCCATGCATTTGTTAAATATAAGCCCTACCCCAATAAGACCCAGTGGTGGGCGTGGCTATGTAGCATATCTGCATAGCCACGCCCTGCATTTGGGCACTGAGCGGTATGGAAGACTGGAATACATTTTATCTGCCACAGCTCCTTTCTCCGAACCTTTCGCACTTGTACTGGTGCAGGTGTGGTAACCGCAGTGGCAGGCATCCTATTGCACATGTAGAAACGGCTAGGGGAAAGGAGTACACACATCGCTAGTGCCAGCCCCACCAACAAGGTCGGCTCCCCCTGTCAGGTTCCAGCCGTCCTGTGCACGCTGAGTCTTCAGGTGGAGACCAAGACATAGAGACTGGAGGGCTCCACAGTGAAAGTCTCCTTAGTCAAATGAGGAGCAGGATGCTCCGCTTTTTTACCATCTTGTGTGTCCCCAGGGGGAAGAAGGAAAGCTGTGGCTGTTATTTTACCCAGCACCAGTCTAGCAACAGTCTGTGGGCCTCTCTCCCCCCACAGAAACACGAGTAAAGCTGCTGCTCCCAGCACCAACCAGCAACAGTCTGTGGGCCTCTCTCACTACCACCACCCCCAAACACCAGGGGATAGGGGAAAAGCTTCAGCAAGCAGTCTGCTACTGAGCCCAGAGAGATCATCCCAGCTCCACTGTGCAGATTGGACCCAGTGCTCGCTGGATCCCAAATACCGTAAATAACTCAGCCCTTACACATCAGCTTTGCTGGCCTATCTCTGCTTTTCCTGAGTATCTGCACCCCCAGACAAGATGAGTGCAAAAAGAAAGAGCTATTCTGTTGAGTACAAGAAAGGAATTGTCAAGGACTCCCAGGGCCAGAATCTTACGGCTTTCTGCAAAGAGAAGAAGCTGGATATCTGAATGGTCTGAAAATGGCAGGCAGAATACGATAACCTCAGTCTACATGTGGACAGAGGAAATGCTAAGAAGCGCAAGTATGGCTCAGGTCGGCGACCTTTATTTCCTGAGCTGGAAAACATAATCTGTGAATGGATTGCTGACAGGAGAGCGAAGGCTTTGGTTGTGCACAGAGCTGACATTCAAGCATTTGCCCTTGCAATGGCACCACAGTTTGAAATAGCCCCAGAATTCAAAGCATCACAACACTGGCTGGATGGCTTCCTTCAGTGATATGAACTGTCTCTAAGAAAATCAACAACACTGTCTCAGTTGGAAGATGCAGAAGTTATTAAGCGAGCGCTTGCATTCAAGTCCTTTGTTGATGGCATCGACTTTTCTAAATACCAGCCTTGCAACATGATTGCTATGGATGAAACAGCAGTGTTTATGGGTCAAGGAGCCCGCACAACAATTGAACAGAGTGGTGCCTCCTCAATCTACGGTCCCTCCACTGGTCCGAAAGTTCACGTGTTACCTGTACTTTGGCTGTTCATCTGGATCAGGGGTCCTCAAACTTTTTAAACAGAGGGCCCGTTCACTGTCCCTCAGACCGTTGGAGGGCCGGACTGCGGGGCCAGGATGAGTCGACTGCTAAGCAGGACAGGCAGTGGTGGCAAAAACACCCGGCGGGCCAGATAAATGTCCTCGGCGGACTACATGTGGCCTGCAGGCCGTAGTTTGAGGACTGCTGGTCTGGATGGAAAGAAAGCTATACCTCTTACCATCACTAAGGTCAAGAAAGATAAGATTGAACATGTTTCTGGCATTTATGTTCTTTTTTTTTTTTTT
>NW_003852420.1:19017433-19022969 GCF_000181295.1 Otolemur garnettii | reverse complement strand
ACTTGAGCCACAGGTGCCAAGCCAGGCATTTATGTTCTTGAAACAGAAAAGCAATTATAAGGAAGTGGCTTGATTTAATGCTGCCACTTGTTTTGTGAGGTGGCCAAAGAGGTCTGCTGGTCTGGGATTCAGGCAGCACTCACCTTGATAAAGACATGAAGAACTTCCTTGCAGAGAGAAAAATAGATCAAATAATGATTCCCGCAAGAATGACTGCCTATGTGCAGACTCTTGATATTGTAATAAACAAGCCATTCAAAGACCATTTGTGTATAGAAATTAATGACTACGTTGAAAATAGAATGACAAGAAATCAGTGTGGAAACTTTGTGAAGCCTAGCCTGCAAGAGGTCATGATTTGGGTGAAGAATTCATGGAGTAAAATCACTGACAGTGTTGTTACCAGTGCACTCCGAGCATGTTACATGGATAAGAGCTGCTCATTTAATGAGAGTTCTATTGCTCGACATGAAAGATTGGGGCTAATGGTTCTAAAGGAAATGGAGTCGCAAGAAATTCAGGATGGAATTCCGGGCTGGAGAGTTATAACAATGTTCCAGGAGAAGATGACTTAACTGTATTTGAATAAATGTAGACTGTTGTATTATACTTAATAAAAATAAGACATCTCCTGAAAATAAGCCCTAGTCTGTCTTCTTGAGAAAAAATAAACATAAAACAGTGTCTTATTTTCAGGGAAACACGGTACATGAAACAGTCTATGAACAACTCCGCTAACATTCAAGATGTGTGCTATAAATTTACTATGTGCCAGGCTGAGGAGAGACTATAGTGCAATGATTAAAGCACAGGAGGATGTGGGCTGGAGGCCTACCTCAGCCTCCTCCTACCTCTCTGAGCCTTTGTTTCTTCACCTATGAAGTAGGGAATGACCTTGCCCATGATCCAAGATTTCTTTTCTTTTTTTTTGAGATAGAGTCTCACTATGTCATCCTTGGTTGAGTGCTATGGCATCGCAGCTCACAGCAACCTCAAACTCTTGGGCTTAAGCGATTCTTTTGCCTCAGCCTCCCAAGTAGCTGAGACTACAGGCGCCCACCACAACACCTGGCTATTTTTTGGTTGTAGTTGTCATTGTTGTTTGGAGGGCTGAGGTTCAACTGCCAGCTCTAGTGTCTGTGGCCAGCGCCTTAGCCGCTTGAGCTACAGGCACTGAGCCCTGGCTTTTTTTTTTGTAGTTGTCATTGTTGTTTGGCAGGCCTGGGCTGGGTTTGAACCCGCCAGCCCCAGTGTATGTGGCCAGCACCCTAGCCACAGATGCTGAGCTGACACAAGATTTCTATGAGGATTGGGGGGTGGGCGTGGGCCACCAAATTTCCTAAGAACGTGGCTTCTGCCCCACCCCATAGGAAGAAAAAAGAAACTATTACAAAGAACTGAAGAACAGACTTAAAGGCAGAAATGAACATAGCATCTTTAAGGAACAGCGAAAAGGGACCAACGTAACTGGAATGTTGGGTTCATTTTAGACATAGGAGATCATGTCGGACCGGAAGCTGTTAGCCCCACCAAGGCAGATCGTGGAGTATCTGTGTAGGTGGCGTGGACAGTGAGGCAGTGTGGGGAGCACTCATTTGTGAGGAGCAGCAAAATGGATTGGATTCAGGTGAGGAGAAGATCCGAGTGTGCTGTGATCAAGCTTTGCCTTGTGTTCTGGAGACGTAGCTACAGGGAAGTAACTTCAGTAAGCTGGAGTTACATTAAATGGTCTCTAAGAGCACGTACCATCCCAATGTTCCATAATTTCTATCATTATAGGATTGATATGGTGACAGTGGGAATATAGAAAAGGAAAAGGATTGAAATGTTTTTCAAGTACTGTCAATAGGATTTGGTCACCAATTAAACACTGGGAATAAAAAGTGATTACAGTCTGGAAGATGGATGCCTGAGAGATTGGGGCGCCCTCAGTGGGAGGGTTAGTGGAAGTCACAGTACAACACACGTGTGGAAACTGTAGTAGATGTGCAAAGAACACAGTGGGCATGGTGCCGCCTGCAGGCCACGGGACTTGCTGCTCCCTGTGCCTGGAGCCCTTCCTCCCAAAGTCTGCGTGGTGCTCTTCACCTTTCCCACAGCCTGCCTTCCCACTCGGGGCTCCCCTGCCCACTCTCTTTCCGGTCATCCTGCTTTGCTTTCTTCTCTGTTGTACTTGTCATCTGACGTTGTAGTTGATTGATTGACCTCCTAATAAAGACTGGATAGAAAATAGTATTCAGAGGAATTTTAATGTGTATTGGAGAGTTTGGAAAAAAAATAACTAATAAAGATATAGAAAACAGCCTCTGTTCCCATAGCACAGTTGTTACGGCACCAGCCACATACACCAAGGCTGGTGGGTTCGAAACTGGCCTGGCCCAGCTAAACAACAATAACAACTGCAACAAAAATATAGCCAGGGATTGTGGTGAGACCTGTAGTCCCAGCTACTTGGGAGGCTGAGGGACCGTGTTTCCCCCAAAATAAGACACTACCTTATATTTATTTTTTCTCAAGAGGACACAATAGGGCTTATTTTCAGGGGATGTCTTACTCTGTGCCGAAATGCAGGACATGGCTATGCAGGATATCTACATCATCACTAGGTCTTATTATCGGGGTAGGGCTTATATTTAACAAATGCATAGAAATCCTGCTAGGGCTTATTTTTTGGGTAGGTCTTATTTGGGGGGAAACATGGTAGGAAAATCACTTAAGCCTAAGAGTCTGAGGTTGCTCTGAGCTGTGACACCATAACACTCTATTGATAGTAACATAGTGAGACTGTCTCAAAAAAAGAAACAGGAGAACTGGGAGGGGATGATGTATCAAGATATCTATCAATTTCAGTTGTTCTGGGAGATACCCTTTTGGGGCATTCTCCTATTTCTATTGGGACAGATGGTTCTTTGCTGCACTGCTGACCTTTTTTTCTGTGTTAGATTTCTCTTCTACTGGATCCCAGTAAACTTTTTTTTTTGCAGTTTTTGGCCGGGGCTGGATTTGAAGCCGCCACCTCCAACATATGGGGCCAGCACCTTACTCCTTTGAGCCACAGGCACCGCCCTCCCCCCAAGTAAACTTTTTAACTTTTTTTTAGTGATAGGATCTCACCGTGTTCCCTAGACTGGCCTCGAACTCTTGGTCTCAAACTCCTGGGTTCAAGCAATCCTGCCTTTGCCTCCCAAAGTGCTGGGATTACAGGTGCAAGCCACAATGTCTGGCCACTCTTTACCTTATTTATTGGCCCTTTCATTAAATCCTTTGGTGGCTTCCTGAGAAAAAGGGTATAGAAAAAACAACTGAGACGTCAAATATCTAAAAATGTCTTTATTCTATTCTCAACACTTTAAAATCTGGTTGTAGAACTCTAGGCTTGAAATTATTTTCCCTTGGAATTTTGGAGGCATTGTAGATAATAGAGTTAGGTAACAATACATTTTAAAAAAATTTTTGAGATACAGTCTCACTGTGTTGCCTAGGCTAGAGTGCAGTGACATCATTACAGCTCACTGCAGCCTTAAATTCCTGGGCTCAAACAAACCTCCTGCCTCAGACTCTCAAGTGGCTGGGACTACAGGGTTATGCCACAACACCTGCATAATTTTTCTGTTTTTGTAGAGATGGGCTCTTGCTCTTGCTCAGCTTGGTCTCAAACTCCTGAGCTCACGTGACTCCTCTGTCTCAGCATCCTAAAGTGCTAGCACTACAAGTATGAGCCACCGTGCCCGGCTGGGACCTTCCCTTTCTCTTTAATGTTCTAAAATTAAGAATGATGAGTTCTGTGTGGATTTTGTTTTCAGACATTTCTCACTTGAGGAGCTACCACAGTCCAGAAAAGTCATGTCCTACGGCATTTTCTTGTATGAGTTCTTTGGTAATTTTTCCTTTCAGTGTTTTTTATTCTTTGTGAAATTCATCAGACACTGAACTCCCAAGACTGGTCCCTGGTTTCCCCATTTTCCTTCCAAATTCCATCTTCGAGTTTTTTTCTACTTCCTGGAAGTTTCTTTCTTTCTTTCTTTCTTTCTTTCTCTTTCTTTCTTTCTTTTTTGAGACAGTCTCACTTTTTTGCCTTTGGTAGAGTACCCTGGTGTCACAGCTCACAGCAACCTCAAACTCCTGAGCTTAAGCGATTCTCTTGCCTCAGCCTCCCAAGTAACTGGGACTACAGGCGCCCACCTCAATGCCTGGCTATTTCTTGTTGTAGTTGTCGTTGTTTAGCAGGCCCTGACCAGGTTCGAACCCGCCAGCCCCGACATATGTGGCCAGCGCCCTAACCGCTGACCAACTCACCGAGCCAGCTCTATTGTTTTTTTTTTCCAAATGTGTGTTCTTGCTTTCTGATCAACCCTTCTCCCCACTCATGTAGCACCCTGTTCTTGATTCATGAGTATGAAATCTCTAAGCCACGAAATCAAAGTATTTTGTCTGTTTATTTTACTTGGCTAGCTGCATTGTTTCCCCTGATCTACTCTTTCACTCTTGCTCTTCTACCCTTCTTTTCTTTATTTCTTTTTTTGTTTGCTCATTTTTGTCTTTGCCTTTTATTCAAGGGGCTTTCACTAAATATTTGGGAATCATTGATGATTTTTAATGTTTAGAGTGAGGTCTTAGAAAGCTAATTGAAAGATATGAATGTGGGGGGCATGTTTGCTGGCCTGTGTGTCTCACTCTGGGTTGAGCAGGCAGTGCACTGGCTTTTCACAATGGGTAGGACTTTCACCTAGGACTTTTTTTGAGATTAAAGTCTCACTTTGTCACCCGGGGTGGAGTGCTGTTGCATTACAGCTCACAGCAACCTACGATGTCTGGGCTGAAGTGATTCTCCTGCCTCTGACTCCCAAGTAGCTGGGCGTACAGGCGCCCGCCATAACCCCCTGCTATTTTTTGGTTGCAGCTGTCATTGTTGTTTGGCGGGCCCGGGCTGGATTCGAACCTGCCAGCTCATTTGTATGTGGCTGGTGCCTTAGCCGCTTGAGACACAGGCCCCGAGCCTCACCCAAGGTTCTTGATGTCAGTATATGCGGACTTTTTTCAAGGGTCTTTCTTTTTTTCCAGAGGAGTCACTTGGACTTCTGCCTGAAGGCTTGGCTTTTAAAGAAAAAAAAATTTGTTTTTTTTTTGTTTTGTTTTGTTTTTTTTGAGACAGAGATTCACTTTATCCCTCTGGGTAGAATGCCATGGCATCATAGCTCATAGCAATCTCAAACTCTTGGGCTCAAGCAATTCTCCTGCCTCAGCCTCCCAAGTAGCTGGGACTATAGGTGTCCACCAGAACTCCCAGGTACTTTTAGAGACAAGGTCTTGGTCTGGCGCAGGCTGGTCTACAACCTGTACACTCAGGTGATCCACCCACCTCAGCCTCCCAGAGTAGTAGGATTACAGGTGTGAGCCACTGTGCCGAGCCCTAAGAAAAAAACAATTTTTGTTTGTTTGTTTGTTTGTTTTTAGAAACTGGTTCTTCGGCTCGGTGCCTGTGGCCCAATCAGCTAAAGCGCCAGCCACATACACCTAAGGTGACAGGTTCGAATCC
>NW_003852420.1:19016111-19017247 GCF_000181295.1 Otolemur garnettii | reverse complement strand
AAAAAAAAAAAGAAACTGGTTCTTGTTCTGTCACCCTAGCTGTAGTGCAGGGTACAGTACCCAGTTAAAATTCATTTTTTAATTTTAATTATTATTTATTCATTATTTATTTATTCATTTTGGGACAGAGTCTCTCTCAGTTCCCCTCAGTAGAGTGCTGTGGCATTATAGCTCACAGCATCCTCAAACTCTTGGGCTCAAGAGATCCTTCTGCCTTAGCCTCCTGAGTAGCTGGGATTACAGGTGCCTGCCAAAACATTCAGCAAGTTTTTCTATTTTTAGTAGAGATAGGGTCTGGTTTTGCTCAGGCTGGTCCTAAACTCTGAGCTCAAGGGATTCACTAGCCTTGGCCTCCCAGAGTGCTAGGATTACAGGTGTGAGCCACTGCATCCAGCCTAAAAAATGTTTTTATTTATTTATTTACTTATTTTTAGAGACAGAGTCTCACTTTATCACCCTCAGTAGAGTGCCATGGCTTCACAGTTCACAAGCCTCCCAGGCTTAAGCTATTCTCTTGCCTTAGCCTCCCAAGTAGCTGGTACTACAGGCTCCCGCCACAAGGCCCAGCTATTTTTTTGTTACAGTTTGGCCATTTTTTTTTGTTACAGTTTGGCTGGGCGGGTTCCAACCAGCCACCCTGGGTATATGGGGCTGGCGCCCTATCCACTGAGCCACAGGCACTGCAGGGGAGATGTATCTTAATGGTGCCTGTTGGATTGTTGTATGAGCAGAACTAGCTTCAGTTTGAAGTCAATGGTGGGGACAGCAGAGCAGTGAGATGGAAACATCTCAGGTCCTAATGGCACTGTTGGATCAGTGAATCTACGCATTTGGCCTCACCACTTAACTTCCTGCTTTGTGAGCTGATGCACTCCCATATTACTTACGCCAAACCGAGTCAGGCACGTATGCATCAGGAAAGCCTTCTACTTCATTCACACTTACCACTACAATTCTCTCAAACTCACTCTCCCCGGCTCCAGACCTGCTGACAGTTCCCAACCTTCCTGCTCCTCTTCCCAGGCTCCCTAAAATTCATTTACTTAAGAAATAGCGTCGGCTCGGCGCCTATAGCTCAACCGGCTAAGGCGCCAGCCACGTACACCTAAGGTGGCGGGTTCGAATCCCCAGCCCGG
>NW_003852420.1:19012135-19015872 GCF_000181295.1 Otolemur garnettii | reverse complement strand
GTAGCTCAAGTGGCTAAGGCACCGGCCACATACACCTGAGCTGGCAGGTTAGAATCCAGTCCAGGCCTGCCAAAGAACAATGGCAACTACAACCAAAAAATAGCCGGGCATTGTGGTGGGCACCTGTAGTCCCAGCTACTTTGGAGGAGGCTGAGACAAGAGAATTTCTTAAGCCCAGGAGTGAGAGGTTGCTGTGAGCTGTGATGCCATGACACTCTACCCAGGGCGACAGCTTGAGGCTCTGTCTGAAAAGAAAACAAAAGAAAGAAAAGAAAAAAAAAGAAATAGCGTCTACTATTATCATACCAAGCTCTGTTTTAGATGTTGTAGATAGAGCAACCATTGGGAGAAAAAGTTCCTGTCATCATGGACCAGTAAAAGAGCAGACAATAAACAAAACTATCTTCTGAATAAATGAACTAATAAGTGATGCAGTGTAGGAACTTGGTCAATACTGAGTGGAAAACTTATTGTCTGTGGACTACCGCGCCAGTGTCTGGTGCTAGGCCAACGGCCAGAGCCTGTTCTGGCAGCAGGTGGTGTCAGAAAAGGTAAATAAGAGGGGGGCCCTGCCCTCTGGAGCTCAGAGTCCGAGAAGAAAGGCACGCATGTTCTGAGGAGTTAACTCTGTCGGGCCCGTGGGAAGTGATTTACGGGAATCACCACGTCTATCCGCACCCACTCGGAGGAAGTTCTCCAAGAGGCCGCTGGGGACAACAGGCCTGAAACCAGGCAGTCGGGACGGTGCAAAGAGCTCTGAGAGCCAGTTCTGACCCTGGGGTTTCGGCCTGTCCGTGTGACCTTGCGCAAGTCAAAGGCTCCCTCCACCTTCTGGGCCTGGCCAGTGTCTGTCGGTCTGACTGTTCGGGATGTCCCGACGGCCCTTCCCGGGTTTCAGAGGCCGCCTGAGCGTGAGGGAGGGATGAGGGGCGAGGGCAAATTAGGGTGGTCACTGGGATGGGGCAGTCAGAGAAGTCAGTAAGGAGGAATCAGTGCAGAAGGAGACCTTGGGTAGAGGCCACCATGGACGCTCGCTTTCTTCCCCTCCCCACCCTCTGCTTCGTTGGCCCCAGAGCTCGCAGTTCCCGATCCTTCTTCGGCTTCTCTGTCCGGCCCCCCCCTCAATTCGCGACCACTTGGTCTGCGCCGCTGCATCCTCTGTGTGCCGGGCCCGCCCGCATTGCGGGGGAGGAGCAGGGAGCCGCCCACGCCGCGCTGGGCGCTGGGTGCGCCGTCTCCCTGGGACGCGTGCGGACTGCGCGGCGCGCGGGAGCCGGGCGGGCGGCCATGGCGCGGGGCGCGGGGAGGTAGCCGGGCCGGGCGAGAGGAGCGCAGGGGCTGCCATGGCCCGGCGGCGGCGCCGCGCCTGCATCGCGCTGTTCCTAGTGCTGCTCTTCGCCTTCGGCACCCTCATGGGCCTGCGCACGCTCAAGGCTCCGGACGGACTCCCGGCGCTGGGCCCAGGCCTGGAGCTGGCGCCCTTTGAGCGACGCCCGGAGGGGGCCCCCGCGCCCGCAGCCCGCGCTCCGGCCGCCCCAGCCGCGCCTCCCCCGCCGCCGCCGCCGCCCCGCACGGCCGACCCCGGCAGCTCTCCTGGGCCAGCCCCCGCGGAGGCCGAGCCCGCCCCCGGGCAGAGTCTGCGCGTCTACTCGGACCTGCACGCCTTCTACTACTCGTGGTACGGGAGCCCGCGGCGCGAGGGCCACTACATTCACTGGGACCACGTCATGGTGCCGCACTGGGACCCCAAGATCTCGGCCAGCTACCCCCGCGGCCGCCACAGCCCCCCAGACGACTTGGGCTCCAGCTTCTACCCGGAGCTGGGGCCCTACAGCTCCCGGGACCCCGACGTGCTGCGGGAACATATGACCCAGCTCAAGGAGGCAGCCATCGGTGAGCTCCGCGTTCTCACACCCCAACTCCCACTGGTCCTGTGGTCTGGCCTTTGGTCCCACCCGCCCATCAGCGTGGCTTCTTAGTCCTTCCATCCCACTGTGCTCCTGGGCCCTCCACGCAGCACGGCTTTCTCTTTGTAGTGTTCGGCCCCCCAGTCTGGGCCCTGCTGACCCCTGATAATTCCCGGGCTCTTGCATAGGGTGGAGCTGCTGGGAGTTTGCGCCAGGAAAGGAAGGCGATCTTCAAATGTAATTGGGCTTCTAGGCTGGGAAAGGGAAAGTGAGGCCTGAGGTTCCGAGTTGAGTCTGGGGTGGCCTCTGCTTTCACATCAGGTACAGGGTAGGCAGCGGCCCTGCCCTTCCTGCCTTTGCTAGCTTCAGAGAGGGGGATGTTCATGTTTGATGGACCCTGCTGTTTGCAGTGTGTGTTGGGGGGAGGGCGGTGGTGGTGGAAGCTTTTTATCAAGTCCTCAACTAGAAGAGAGATCCCCGAAGCCGACTTTGTAGACAGAGGAGGGGGGAGGCTCACTTGTTTCAGATCTTGTCACTGAATTTCTCTGAATTTTACAGTACACTTTAATTTACCTGGACATGGTTTGTGAGGGGGAGGATGGAATGACAGAGGCAGGAGTGGGAAGTGCACAAAGATAAGGTAAATAAAACAGGGGTTATCCTTCAGGATTTTACAGAGGAGAGGGCAGACTGCAGAGAAAAATGTTATCTCCAAGGGAAGCATTGAGATGATCTCTTCTTAGGGTTTCTCTCCACGAGGGACATCAGAGGTGCTCCTCGTCTACTGAGGTAAAACTGGGCCTTCCAGGTGGGTGTGGCATTGTCCACCGGTTCCTTTGTTCTACTACTTTCTGAGGCTCTCGAAAGCCTGGCTCCTACTGGGCCTGGTTCCCGCAGCCGCCGCACTTCAGCACTGCTGGCGTGGACAGCTCCAGGCGCAAGCTCTGGGATCTAATCTGCAGAAAGGGAACCTGGCAGGAGACTTGCTCAAGGCCTTTAAAAACCATTTCCCAGGAGGCGCCTATGGCTCAAAGGAGTAGGACGCCAGCCCCATATGCTGGAGGTAGCGGGTTCAAACCCAGCCCCAGCCAAAAAAAAAACAAAAAAACAAAAAAACATTTCCCAACTCTGCGCCTGTGGCCACATACACCTGAGCTGCTGGGTTCAAATCAAGCCCAGGCCTGCCAAACAACAATGACGGCTGCAACCAAAAAATAGCCAAATGTTGTGGCAGGCACCTGTAGTCCAAGCAACTTGAGAGGTGGAGACAGGAGAATCACCTGGGCCCAGGAGTTGGAGGTTGCTGTGTCCTGTGATGCCACATCACTCTAGCCAGGGTGACAGCTTGAGGCTCTGTCTCAAAAAATAAAAAAAATAAAAACCATTTCCCAGGCCTGGAGCCGTGGCTCAGCCTGTAATCCCAGCACGTAGGAGGCTGAGGTGGATAGATTGCCTGAGCTCATAGGTTCAAGACTAGCCTGAGACAGACCAAGACCCCCATCTCTAAAAATAGCCATGTGTTGTGGCAAGCCTTGTAGTCCCAGCTACTGGGGAGGCTGAGACAAAAGGATCACTTGAGCCCAAGAGTTTGAGGTTACTGTGAGCTATGACACTAGGGCACTCTACCAAGGGTGACAAAGTAAGACTCTGTCTAAAGGCTTGGTGCCTGTGGCTCAAGTGGCTAAGGCGCCAGCCACATACACCTAAGGTGGTGGGTTTGAATCCAGCCTGGGCCCGCCAAACAACAATGATGACTGCAACCAAAAAATAGCCAGGTGTTGTGGCAGGCGCCTGTGGTCCCAGCTACTTGGGAGGTTAAGGCAGGAGACT
>NW_003852420.1:18990620-19012051 GCF_000181295.1 Otolemur garnettii | reverse complement strand
AAAAAAAAAAAAAAAAACAGAGAGACTGTCTAAAAAGAAACCATTTTCCAGTTAGAGGGGTATGTTTGTGAAATAAAAAAAAAAATCTTGAGGGGGTCCTGGTGTAGTGGCTCGCACCTGTAATCCTAGCACTCTGGGAGGCCCAGGCAGGTGGATTGCTTGAGCTCATAGGTTCGAGACCAGCCTGAGCCAGAGTGAGACCTCATCTCTAAAAAATAGCCAGGCGTGGCTCTGTGCCCATAGTTCAGTGGTTACATGCCAGCCACATACACCTGAGCTGGCAGGTTCGAACCCAGCCCAGGCCAGCTAAACAACAATGACAACTGCAACCAAAAATAGGCATTGGGGCAGATGCCTATAGTCCCAGCTACATGGGAGGATGAAGCAAGAGAATCACTTAAGCCCAAGAGTTTGAGGTTGCTGTGAGCAGTGACACCACACTACTGAGGGTGACATAGTGAGACACTGTTGCAAAAAAAAAAAAAAAAAAAATAGCCAGGCATTGTGGAGGGCACCTATAGTCCCAGGTACTTGGGAAGCTGAGGCAAGAGAATCTCTTGAGCCCAGGAGTTTGAGGTTGCTGTGAGCTATGGTGCCTCAGCACTCTACCAAGGGTGACAAAGTGAGACTGTTTAAAAAAAAAAAAAATCTTGGGCAGCGCCTGTGGCTCAGTGAGTGGGGCACCATCCCCATATACCAAGGGTGATAGGTTCAAACCCGGCCCTGGCCAAACTGCAACAAAAAAATAGCTGGGTGTTGTGGTGGGCGCCTGTAGTCCCAGCTACTCAGGAGGTTGAGGCAGGAGAATTGCCTAAGCCCAGGAGCTGGAAGTTGCTGTGATGCCATGGCACTGAGGGTGACAAAGTGAGACTCTGTCTCAAAAAAAAAAAAAAAAATCTTGAGGAGGGTACTGTCTGTTTCTAAAGTGGCCTTTGTGTTGTGTCTCAGGAGTCCTGGTCCTGTCCTGGTACCCACCTGGCATGGCTGATGATAATGGGGAACCCTCAGATGACCTGGTGCCTGCCATTCTGGACACCGCCCATCAGTTCAACATCCAGGTGAGTCTCCAGCCTATTCTGGAGATAGGCTCTACTCTGCTCTGCTCACTGGGTTAGTGCCTCTACAGAAGTTTCTGGGGGTAGCTAAGGGATGGCAAATATGTAGCAAGTGTGGTTTTGGGGGAGGGTTCAAAATAAATAATGCCTACGTCATTCTTATTTTCTTAAATTCTGAGAAAATTATATATAGGATAAATGGGAAATGAAGTAAATATCACTTTTATTAAATAATAGTAGAGGTTAGGTTGGAAACCCTGGATACAGGGTAGACAAGAGCCAAGTGGACCTCCAGATTGAACTCTGGACCTAACTCCCTGGTGCCAGGCAGTGTCTCAAGGAGCAGAGCACAACACCACGCTTCGGCAGGAAGGCTCGCCTCAGGAAGGACAGAGCTGAGTGAAGCCTGTCGTTATTTTCCCCAAACGTACCATTCAAGTCAATCATTCCTCACCTTTGTGGTGAAGAAAGAAAAACTACAAAGAGAAGCCTCACTTTCCATTCCTGAGGAAAATTCCATCAGTGACATGTTTAATAGGTCATAGCACATTTTTCCCATTGACACAGTGTCACCTCACCTCTTCCATTGTTTCAGGTAGCTGGCACCAGTCACTTGGAGCTGTTGAAAGCTATCAGCCACTCTGTAACAGCCCACACATGCCCTGCTGTGGGAGGTGGGCAAACCTCTCACCTCTCTTTTTTTTGGCCTTGCAGGCCAGTAGCTGTCTCTATCTTTGTTGTGCTCACTGTTGCCAGGCCCTCTCCTCAGGCCATGGCGGGAGCATGAGCCTCACATGTGATGGTCCCTGGACAGATACTCACCTGACCAGTTACCCCTCTGTTTGTGGCAGGTGGCCTTCCATATCCAACCCTACAAGGGCCGAGATGACATCACTGTACATGACAACATCAAGTACATCATTGACACGTAAGCCCGCTCTGGGGGCCTGGTATTTTGGTGGAAAACAAAATGGGGGGGGGGGGTAGGTCAAGTGACAGAGCTGTGTTCCCAGCAGCTGTTTTATGGTAGAAGTTGGACTTGGAGTCAGGCAACTTAGGTTCCAGTTCTAGTTCTGTGGCCTCTGATCAGAGCAAGCCTCTTAACCTTTGAGTCTTGAGAGAGTGACATAAGTTAATATATGTGACAGTGGCTTATCTAGTGTGTGCGCATCATTTCTTCATTCAGAAACCACTGGGTGCCTACGCGTCTCCTGTGCTGTTACACTGCAGTGGGTAGGCCCAGCAAAGGTTCTGACTTTGTAACATTTGCATTCTAGTGTGTTTTGGGGGTCCTGTGGGGCAGACAGTCATTCCATAGGAAAAATCAAATAGTGGCCCATACTATGAAAAAGTAAAGAATAAAGCAGGGTTATGAGCTAGAGCATGTTAGAGGAAGTACTTTAGAATGGTGTTCAGGTGAGTCTCTCTGAGGAGACAACGTGTGAGCTAACACCTAAATTACGAGTCAGCTCTGCAAAGATCTGGAGGTATGGAAGAAATTCCAGGCAGGGGGCTGGCAGATGCAAAAGGCATAAGATGGGATAAGCTTGACATGACAGCAGACTAGAAAGGCCAGGTGGGGAGTAATACAAGGGTGATAGCAGGAATGGAAGAAGGAGGGCCAGGTCCAATAAGTGGGGATAGTGAATTGACTACAGGGAGGTAGGAATGGGAGCCTGGAGACCAGTTAAGTGGCTGTTGCCGTATAGTCCAAAGGAAAGATGGTGGTGCCTTGGCTCATGGTAGGGAAGTGAGGCTTAGGAATGGCAAGGCTGGGGAGAGGAGAGAGGGGAGTCAGGTTTTTGCTTAGATGTGTGATGGTCCAACTGTGGAGATTAACTGAGTTCCAAACTGTACTGTGGCATCAAAAAGGATGTCATTGGCTTGGCGCCTGTGGCTCAAGCGGCTAAGGCACCAGCCACTGGAGCTGGTAGGTTTGAATCCAGCCTGTGCCACCAAACAACAATGACAGCTGCAACCAAAAAATAGCCAGCTGCTTGGGAGGCGGAGGCAGGAGACTCACTTGAGCCCAGGAGTTGGAGGTTGCTGTGGGCTGTGATGCCACAGCACTCTACCCAGGGTGACAGCTTGAGGCTCTGTCTCAAAAAAAAGGGGGTGGGGGTGGGAGAAGGACGTCATCCATGGCTGGTCCTACAGCTGTGCTGGTCTTGCCCATCTAATTCAGGTTCTTCTCTTTCCTGCCCCCCAGGTACGGCTCCCATGGTGCATTTTACCGCTATAAGAACAGCATGGGCAAGAGCCTCCCGCTCTTTTATATCTACGACTCATACCTGACGTCCCCTGAGGCCTGGGCCCATCTCCTGACACCAAATGGGCCCCACTCAGTGCGCAGTACTCCCTACGATGGGGTCTTCATAGCACTGCTGGTGGAGGAGAGCCATACTCATGACATCCTGGCTGCAGGGTTTGATGGCATGTATACCTATTTTGCCTCCAATGGCTTTTCCTTTGGCTCCTCCCATCAGAACTGGAAAGCTGTGAAGAACTTTTGTGATGCCAACAACCTCATGTTCATTCCCAGTGTGGGACCTGGCTACATAGACACCAGCATCCGGCCCTGGAACAACCACAATACTCGAAACAGGGTCAATGGCAAGTACTATGAGACGGCCCTGCAGGCGGCCCTGACAGTGAGACCTGAGATTGTCTCCATCACCTCCTTCAATGAGTGGCATGAGGGCACCCAGATTGAGAAAGCCATTCCCAAGAAGACACCAACTCGCCTGTATTTGGACTACCTGCCTCATCAGCCCAGCCTATACCTGGAGCTGACCCGCCGCTGGGCAGAGCACTTCATCAAAGAGAAAGAGCAGTGGCTGATGTGAAGGGCCTGCTAAGGGTCACGAGGGACTGATGTCCCAGCCTTGCTGGGAGCTGTCACCATGTGGGGCTCAGCTGAGGCACTCTCTTATTCCCAAGTCAGTAGCTAGGTGCTGCTGTGTGGGCTGCCAACCCTATTCCTTAGGCAAGAGGTGCTGGGGTCCTCTACAGTGACAGGAAGCTAAGCAGCATTCCAGAGGGGACAGAAGTGGGCATGTGACTGGACTTAACCTAGGGCAGCTTCTTGTCTTCAGAACCCTTTCATATAATCCCTTCTAGCTTTGAACTCCGTGGCAGGTTTGTAGTGGAGTCCCCCGGTCACTGTTTTTGGAAGGGTGTCAGGGTCTGGGCCAGCATGCACTCCCTCTGCCAGCCTGTGCTCTCTCCAGACCTCCTTCCCACACCATCTGTCTTCTCTAAGTGAGGGAATATTTGAGACTTCCAGAAGGGAATTTCTAGGTCTAAGCTCTTCCCAGTAGATTCTTAAACCCAATTGGGACATAATCCCGAGCATTCATTCAACACTCGCTAATCAAGTACCTTACTGTGTGCTGCAGAAAACTTGACCAAGGAATGGTTCCTGTCCTGACATTTACAGGATCCGGCTTCCTTATTTGGTGTGGCCTTGTAGTTGGTGCCTGGGCATAGTTGTTTTTCCTTTCTGCAGTTTATCTAGTGCTGGGAGTTCAGTTCCATTTCCCTCTTAAAAAAGGGGGGGTGGGGGAGGGCAGCACCTGTGGCTCAGTGGATAGGGCACCAGCCCCATATAGCGAGGGTGGCAGATTTGAACCCAGCCTAGACCAAACTGCAACAAAAGATAGCCAGGCCTGTAGTCCCAGCTACTCCAGAGGCTGAGGCAAGAGAATAGCCTAAGCCCAGGAGTTGGAGTGAGGTGTGATGCCACAGCACTCTACTGAGGGTGATAAAGTGAGACTGTCTCTTAAAAGATACCTCTGCACTCCAGAGTTCACTTTTCCCAAATGAACATTTGGCTCCAGGGAGAGGACTAGGATACCTTGCTTCCCTTTAGCTGCCTGAACTGAAGGAGACCCAATCACTAGAGCCATTTTCAGTGCTACTATGATTTGTATTTATTAAATATGAAGTGGTATTCTTAAGAAAGCATTCTTTTTGCTCTCTTCAAGACTTTACAGGGCTTGGCTGGCTATGGTTTTAGTACAATAAAGAGTGGATTTGCTTAAGAGTTTAGATAAGATTCTAGAGGCAGCAGTTAATAAACGGATAGCTTATTTATAAATTAACTAATATGCTAATTTTAGAGGTCCTCATTAAAGCAGGCCCCCGAACACCTTGGCAAGGTTCTTAGAATTTGCTTGAGAGACAATCAGGCACATTTAGGATATGGCCATAGACAGGATATAACTAAAAATACCTGCACTGGAAATCTTTATACTAAGTTTACAGGCTCAAGACTGATTGGAATTTTGGGAGCTGGAGTATAAGGAGGGAGGTGGAGCACCTCAAGGACATGCAGCCCCAGTCAGGTAACTGATCCTAAACCTCACAGACAGATGAAAAGTCCTGGCCACCTGGCTTAACTGGGGAAAGCAAGGCAGGCAGGACCGATTTGACCTATAGTAATTTGCAGAAGCAACACTGAGGCTTCATTTCACACGTTAACATTTTAAAATATCCCGAAAAGCATGGCCAGGCCAAGAGGCAGGGACAGCCATTCTCACACATTGCTGATGGCAGTGTAACTTGATTCAGTTCTGCAAGCTACTGTCTATCAAGAGCCATAAACACGTTCATATACTTTGACCTAATACTACTACCCTAGGCAAATAATTCAAAGAAAAATAAACCATTTACAAATATCTTTAATAGCAGCATTTTTTATATTAAAGAAAAGTAAAGTTCACATGCCCAATAATAATCACATTTAACACTTGGTACACACACAAATAAAGACAAAAAGCTACCAACATTGGATTTAAACAAAAGTTTTATAGGGGTTATGAGGTATAATTATGTGTTTTCTGAATAAATAAGAAGGTCACTGGCTGAAAAGGATAATAGAGATTTCTTTTCTAAAACTTTTCATTTGGATTCCCACCACACCTCTACTCCCTACTATCTGTGCAGAATTCCCACTGTGACCAAATGACTGTGCTCCCGGCCGGCCAATCACAACACAGGGCTCCACTAGCTCTGCTGGTGCAGAAGAAACAGTGTTCGGCCTTTGGCTCCATACTCCTTATCCTAACCTGTTTCAACTTCGGGAGCCCAATCCATGCCCTTGGTTACCTGAGAGTTTGAAACAGCACTGGCACTTCTACCTGGTTTGAACCTTGAATGCTACCAGAGAGGAGGCTTGCACAAGATTCCAAATCCCTTACTTACATTACTGTTCAATTAGAATAAGGCCACCTAGGAATGTTCTTAACCTCTTTGTTCAGCTTTTGGCTGACATATTAAAACATATAAATAATAAATACAACCTTTCCCCCAGGTGCGAGGCTAAACCAGCACTTTCGGAGCTTGGTCTATGTTGCCTATGGGGTCAGGCTAGTGATGTAGCTCCAGTGGCCTCTGCAAATGAGGCCTTGCCAACCACTAGAGGACAGACACATAGTATCGAGCACCAGTCCTTGGGCCTTCCCTCCTTCTGAGTTTCACAGGCAGGATCAGTGTGAGGGAAGCAGCCTGTACTTCTGTTGGAGAATGGCTGTAGTTCTTTCTAGGGCACTGGGAAAAAAAACAGGAAAAGTTAATAGTCTGACTTTGCAAAGCCCAGAGCCCACCAGAGTAAGACAAATAGGGACCTAAACTCCTTGGTCTTATTATGCTCTATTCATTGAATGCTTGATGAATCCTAAAAAATCCAGCAAACTTAGTCCTACTGCATCTACTACCTTTCCGTATCTGCCTACACCCACTCAAGGCAACACAGGAAGGAATGACAAACTTCATTTTTTTGTCAGGGCTTCTTTTAATCTTGCGAACCTCCCACAAATCTATTCCCAAGCCATAGGATAGAGATTTACCAGCCAGGACGAATAATGCCAAACTTTCCAGGCACAGATAAATCAACCACAGTTGAGCCAAGGCGACACTCAGGGCTCTGGCTATCCCCAATTGGTCCTCCATCAATGACCAAGGACAAATGAGGCCAGAGGTGTTGGAACTCCTAGGAAGAAGAGTTGGATATGAAGAATATGGATACCATCCTTGGCCTCTGCAATGATATCATATGTCAGGTAAAGGCCTAACAGTTTTAAAACAGGAGGCACCTTCCTCTAAGCACAGGAAGGAGGACGCTCATTTAGTTAAGGTCAGCTACACCAAGGACATTGTATCCTATAGGTTTGGAACTCTCCCAGGTTAACTCCCCAACTAATACCCACCGAGGCCAAGCACAGTGGCTCAAACCTGTAGTCCCAGCATTTTAGGAGGCTGAGGCAGAAGGAACCCTTGAGCCCAGGAGTTGAGGCTACAGTGAGCTATGATCACATCACTGCAGTCCAACCTGGATGACAGAGTGAGACAAAAGAAAAGAAAATCTTGCTGTGCCTGAAGGAATTAAGTTCTGGGTAGAAATCCAGAGATATAGGCTTTTACCCTGGATTTGCCATCCTATCTCTGTTACTGCGTGCAAGTTACTTTATCCAGGCCTATAAAACAAGGAGACTTATACTCTGTGATCACTCAGCGTCCTTCCAGCTCTACCACTACGTTCCTGGATCTCACTGCAACTGTGGATTAGGATAGGGAGAGAAAACAGGGTAGACTCTCTAAGTGCATGCCATGAGTATTCAGTCCTTGGGCTATGGGAAATATATTCCCACTAAAACTGTGGGTTGAAATGACAGTTGAGCTAGAGTGTCTACCACCACCTAATGAAGACACTGTGGTAGCAGTTAGGCCTGGGAATTTGGAATGGGAGATCAGAAATACCAGTTTTTGGCTTGGCACCTGTAGCTCAAGCGGCTAGGGCACCAACCACATACACCAGAGATGGCAGGTTCAAATACAGCCTCGGCTAGGCAAACAATGACAACTACAACCAAAAAATAGCCAGGCTAAGTTATGGCGGCGCCTGTAGTCCCAACCACTTGGGGGGCTGAAGCAAGAGAATCGCTTAAGCCCAGCAGTTGGAGGTTGCTGTGAGCTGTGATGCAAGACTCAAGAAAAAAAAAAATACCAGACGGCGCCTGTGGCTCAGTGGGTAGGGCGCCAGCCCCATATACTGAGGGTGACGGGTTCAAACCCAGCCCCAGCCAAACTGCAACAAACAAATAGCCAGGCATTGTGCCGAGTGTATGTAGTCCCAGCTACTTGGAAGGCTGAGGCAACAGAATCACCTAAGCCCAGGAGTTGGAGGTTGCTGTGAGCTGTGTGACGCCACGGCACTCTACCAAAGGTGACAAAATGAAACTGTATCTACAAAAAAAAAAAAAAAATACCAGTTTCTGCATTTCAGATAGGTCAAATGACTGCTGACAGGCTAAGAACCTCCCCCCCTCCCTGCTGCATCCTCACCCTTGCTCCTTAAGTGCCACCACCATGACCAAGTCAAACCTGTCCTCTGAGAATGAGAGAGGGTGCTGAATTCTCTCTCACTTTCCATGGTCCCTGAGCCCACTCTAGGTCTGAGCATGGAGAACCCCATCACCTGATTATTACAATCTGCATTTAGTAAGAAGTACGTGAAATTTCATTATGTCCTCACCCATTCTAAACTATGTAGCCAAGATAGGATTAGAATGATCCTTTCTTTGACCCAGCCTGTGGCAGATAAGAAAACAGGATTAAGAATAAAACACTGGGCAAAAATCTGGGTCAGACACTTAATGGCTCTGTGACTTAGAACAAGTGATTTAATTTTTGGAGACTTAACTCCTTCATCTTTCTTTATAGAACCGTTGTAAAAACTTATAACCTAACTCTGTATTCTCCCCAAACTGCTACCTTCACAAAAAAAGGAAAACAGTGGTTTACTTGTCATAATCTTTCCTGTTACTACAAACATAGTAGAAAGAAGCTGGGGCAGTAGCTCATGCCTGTAATCCTAGCACTCTGGGAGGCCAAAGTGGGTGGATTGCTTGAGCTCATGAGTTCAAGACCAGGTTGAGCAAAAGCTAGACCCCTGTCTCTACCAAAATAGAAAAACTGAGGCAAGAGGATCACTTGAGGCCAAGAGGTAGAGGTTGCTGTGAGTTGTGATGCCACAGCATTCTACCCAGGCAACAGCTTGAGACTCTTGTCTACAAAAAAAAAAAAAAAAAAAAAAGTCCCAGCTACTTGGGAGGCTGAGGTAGGAGGATCAGTGGAACCCAGGAGTTTGCAGGTTGCTGTGAGCTATGACACCACTAGACTCTACCCAGAGTGACAGAATGAGACACTATCTCAAAAAAGAAAAAAGGAAAAAAAGAAAACAACTGTTCTTCTCCTGGCCTCTCAAACTTGAGACAAAAACTCTCTAAGATGCCTTAACCAATTAATTTATTTTTTTTGAGATAGTCTCAAGCTGTCAGCCTAGGTAGAGTGCTGTGGTGTCACAGCTCACAGCAACCTCAAACTCTTGGGCTTAAGCAATTCTCTTGCCTTAGCCTCCCAAGTAGCTGGGACTATAGGCGCCCAATACAACATGGGCTGTTTTTTTGTTGTTGTTGCAGTTGTCATTGTTATTTTAGCTGGTCCTAGCCAGGTTCGAACCTGCTAGCTTCGGGGTATGTGGCTGGCACCTTACCTACTGAGCTACAGGTGCCACCATCTCTCTAAGATTCTTTAATTTAGATTACCCTTTCCCAACTCTCTGATGCTTAGTGGCCTTCCCACCGTTGACCCAAAAGGGCAACTGTCCTGCTGGGCAATTCCCGTATACCACCAACCCAAATGGTTTAGGAAAAACATTATCTGGGCTGGTGATGTTTCTGGCCGAAGGACTGGGTAACTCACCTCAACATTCAGAGAACTGGCCTGGGAGCTGAGGTTGGCACTAGTGAGAGCAAGAGGTTCCCCAAACATCTGGGACAAATCTTGCATAAAGGTGTGGTCAGGAATCCGGATGCCTACAAGCTATAGGGCAAGAGATAAAGAGATCATCAGAAAGATTAGAATGAACAAGGGAGGGGTCTGGCCTGGATCCTAGTGAAAGCCAAGTGGCCAGGAAGAGTCTGGGGACATGAGAAAAAAATTGTTTTTCAACATTAAAACAGGAACCACTCAACTGCTTTCTCCCTCTTTTACTCTCCCAAGGGAAGAGAAGAACAATCATCAACGGCAGATGGAAGCTGCAATGAAGCAACACCAAAAACTGGCTTGGCCTTCAGGAACACGAGAAAATTTCACTCACAGGAGTAAAGGGGTTCAGGTCCTTGTTGAGAGCCTCTGTGCGTTCCATCACCAGAGTCACTGGTCCCGGCAACAAGTCTTTCAGGAGCTCCTCTGGTACTCTCACATGGCAGTACCTGAGAAACAAAGGAGCATAAATACATTTAAAATGAAGGACCACTGGTTCTCCTTTTTTCACACTCTAGGAAGAACCAGGAAAAGGGTCTCTAAAGCTGTCTCCCTGCTTCAGAAAACAGTTCCACAGGTGCACTCCTTGGCTTGGCGACTACACGCCTCTGATCTCAGACTACAAACAGTTGCACCGCTGTGGCACTGTAACAGAAGTATCCAACTCCTTGCTTTGTTTTCTTCAAGACATTTGCTACTATGTTACGTTACTATGTTTGCACTCGGTACACATTTCCAGTTCCGTATTCCCTGGTGAACTTGAACAAGCCCCTCCCGCTCTCTGCGCCTCAGTCTCCCAAGCTTGTCACCGGAAACCCCTCCCGTGGTGCCGCCTCCAGCGGGGCCGGGTCAGGGAGGCCTTACCTGTAGACGTCGGCCACGCGGCCCAGGCATACCGCCAGCGGCTTGGCCTCGCTGCGGCCCTTGAGGCGATACACATCGCGCAGTGCCGCCGAGCAACTCGCCGAGCAGGCCAGGCCGTACAGCGTATCGGTGGGGACCGCCAACACGGCGCCGGCGCGCAGCTCGGCCACGGCGGCCCGCAGCGCCTCCGTCCAGCCGGCGCGCTCGGAGCTCGCGGCCTGCCCGGCCCCGCTCCCTGGGAGCCGCAACAGCCGGGCCCCTGGCATCGCCGGAGCAGGGCTTGGCGGGCGGAGGAGGCGACCGCTCCGGGAGCCCACGGGCTCCTCGCTCAAGCCCACGCTGGCAGCCACCGCGGCCCTCATCCCACCGCACCAACGCGCTGGAGACATCTGCCGAGGCTCGCTTCCGGGAGGAAGTGACGTTCCAAGCCAGCTTCCGGTTCTGGCGGCTCGGCCCCACCCCCGCGCCGGGCAGCTTAAAGGGACCACGACCCCCAGGAGGATTGAAGGAGACCGGTGGGGACGGGGCGGGGCGCAGCTTTGCGGAGCCCTAGCGCAGCGCTGGGGAGGGGGGGGCGGCCGAAAGTGGGTGGTGGTCGGGCCGCGCAGGCGGAGATGGAATGGGGCCCGGGCTCAGACTGGTCACGGGGGTGAGAGGGGGCCCGTGGGGTGGGGGGAAGGGGCTCGCACCCCGCGCAAGCGCCGGCCCTGACCGTCTGTCTCTCGCTCTCTCCGGGCAGGGAGGCTGCCGGCGTGGACCGCGGGAAGGCGGGGCTGGGGCTCGGCGGGAGGCCACCCCCGCAGCCGCCCCGGGATGAGCGCGCCCAGCAGCTGCTGGACGCTGTGGAGCAGCGGCAGCGGCAGCTCCTGGACACCATCGCCGCCTGCGAGGAGATGCTGAGGCAGCTGGGCCGCCGGCGCCCGGAGCCGGCTGGCGGCGGGGTCAGTGCCCACCCCGGGCTGGGCCTGGGGGGTGGGGTCTGCCCATTGGCTAGAATGGGCAAGCCCTAGCTTCCCTTGGAATGGGGGAGCGTGTCCCCATCGCTTTTCCCCAACCTCCTTTTATCTGGTAGGAGGTTTTAGAAAAGTTAATACTATCCAAATGCTAAGTGGCCATATATCCTTGTGGGCCTAATCCAAGGCCTTTCCTCCCAGCCTAATTTTTTTTTTTTTTCTTTTCTAACTAGAACGTCTCAGCCAAACCCGGAGCTGCCTCCCAGCCAGCTGTCTCCGCCAGAGGTGGCTTTCCAAAGGATGCTGGCGATGGAGCTGCGGAACCCTGACCATCTCCCAGCCGGATGCCCTGACTTCTCTCCCTCACCAGGGCTGGTGGCTGGACTCTGAACAATTCCCTTCAATAAAGGGGCCAGTCTTCACTGGCAGCGGCTGCTACTTGGCTCTCAGCCTGGGGTGGCAGCTCTGCTAGCAGCTGGGTTCACTCCCACTTCAGCCTGGCTGAAAGCAGTGCTGTGCTTTGAAATGCAGCCAACCGAATACCCAATCTGATTACCCAGATTTGGGCAGACTAGCAGTGCTAGCCAGAGTGGTCTGGCCTGCTATGGGGGAATCTAGGTGGTGTTACATGATCATTTCATGCTTTGGGGGCTCTTGGCTCCACGAAACACTTTCAGCAGAGCCTTGATTAAAAGGAAACCTGCAGACTCTCCTGGTGAACGACCTTTCCTTTCTGTCCCCTCTCTTAAGAGGCTGTAATGGCTGGGCAGGGGGGAGTGGTGGAAAAATACCAACCATGAGCAGGGCAGGGAAGAAATGCCACAGATACTACCAGATTTAAATAAGCATTTAATTAGGATTTCATTAGTATTTAATATTGCTTTTTCAATTCCAAAAAGTTAAATTTTCACTTCTTAGCAGATATTTTAAAGTACAATATTAAGTTTATACAAAATGAACAATTAAGCAAACACCATTATTTCACATTCTTCAAAAATACAAATTCATATTTATTCTTTTTTGGGTTTGGAGGTTTCTTCCTTTGGAAGTACTGAACCTGTAACGTTTTCATTATCGCTCAGTGGAAGTCCGTTGTTCCCATGTTTCACACTTAAATAAACTTGATAGACTTTTAACATAATCCAAATAAAAGTATTTGGGATTTAAAAAATTGTCACCAACACCCTGGCCAATGATTAGTGTGTGTCAAAAAGAAGGCTCTCAGGGGCTCTTGCCTTTCCTGGCCAGAAGAAGATCAGAGCCAGACACTTAGCAACAACCTGTTCTAGCCACCTTCCCCAAACAAGAGCTAGGAGGAGTTCACAGGAAAAGGGAACAGCCACCTTGAACTCTGACCCCCCACCCTCACATTCTCCAAAACACAACAAAGGATGTAGACTGTTGATTTGAACAGCCTTTAGGAGGCCTGAGAACACAGGAGGAAAAGGGCAAGAGAAGCCTGTGACTTGGCATCACTACAACGATAACAAGGATATTACAAAAAACATCCCTGGGTTTTGGTGCAAAAAGGTTTTATGAAAAATTTTCCCATAAGAAAAAGTAGAAACTGCCTTGAGCTGAGAAAGTGACACTACATTATCACCCAATTTTTGGCCCAGCAGGCACACCACCAAAAGGGCAGTGTGTGGTTTTAAACCTCACTTCCAGTAAAAAAGCTTGTACTATATACACATTGACATAAAGATCCAGTTTAATTTGCATCTTTTCAGTGCAGACTGAGAAGCCCTCTTGAACAGGAGTAACAGTGAGAAGTGCCCATACTGTGGTTGTCAGCTTTCCCTTGGGCATGAGAAGAAATATAGGACCTTTTCTCTCTCTTCAAAGTATGCAAGAGGAAACAAGCTAAAATGACTGACCAATCAGAAATATGCATAATTCAGTTTTGTTGCACCCATCATCTCCCCAATATTAACGAGTGAACAGTTGATGATCACAGCAGAACATTTGTGTATTAGATCTATGGAAATCTGCTTTGGCTAAGGATATCTTAAAACTTCTCTATTCTACAGCCTGAGGATTGAAGATAAAATGGGTGGAGGTGGAGAAGGAAGAAAGTTGATAAAACGTTACTAAGAGCTTTGTTTACTGGACTTAAAGGCTGGAGGCCTTCTGGCTTAAGGAACCAACACAGGTAGTACCGGGAGCAGTATGGAAATGGCTCATGTTGCCCCCCCCATCACCATGCTACCTCCCCAAACATATTTCTGATTGGTGGTGTAAGAAAACTGTAAACTCTTGAGCAATATTCTTGCAGTTCCACAAATCAATGGTTTCAGACTCTGGAGACACCTTTAAGATTAAGGACAATGGACGTGATTACAGATACAAAAGTCTAGAAGGTGCCAGGTTTCTACCGAGGAACAATCTGTTCTTCCTTTCAGGCATCACTTCGTTAATGGTGAAGAGGGGAAAGATGGCAAGGGATCAAGAAGTGATGAAAAGGGGCCTCAACAGTCAGCAGAAGCAAACAGGACCCACAGCGGTTCCTCAGAGAGCCTGAGGGTGCCCCGGGGCACACGGGAGAGGCTTGCATAGATTGAGCAGATGCGGAGAATGCATAATAGTGTTTCCCTGTGAACAACCTCACAGCACAGGTTGTTCAAGTGGAAAGACTCAGCCAGGCCAGGGCCACACGGGACAACGACTGTCAAGCTACACATATTGCACCAAGGTAAGTGCTTTTCTTTTCACACCTCAATTTAACTTTTTATTCTGAGCAAAAAATAAAACTTTGTGGAAAGTATATATATGTATATATATACACAAAAGAAATTGCAGCAATTGGGTTAAAGATAAAATAACCTAAAGTGCTTTTTTATTTTATTATTTCTTTAATATACCAATATGAGGTTCTGCAAACTTGTCCTTCTGGACACATTCAGTATTGTACAGAGTCTCTCAGGAAAACCCACCCACCTTCCATTATCCCCATCGGTCCACAGCCTTGACCCTGAAAATAAAACTTTCCCATCTACTGTCTTTCCCAGAGGTGATGAAGAGAAGCCCCCTTCATGAAGGCCTGGAGAAGTCTTCACGTCTTAAGGCCCTCCTGGGCTTTGTACCATGATCTCCTTCTAAAAGAAGGTGGAATTCAATAAATGACACCACTTGTATCACCAAATTAGTGGTGCCCCTCAAGATTGGCCAGACCCTGCCAGGAAAGACTGGGCCACTTTCCCTAATGCCCCCCCTACCTATCTGCCCAGGAAGGGCCAAATTCACTAAGGCAGTTTGGTGGTGCCAGCCAAGGTTTACTTACCACCTCCTAAGCCCATGAACTCCCACCCCTGGTGCAGAGTACCCTTTAAAGGGGCAGCCTAACTGGGGATGCAAGTGGGATCCTAAGGTTTAAATCTATAGGGCGAAAGTGGTTAAGTTTGCCATGGAAAGAAAAAAGGCTTGAATTTACTACTAGACTTCTGTAGACCCTCCAAAACTCATCCTACATTCACTCCCAGGTTTGGAAAACCACACTCTCCAGGAAGGTTCTTTCTGGCTCCAGTTTAGCCAGGGACCCCAAGGTCCTTGGCACTAGAGGCCAAACTTATGAAAGGATGGTGGGGAGGACAGGGAGAGCACCGGGAGAGGAGGGAAAGACTGCCTACCCTGGGGGGTAAATCACTTCATAACCACTCACTGGCATTTTAAGCAGATTCCTGATTTCTCGAAAGCTGATTGGATCTGATAGTCTCTCTTATACATCTAAAGTCACTCTCAAAAGGCAGATACTTAAACTTAAAATGGAAAAAAAAATTGTCAACCCCAAAACACTGTTTAAGATGCTTCTTCATCACCCCCAAACTTTGGAGAGTGGAAAGGCCACTGACCCAGGTAGGGCCCAGCATAACCACAGCCCTGGCTAACCAATTAGGCTAAACAATATTTAAACCATGAACACTTCAAATGTTTTTCCCTGGGCTCCTACTTCCCACCTCAACTCCCAGGGAGCCTGAATCCCACGTAAACAATAGGATAGACAAGTGGGACGGTCATGACTGCCGTCTGATACGGGCTAACTTTGGGGCTCCCATCTGCTACTCTCTTAAGAGTTACAAACAGCAAGGGCTCTACCTCAAAGCTGCTTGTGGTTGCAAGGCCCAGAGAACAACTCACCAAAAACAACTCACACTCAGCAGCTGGTTTTCTAGGAGGACTAATCCACTGTGCTAACAGAAGATTCATCTTGCCTTTGCTATGTCTGCTGAAGTCCATGGTCCCTAAAATCCCCCAGCCTTTTTGGGGAGGGGAATACAGAAGGTCAAAAATAAATGGATTCTCCTGGCTAGCCTCCTGGAGTGAGAAGTCAGCTGCTTTGTAGTTAAGCCCACTTCTCACAGCAGTAACAATATTCATCACCACTGCCCTCTGGTCCAAGTCTGCTCCTGAACACCCTGGCTAAAGGCAGGGCATCTGGCTCCAAGGAAAATTATCTGCTCTGGATACTGTGCTGGCTGGCCCTGAGCGATGGCTCAGAGAACAGGAGAGTGACCAATGCAGATTTCCTTACATTAGGGAAATGGAAATGCAAGGCAAAGTTACAGCTGCCTTCTGCCTGACGCTGTTGACTCGGAAGATCAGCCTTGTTTGTGGAACACGCTACAAGGCAAGGCAAAGGCTCTTTGGAGGCACAGGCCTATTGCACACCTTGGGCCCTGCCTGGCTTCTGAGCTTGGTGAGTCTGGTGAGCACTCGTGACTACATTAATATAACCAGTTGAGAGAAATCTTTCATTCTAGTGTGGATTGTAAATTATGTTTTATTTTAAGAGGCAATGACTTGGAGCCAAAGGCAGACAGATGGATATAATTCTATTCACACACACACAAAAAAATTTTTTTCCTATAAAACAACTTAATGAAACATTCCAAATGAGATAACTTATTGCAACATTTCAGGCTTTTTGGTGGAAGGGGAATTTTTTATTTTGTTTTACCCTGAGTAGAAGATCATCGTTTCGTATTTTTTTTCCTTTTTGTTTAGAAATCACATGACTAAGCTGAGCAAATCACATCCTTCTTTGCACTGTAGTAGACTGTATGCAAAATCCAGAGGGGTGAGAGGCAGAGATGGGAGGGGCAAGCAAAAGCCTGGCTAGAACCTGGAACCAGGACACCTGGCCTGCCAATTACATGCCACCTCGTACCAACTCCCTTAAATCTGCACCTTCTCCTGATAAGCACAATGCAGCCTGTCTTCTCTGAGGAAGAAAATACCATTAAAAGGAAGGCAGACCACTGACTAGTAACTGTCCATAAGCCACATGTTCACCCTAGGACAAAAACAGGGATGCTCCCCAAGGAAAATTCACTGCCATCTGCAAGCCCTGGCAACTGAGAGACAGAAAGAACCAGGAAGGTAAAGGCTGTGACTGTGTTGCTAGAGCCTGCTCCATACACACGTCATCAACAGACAGCAGTCAACAACCTGCCTAGGGCCTCTGGAGAACCAGATCATGCCAGCAGCCTGTGGGCCAGGCCTTAAGCTGCCCATTTGTGCTAAAAAGGGCTGCAGGATGACCCCTGCATTATCCACCCTGAGCTCCACTGACACCAAGCACAACAACAAGGCCATCTCATCAGAACCCTGTCCAAATCACAGCTGTCTCGCTGGCCTTTGCCACTGCCCTCTTTGATGGAGCAAGGGTCTGGCCTTCCAAGCAAAAGTCAGCCTCAGATTCAAAAGACACACAGGGAGGAGCAACACCCAACACACTGAACTCTCCTGCCCAATCCACAAAGACCCCAGTGCAAGTGATGGGCAGTACCAGATTGATGGAAACCACACCCTTTCATTTAGAATGTTTATGCATACGAGTAACCTTAATTTCCAAGTTCACATGACAAGCAAAAGTGACATACAGTGCAGCCAAACAGTTCATTTATAACTTAGCTTTTTTTTTGTTGTTTTTTGTTTTTTTTTTCCAAAGATTAGTTCCTTAAAATGGATGCTCCTGGGATATGAATAAAGAAAATACATCTGAAAGGTGAGGATTTCAAACAGTAGATTTCTTCATCCTTCAAATTTCTGACCCATGATGGTGGCAGACATAGCATCTGCTGCCTCCTGCTCTCCTCCTATCCTGGAGGGGAG
Source organism: Otolemur garnettii (assembly GCF_000181295.1). NCBI lineage: Eukaryota > Metazoa > Chordata > Mammalia > Primates > Galagidae > Otolemur > Otolemur garnettii. Next base: position 18,994,242 of record NW_003852420.1, on the reverse strand, counting down.
CACACTCGTGCCCTTCACTTGGAGAAGCTGCCGGCCAGGCCCATCTCCTCCTCCCCCTGCAGCAGCGCTTCAATGGGAATCAGATTGGACGGGGTGTCCAGGCTCTGGAGGGATAGAAACTCTGACACATCCATGGCACTTAACGTTTCTGTCTGAGGGTCTGAAGGAGTCTCTGCTTGTCTGCTCTGCTCACAGGAGGGCACGGTGGAGGATGACGACAGGGTGACAGGAGGTGATGAAAAAGTCTGCGGTGGTATTTGCAGGCTGGGCCCTTCGGGGGCCTGGGGCCTTGGCTCTGGAGGGGGTGGGGAGGAACAGCCCTTTCTCCTGCCAGACGCCCGCTCCTTCGCAGAGTCCCGGCATGCACACTGACACTGACATGCCTCCTCTTGTTTGATGATGATCACAGGAACACTGAGCCCAATCTGCTGTACAGAGCTCCCTGCAAGAGAGGTGAGAGAGAGACTGCTCTTTAAGGAGTCACAGGCAGGACGTGAGGGACAAGGATACACAAACTAGGTGAGAGCTGGGTGCCAGCAGGGAGGAACAGTGGGAGGAGAGATGCCATGCTTTAGGCGTTATTCAGCTTTTAAAGGGCCCACATTCCCTGTCACGTAAAAAGCCTCTGACGCTGGGGGCAAGACACGATTGTAAGAGGGCCTTTACCTAACAAATGCAATCAGTGTAACCTGGTTTCTTGTACCCTCAATGAATCCCCAACAATAAAAAAAAAAGCCTCTGACACGCACCAGCCCTGAGCCCTCCGTGACAAAGCCCCCCTTCTTTGGAAAGTCACACATGGAATCAAGATGACCCTGTATCTGCAGCTTCATTTCCAGCCATTCTCTGCTGTATCCTCCATGCCAGTCTCATTGGATGCTTACCTTTTCCTGATATGTTGCTTACACCTTTGGGCCCATGAGCTCCTCCTAAAATCACCAGACATTGCTCCTCTTCTGAAGAACCTACACTCATCTTTCAAGACTCAACTCCCTCCTTCCCTCTACAGGCCTAAGCAGAGGGCTGAAGTTACACTGAGCTCCCTGGCACATGAGCACAGTGCTGCCATCTTCCTGCAAGCCCCCATCCATGCTGTACAGGATGAGACCCTGCGCTCCCATAGGACATCTCCCTTATCGTTGTAGCCTAGCATCTGACACATGGTAGGTATCAATATCCTTTTACACAGCAGGCCTTGCAGGCAGGCACATTCTTTCATATTCTTTTTTTTGAGACAGAGTCTTACTTTGTTGCCCTCAGTAGAGTGCTGTGATGTCACAGCTCACAGCAACTTCAAACTCTCAGGCTTAAGCAATTCTCTTGCCTCAGCCTCCCAAGTAGTTTGAACTATAGGCGCCCATCACAAATGCCCGGCTATTTTTAGAAATGAGGTCTGACTCTGAACTCATGAGCCCAGGTGACCCACTCAGAGTGCTAGGATTAGAGGTGTGAGCCACCATGCCCAGCCATTCTTTCACATTGTTATTCATAGTCTCTCTTGTATGTGTGCATGCTCTGAATTCAGCTGGCCTTGTGTGTCTTAAAAGTGCTAAAGACCAGTGGCAGGAGAACAGAGTAAAAACTTGGAGACCTGGGAACTAGTACTTTGGGGTAGTCATTTAATTGGGGGGGAGAGGCTGTTTCTTAATCTATAAAACAAAGAGTCTGAATAAAAGGAATTTTAGCTCTATAGGAGTCTCTGACCCAGATGCTATTTCTTCATTACTGTAATTAGAAAAGACTTCAGTGAATTAACAACTGCCCTCTTTAGCATTAACTGTGATTCAGACTTTTTTCTGGCTACATTTAAAAGTTGTATCTGAGGCCAGGTGCAGTGGCTCACCTGTAATCCTAGCACTCTAGGAGGCCGAGGCGGGTGAATTGCCTAAGCTCACAGGTTCAACACCAGCCTGAACAAGAGCGAGACCCTGTCTCTAAAAATAGCTGAGTGTTGTGGCAGGCGTCTGTAGTCCCAGCTACTTGAGAGGCTGAGGCAAGAGAATCACTTGAGCCCAAGAATTTGAGGTTGCTGTGAGCTATGATGTCATGGCCCTCTACCAAGGGGAATAGAGTGAGTCTCTGTCTCAGGGAAAAAAAAAAAGTTATATCTGAAAGATAATGTACTATTAATAGTTAAGGAATGTTAAACATGGTATTTATGCCAGAAATATACTAACTACTTCCAGTAGTTGTGAGAAAATGAAATACTCTAATAAATACAATGTGATTAATTTAATTGAGGCTGTTTAATGATTTCTAAAATTATAAAAACTGAGGCAAAGCAATAATTAACTGTTCCCCAAGGGGCCCAGAGAGTTGACTCTCTCTTAAGGCTAACATGGAATTTACGTACCTGTGCTACTGGCTACTGGTACTGCAGTGGTAAAAAACACCTTCTCAACTTTAGAGGCTTGCTGCTGGGAAAAAAAAAAAAGCGAGAGAGAGAGAGAAATCACATTTATGGCCATTGTAAGTAATATGGTAAATTTCCAAGGACCTGAAGCCTCCCCAGTTTTAATGGTCATCTAAGAGAACAAAACCCCTCAGTATTCAGGAATTTCTGTACAGAGTGATGTTTTGTTTGTGCTCTGACACGAGGTCACTGCACTGTTTGACATTCAGTACTGGCAATGTAGCTAGCTCTGTACCCTACTACTTGGCTGTCCCCCAGCTGCCTAATCCAGTGAGTTCTGTGTGTCCAAAGGCTTCTTTCTCCTAAGATTGCTTTTCTCAAGCTGATGATCTTTTCAGTGGGAACCCCAAGGCTAGCTTTCCTTCCAGGATTTCATCTTCCTCTCTATCCCCTAATACTTCTACAAAGGTGGAAGGTTCTTTTTTTCCCCTCAGGGATGAAGCTGTGTGCTAAGGACAGGCCAAGGCTGCTTCTCACCAGCAGACAACTGGTGAAGGCCCTGGGCAGTGTGCTGCAAGCTGCACAGGGTCATTCAAGGGCGGGCCGTAGATTCAAACCAAGATCTCCCACTCATTAGTTGTTGACGTCAGGCAAATAATGTAACTTCTTAGAGCCTTAGTTTCCTTGTGTAAAAAACGGAATTGGTAATTGCTAGGGTTTAAATATTTGTCCCTTCCAAAACTCATGTTGAAATTTTATCTCCAATGTGCCAGTATTGAGAGATGGGACCTTTAAGGGGGGCTGAGCCCTCATGAATGGATTGATTCAATTGTTGATTAATGGACTGACAGGTGATTGTGCGAGTGGGACAGGTGGCTTTATTAGAGGAGGAGAGGCTCGGCACGGTGTTGTACACCCATGGTCCCAGCTGTTCTGGAGACTGAGGCAAGAGAATAATTTTAGTCCAGGAGTTTGAGAGATTGAGGCCAGTCTGGGCAACACAGTGAAAGCTCATCTCTTATTTAAAAAAAAGGAAGAAGAGACCTGAGCTAGCAGGATCAGTCCCCCTTGCCATGTGTGTCCTGCACTGCCTTAACATCTACAGAGTTCCCACCACCACTAGATATGGCCCCTCAACTTTGGACTTCTCAGCCTCTACAAACTGTAAGAAATAAAATAAAATACTTGGCTCGGCACCTATAGCTCAACCGGCTAAGGCGCCAGCCACGTACACCTAAGGTGGCGGGTTCAAATCCCCAGCCCAGACCC
>NW_003852420.1:18984235-18990141 GCF_000181295.1 Otolemur garnettii | reverse complement strand
AAAAAAAAAAAAAAAGAAAGAAAGAAAATACTTTGGGTGGTGCCCATGGCTCAGTGAGTAGGGCACGGGCCCCGTGTACCAAGGGTGGTGGGTTTGAATCTGGCCCCGGCCAAACTGCAACAACAACAACAAAAAATAGCCAAGCGTTGTGGCAGGCACCTATAGTCCCAGTTACTCAGCAGGCTGAGGCAAGAGAATCACCTAAGCCCAAGAGCTGGAGGGTGCTGTGAGCTGTGATGCCACAGTACCCTACGGAGGGTGACAAAGTAAGACTGTCTCTAAAAAAAAAAAAAAGAAAGAAAATATTTTTATCAATTATCCATTTTCAGGTATCTTGTTATAAGTAACAGAAAACGGACAATACACAAAGACCTTCTCAAGGCCCCTGTGAGGATTAGATGAAGTAACTCATGCAGGCGGAGCATTTGGCACAGGATGAACACACAGTAAACACGAGCTCTGTGTACTTTACTACAAGTAGGGCCATAGACTCACCCTTGGAAAAATCACCTTATCACTCTACACTTCCTATAATTTAGTTAACTAGCTTCTGCTTCTATCTTAAAGAGGCTTTGTCTTTTATTCCTTTAAGGGGGAGAAAAACTGCCTCTAAGACGAGTCTGGGAGGAAATAAAAGCTTCTGGCTAAGTTATAGGAGAGGACACTAAAAAATAATAATGTAGAAATGGGACCCATATTTAAATACATTAAAATGAACTCCATGGAAAAGGAATGACACTTGTCCACACAAAACAAAACTACACGGCTGGGCGGTGCCTATGGCTCAGTGGGTACGGCGCCGGCCCCATATACCGAGAGTGGCGGGTTCAAACCCGGCCCCAGCCAAACTGCAACAAAAAAATAGCCAGGTGTGGCGGGGGCCTGTAGTCCCAGGTACTTGGGAGGCTGAGGCAAGAGAATCATCTAAACCCAGGAGTTGGAAGTTGCTACGAGCTGTGATGCCACAGCACTCTACTGAGGGCAATAGAGTTAGACTCTTGTCTCTCAAAAAAAAAAAAAACTACATGGCAAATAGATTGGGTTAAAACCTTTTCAAGGACTCTGGCCACCTGAAAATGGAAATAGGCTGCCTCTAGAGGTGGTTGGCCTCCCACTTCTGGAATCTGAATGCTCTCACTATTCAGCCCTAAATCACCTTTCTGGTTTGTCTGATAAGCAGCATACACCCACCCACAGATTCTCTTACCGAGTAAATTCTTTACCCCATGTAAATCCTACTCATATCTCAAGCTCACCTGACCTATATAGCCACCCAACAAGTCCTTAAAGTCTGAACCCCTCACCTAGCAGCCCTATGTAGTAACCAAGAGCACAGACTCTAAGGTCAGCCTGCCTATCCCAGTTCTGCCACTTGTGAGCTGTGTGACCTTCAGCCAGTCACTTAACCAGTCTGGACCTCAGTTCTCCATTGGTAAAATCATACCTACCTGTTAAGGCTTGTTGTAATACGCTAAAATGTGCTTAATGCGATATATAGAAATATGGATATACAGGGACAGTAAAAAGGTCAGTGGTTGTTAAGGGAAGGTGGGAGAGAGATAAGTAAAACAGGGAATTCTTAGGGTGGTGAAACTATTACGGATACTGTAATGGTGGATCTATGACGTTACGCATTTATCAAAAACAGAACTAAACAACACAAAAGAATGATCCTAATGTGAACTATGGACTTTAGTTAATAACAATGTATAAATATTGGTTCACTAATTGTAACAAATATACCACACTGATGCAAGATGTTAATAACAGAGGAAACTGGTAAGGGGACTTACCTGGGAACTCTCTACACTATCTGTTCCATAATCACTAAAAAAAGGAATCTAAAAAAAATGTACTAGCCAGGAGTGTTGGCTCACACTTGTAATCCTAGCACCTTGGGAGGCCAAGGCAGGTGGATTGCTTGAGCTTTGGGAGTTTGAGACCAGCCTGAACCAGAGCAAGACCCCTTTTCTAAAAATAGCCAGACACTGTGGCAGCACCTATAGTTCCAGCTACTTAGGAGGCTGAGGCAAAAGAATGGCTTAAGCCCAAGAATTTGAGGTTGCTGTGAACTATGACACCACAGCACTCTACCAAGGGTGACAAAGTGAGACTCTGTCTCAAAATAAAATAAAATATAAGAAAAAATATAACATATATAGGTAATAAATGACATGTGCTAGGGCCTTGATTTTTTTTTTTTGCAGTTTTTGGCTGGGGCTGGGCTTGAACCCGCCACCTCTGGCATATGGGGCTGGTGCCCTACTCCTTTGAGCCACAGGCACTGCCTGAGCCTTGATTTTATTTTATTTTATTTTTTATTTATTTATTTTTTTTGAGACAGACTCAAGCTGTCATCCTGGGTAGAGTGCCATGGTGTCACAGCTCACAGCAACCTCCAACTCTTGGGCTTAAATGATTCTCTTACCTCAACCTTCCAAATAGCTGGGACTACAGGTGCCCTCCACAACACCTGGCTATTTTTTGATTATAGTTATCATTGTTGTTTGGCAGACTTGGGCTAGATTCGAACCTGCCAGCTCTGGTGTATGTGGCTGGCACCCTAGCTGCTTGAGCCACAGGCACCAAGCCTTGTTTATTTATTTATTATTTATTTTTTGAGACAGAGTCTCACTTTGTCACCCTCAGTAGAGTGCTGTGGCATCACAGCTCACAGCAACCTCAAATGCTTGATTCTCTTGCCTCAGCCTCCTGAGTTAGCTGGGACTACAGGCACCTGCCACAATGTCCAGCTATTTTTAGAGATGAGGTCTCACTCTGGCTCAGGCTGGTCTCAAACCTGTGAGCTCAAGCAGTCCACCAGCCTTGGCCTTCCAGAGTGCTAGGATTAAAGGTGTGAGCCACCTCCCCCAGCCCTAGAGCTTCAATTTAAAAAAAATGCTTAGTACAGACTGGGCACAATGGCTCATTTCTGTAATCCCAGCACTTGAGAAGTCAAGGATTGCCTGAGCTCACAGCTTTGAGACCAGCCTGAGCCAGAGCGAGAGCCCCAGCTATAAAAAAGAAATAGCTGGGCCTTGTGGCGGGTGCCTATAGTCCCAGCTACTTGGGAGGCTAAGGCAAGAGGATCACTTGAACCCAAGAGTTTGAGGCTGCTATGAGCTAAGATGCCACAGGACTCTACCAAGGGTGACCAAGTGAGACTCTTATCTCAAAAAGAAAAAAAAAAGGCCTTAGCATAGTAAGTCCTTACATATAGTAAGGACTCAATAATAATAGCTTTTCTTATTTTATTACCCTTCTTATTATTTGGCACTTTACCTCCTGGTAATTAACTTTGTTTTAGGCATTTTAGCTTCTTTAACTAGAATATAAGCTTTTATGCAAAAGAGTCATATTTTTCACTTTTCTGTATCCTCCAGAGTATTCAGTGTGGTATCCAGCAAATATTAGGCTTGGAAAGTATACTTAATTGAATGCCCAAGTCAATTCCATAGCCATCAAGACCAAACACTTAAAATGGTTCTATGGTGGGCTCTGGGAGCACAGGTTACTTCTCTGATTTGGCCACTGCTGCCTGGTTCCATCGGACCAGGTCAAATCAGTCCCTTATAGCAGTCTGACTCTGTCTTGGAGATGACCGCTTTGTGAAATATTGCTGCGCCTCTGGAGTTTGTTGACTACTTTCCTATATTAGATCACACTATCAGTAGGAATGTTTGTCCAAGTTTCTGTTAGGTACACTTTTTTTTTTTAGACAGAGCCTCAAGCTGTCACCCTGGGTAGAGTGCCATGGCATCACAGCTCACAGCAACCTCCAACTTCTGGGCTTAAGAGAGTCTCCTGCCTCAGCCTCCCAAGTAGTGGGATGACAGGCGCCCGCCACAACGCCCAGCTATTTTTTGGTTGCAGCCATCATTGTTGTTTGGTGGGCCAGGCTGGATTTGAACCCGCCACCTTAAGTGTACGTGGCTGGCGCCTTAGCCACTTGAGCCATAGGCACCGAGTCAGTGTTAGGTAAACTTAAGGCTGTTTCTCTGCCTCCTTATTAAAGGTATGACCACAACATTCCTTATATTTATACTATTTGATTATAGGGGAAATGACTAAGAGGTAGAATTGCATATCTCAGGTGGATACGACAGCCATTTTCCTTTGTGCAGTAAAAGCCCCTCTGAACGTGTCACCAATGTAAATGCACTTCACCCTGCTGGATAAGTTTATACATAATACTTACAATTTGTTCTTGGTTTTGTGGTGAACTTGTGGCACCATTTAATATCCATTGTAAGTTCTGTTCTCCCATGACTAGGCTGGACTGCAGGATAGCCGTGTTGGGAGTCGGGGTGATGGTTATAGTGGGATTATTAGTTAGGACAGAGTTGGCACCCAGGGGCAGAGTCTGGACCATGGCTGGCAGGGGCTCAGTAGTACTTTGTGGTGGAGCTGGTGCTGCCACAGCTGATGCCACTGCTGCTGATGATGCAGAAGGCCCAGCAACAACAGAAAGTCCTGGTACGATGGGCTGGGGTGCCTGGGGGTGTGGAAGAAATTCTTGATGATTAGCAGCAAACTGCGTGCTGTGGGGAACAGGCACTTCTGGAGGTTGTAAGAGAGCAGGGGGGTTGCCAAATGCAGCTTGCTGGGAACCAGTTCCTAAGGAGGGAGCAGGCGGAGGAGCAGACGCAGCTGAGGCTGGTAGTAGAGGCTGGGGTGGCTCGGAGATGCCAGGCTGCAGTACAAGTGGAAGAGATAAAGATGCTGAATTTCCTGTGGATGGCGGAACGTCACTGACTGACTCTGCATCACCATTAAAATTTTCAATCAAGGCAGCTGGCAAGAAAAAGAAATAGAAATATATAGACTTATCCCAAGCCTTAGATGAGCCACAAACACAATCATTACAGGCTAAACAAAAGACAGCTAAAGTCCATGAGAGCCAGTTCTTTCATTGCTAGCAGGGTGTCTTTCTGCTCTTCAAAGTACCCGGTTTCATGACTGAGCTCGCTTTCTAAATGTGAAGACCTAGTATAGGTATACCCATTAAAAAAATGTGTCAAAGTGCCCTAAGGCTTTTTTGGAAAAGAGACTAGATATCCTTTTCTTCGCATGACCAGTGAATATACTTTCTGACCACTGTGATGTTTTACAAACAAATTTTCATTCAAACACAGTATGATCTATGCATCCAAACCTAGGTTTGTGGGTCCTATACACTCATGAACAGGGTATAATCACATCAGAAGAAAGAGCTCACAGCTCCTCCCATTTTTGAAAGCCAAAAAGAGATTGTAGGAAAGAAGGGCCTCTTTTTCAAGGCAGAGGAAAAGGAGGGGGTGGGAAATGAATTGAATTAGGCCTATACTTCTCTGACCCTTCACAGGAAGCTTGCTCCATTTAAGTAACTGGGATACTTCTCTATGCCTGTCACTCAGTGTGCCAACAAGTGCTGACAAGGGAGCAGGAAGGGGCTGCGTAACAACCTACCTGTCTGTCGTGCGTCTTCCTGAATTGCTGTATCCTCTGAATTGTGGAACATCAACTCAAAGATGACTGCTGGTGAAACTGTGCTCAGGTCCTGGCCCTGTGTCTGTTGGAGAAGGACAGAGCTGTGAGACTTGCCATCCTGAGACTGCTCTTCACAACACAGCATACTCACTCGGGGCCCCAGAACATGAGTGATCTTCTCATCTGGTTCCTGTTTAACCGTCTCCTATTTCAAAGTGACATATACTCAAGAGTGCCAAAAAAAATGTATACACATTTTAAAAAAGGAAAAAATTGTCTACAATTTATAATACTCAAGTCATGTGTGACTTCTGTAATTACAGGAGGTGATCAGTATATATTGCAGTCATCTTTTGTTATTAGTATGTATTGAATATTTCAATACTTTTTTTTCTAGTTTTTTTTTTTTAATAGAGAAGGGGCCCATGTTGCCTAGG
>NW_003852420.1:18981284-18983181 GCF_000181295.1 Otolemur garnettii | reverse complement strand
AAAAAAAAAAAAAAAATGGGACTATACAATATCCACTACCCTGCAGTTTGCTTTTCTTAGGGAATAATAACACTGTAAATGTCTTTCAAGATCATTATATAATATTTATGATATTTTAATACATACCCATGGTAATAAATCAAACGATACAAAGAATCAGTGACAAAAAAAAACCTGATCGCCCTAGTGCTTAATAAAAGATCAGAGGCATTTAAAAAAGATAAAATATGAAGGGTGGGAGGAAATCCCTAACACAGTGCCCGGGGGCCTGACTCCCAATAAGGTCTAAAATGATCCCCCTTCACTTTTACTAAGAGAAAGGGAACAACCGCAATTCTTGTATCGTAGTCCACCTCCAGGCCACCACCACCTGTGCATTCTGTAGGGCAAGCAACAGAAGCAAGTGAAGCAAGGGGGCGGGAACGGGGCTACGGCACCTGGGAGAGGATGTGCCTGGTCAGACACCTGAGCAGGCCAGACACCTGAGCTCAAGAAGGGAAGAAATTTGGATTTTTATATGAACTCTACCAACTTGTAAATAAAAGCAACAGAGGTTTAACCTGCAGGGGAGCATATCTATGTGGACTTCCTTCCACCTCTACCACCCCCGAGATAGCCAGACCACCTCCCCTCTTCCTCTTCCTCAGTCTACTCAACAGGAAGATGGTGACGATGAAGACCTCTATGATGATCCACTTAATAAATAGCAAATTTATTATCTCTTCCTTATGATTTTCTTAATAGTTTCTTTTCTCTAGTTTATTGTTAAGAATATGTATATAATGCATATAACATACAAAATATGTGTTAATCAACTTTTATGTTATCAGTAAGGTTCTGGTCAATAGCAGACTATCAGCAGTTAAGTTTTCAGCGAGTCAAAAGTTATATGTGGATTTGACTATGTGGAGGGTGTCAATACCCCCAATCTCCATGTTATTCAAGCATCAGCTCTAACTGAAAATAATTTAAACACACTGTTTACACCAAACTAAAACCTATCTTCAGGTCAGATTTTTCCCCAGTGCCAACTTGTATTTTAAGGTCATTTTTCAACAATTGTGCTTTGGGAGAGAGAACTCAGAAATATCACTTTGTTGTCTACCAGTCTAGAGGTGCTCAGACATGAATTCACCCACTGGAGCCAAGAAGTGCCAATTATTCTATTTTGATTCTATCAGCTAAAGAGTGAGTGGGGAAGTTCAGTGGTTCTGATTGCCAGTAGGATGAAAGCTCTCCAGAGAGAATCAATACTCACAAGCCAATAGTATGGCCTTCAAATTTTCATTGTGACACAAAGAAATACACCTTATTTATACACTTATACTTCGTATTATAATCATATCCATTTGTATAACTGAAATAAAAGTCTATAGAACAGTGCTTACCTTTAACTATTTGCAATTTCTATCCTGTTGATGTCTTTGAAATGTTGAATGTAAACCGCTATTTTATAATCCAATAAAGAGATATAGACCAGTTTGAAAAGTCATAGGCTAACAAATACCACTCAGCTGTAAACTCTGCAACTTCCTCGTGTTTGTTAATTTTGTTCTAACAATTTATAAATCATTATCAATAGTAACATCATTAAAAAAAAATGGGCCCTGGGCGTGGTGGCTCATGCCTGTAATCCTAGCACTCTGGGAGGCCAGGGCTGGTGGATTACTTGAGCTTAGTAGTTTGAGACCAGCAAGAGCAAGAGCAAGACCTCATCTTTAAAAATAGCCAGGGATAGGCTCGGCGCCTGTGGCTCAAGTGGCTAAGGCACCAGCCACATACACTCAAGGTGGCGGGTTCGAATCCAGCCCGGGCCCACCAAACAACATTGACGGCTGCAACCAAAAAATAGCCAGGCGTTGTGATGGGTGCCTGTGGTCCCAGCTACTTGGGAGGC
>NW_003852420.1:18978984-18980425 GCF_000181295.1 Otolemur garnettii | reverse complement strand
AAAAAAAAAGAATGTTCACTGCAGTGCTATTTGTAATCATTCCAAACTAGAAACTATCCAAATCCCCAGGCTCAGTGCCATAGCACAGTGGTTACAGTGCCAGCCACATACACTAAGGCTGGTGGGTTCGAACTCAGCCTGGGCCAGCTAAACAACAAAGACAACTGCAACAAAAAATAGCTGGGCATTTTGGCAGGCACCTGTAGTCCCAGTTACTTGGGAGGCTTAGGCAACAGAATCGCTTAAGTCAAAGACTTTGAGGTTGCTGTTAAGCTGTGACACCACGGCACTCTACCATGGGGAACATTGTCTCAAAATAAAAACAAAAAACAAAAATGCAACAATATAATGGCTTAATTTCTTAAACATAATATCACAAGAGAAAAAGCCAGACACAAACAAGTATATTATTCCAATCATAAAAGTAGAAGAACAGGAAAAACTAATCTTAGTTGTCAGAAGTCAGAACCATGCTTATCCTCAGGGACAGATAATGGCTATCTGGGGAATAAGAAGTGCTTGTAAGGTATTTGGAACACTCTGTTTCTTTATTTCTTCCTTCCTTCCTTCCCTTTCTTTCTTTTTTTATTCTCTGTTGCCCTGGGTAGAGTACCATTGTATACCATAGCTCACAGCAACCTCAAACTCTTAGGCTTGAGCAATCCTCTTGCCTCAGTCTCCCAAGTAGCTGGGTCTATAAGCATCACCACTACACCTGGCTAGTTTTTTCTATATTTAGTAGAGATGGGGTTTTGTTCTTACTCAGGCTGGTCTTAAACTCTTGAGCTCAAGCAATCTACTCACCTCAGCCTTCGAGAGCCAGGTGTGAGCTACCGTACCCTGCCAACACTGTTTCTTGATCTGGGTGCTGTCACATGGGTATGATGAATTGTGATGATTCATCAAAGCTGTACCTTTATAACACATGCACTTTTCTGCACATATATTGTATCTTAATAAAAAATTTTTTAAGATTGAAAAAAGAGGAAAATGCAGAAGCCATTGTCAGGCTTCAGAGCAAAAACCGTGGGGGCAGAGTCAGCCTAGAACACCTCTCAAAAGTAAAAGAAACAGGAACAGGCTGAGCCTCTGAGGCCTGGAAAAAAGAGCAAAGAGCAGGAAAAACACTGGGAGCTGTCTGGGACCAGGGTGGATCCCAGAGGTCAGCAGCCAAAGGGCCCAGTGGGCCATTCCCTAGCCCTTCAATCCCCCTTTAACAAAAGATCTGAGCAAATCAAGAGTTCATTTCTAGGACATGCACACAAATGTGGCTACTGGGAGACTCACAAAATTATTCTCTCATACAAATTTATCATTTGGGCTATGTTAACCAGTTTGATGAAAATATTTCAAATTATATGTGAAAACACCACACTGTACCCCATGATTGCATTATACACAGCTAAGCTAGCTTTTAATAAAAAAAAAAAAAAAAAAAAAA
>NW_003852420.1:18971614-18978667 GCF_000181295.1 Otolemur garnettii | reverse complement strand
AAAAAAAAAAAATTTATCATTTGATTTTATGAGTTCTAATTTTTTTAAAAAACAAAGCAAAATTAATCCTATTGCTTCAAGAAATTACAGCCTTAGCTTACAAGACTTAAATCGAACTATTTCCAAATCTGGGATAAATGCTGGGTACTGGGAACATAATATATAATTAAATTCCAAGGGAAAAGAGCTCTGTTCTCTTGATGATATAAACTATGTTAGACAAGACTTCCCTTTTTTTCTTTTCTTGAGACAGAGTCCCACCCTATGCCCCTGAGCAGAGTGCAGTGGCGTGGTAGCTCACTGCAACCTCAGACTCAGGCTGTGGGCATCCCGCTGCCTCAGCCTCTGGAAGCTGCTGGGATTACAACTGCTCACCACAGCACCTGGCTGGTTTTTCCATTTTTATCATGAGTTGGGGTCTCACTCTTGCTCAGGTGAGTCTCAAACTCCTGAGCACAAGCAATTCTCCCTCCTCAGCCTCCACAGTGCTGGGATTACAGGCATGAGCCACCATGCCTGGCAAGACTTCCATTTTTTAAACAACTATTTAATATCCTTATATCAAGGTATCTCATGTGGTGATCCTATGGCACCTGGTGATCCTATGGCTCCAGAAAACTCCTCATTTGTATGTCATAGACCTGGCCAGAGAGTGGCCACAGTTTATACAGTAATACAGTTAAACGTTATAGGGATGTTATACGCAGAAGTCTTAGGATAGGTGGCTCAGAGGGCATCTAAGCTACCCAGTATAGAAATTTATTGTAGATCATTAGTTGTGAAATATGAATATGTACAAACAAAAATCATATGCAGTGCTTAATCTTTTTTTCTTTTTTTTTGTTTTCTTACAATGCTTAATCTTTTTATTCTTCAGATTAGTTCATTTTTATTGATCTATCTTCCATTTAATTCTCTCTTCTATCATTTCCAATCTGCTATTAAGCCCATCTAGTGAATTTTTTATTTCAGATATATTTTTCAATTCTAGATTTCCATTTGATACATTTTTTATGTTTCCTATATCACCACTGAGATTTCCTACTTATTCAATTATTTCAAGCATATTCTTTATGTCTTTAAGCATATGAATAGCTACTTAAAAATCTTTGTTCCAGGCGGCGCCTGTGGCTCAAAGAAGTAGGGCGTTGGCACCATATACCAGAGGTGGTGGGTTCAAACCTGGCCCCAGCCAAAAAATGGCAAAAAGAAAAAAAAATCCTTGTTTTATTAAAACAAGAAAAATCCTTGTCTGTTAATTCTGTTATCTACAGGGATCATCTTAGAGTTGATCTCCAAACCTTTTCTCTTGAGTAGGGATCATGTTTTCCTGTTTCTTCATGTATTAATTTTGGATTGCTCTGAACATTGCAAATGATAAACTGTAGAGACTCTAGATTCTTTAACACTTCTTGGAAGAGCGTTCATTTGTTTGTTTCTGTGAACATTCGGTAAACTCCCTTGCAGTGAATAATAGCTACAATCTTTGTTCAGTTCTTTAGCCTTACCTAGGCTGCTTAGTGTCTATCCCTCACATCCAAAGTTCAAGGATCAGGCTTGGTGTCTGTAGCTTAGCGGCTAGGGTGCCAGCCACATGCACCAGAACTGGCAGGTTCGAATCCAGCCTGGGCCTGCCAAGTAACAATGAGGACTAGAACCAAAATATAGCCAGGCGTTGTGGTAGGTGCCTGTTGTCCCAGCTCCTTTGGAGGCTGAGGCAAGGGAATCGCTTAAGCCCAAGAGTTTGAGGTTACTATGAGCTGTGACACCACGGCACTTTACCCAGGGTGACATAGTGACTCTCTGTCTCAAAAAAAAAAAAAAAAGACTGAGTTTTGGTCGTGTTTTGCCAGTTGGTGACAACTGGGGGATACCCAAAGGGAAATAAGCCATTAACTCTTCAAGCCTACCAGTGCCTTTACTATCTTCCATGCAATCCCTCTTCTAAGGTACCTCTTCTTGCTACTGGTTGCTCACCAGTGCCTTTGAATAGTTGTTTATATTTTTTCCAGCATTTATAGTTGTTTTGGGGGAAGAGCTGGTCTCATAAGAGCAACTTTGCCATTACCTGAAGGAGAATCCAGGCCTTGGGGTGCTCATATAAAAATGCAATTTCAGACACCATTCCCAGACATACTGACTCAGTAGGTATTAAGAGAAAGCCCCTAAACCTAGAATTTTGAGAAACACTTTTTCAAGGCCAGGCACAGGGGCTCATGCCTGTATTCTGAGCAATCTGGGAGGCCAAGGCAGGTAGATTGCTTCAGCTCACAGGTTTGAGACCAGCCTGAGCAAGAGCAAGACCTCATTTGTAACAATAGCCGAGTGTTGTGGCAGGTGCCTGTAGTCCCAGCTACTCCGGAGGCTGAAGTAAGAGAATCCCTTAAGTCCAAGAGTTTGAAGTTGCTGTGAGCTATGATGTCATGACACTCTACCAAGGGAGACAAAGTGAGTCTCTGTCCCTTCAAAACTCCCATTAGGTGAGTTAGAAGAAGGGAAAAGACTAAGCCAGGTTAGACAGAGGGTTTGAGAAAGTCCAGGAACTAGAATTCTGTCTACATCTTATAGTGCGAGACTTTAAGCTCCTCAAGTACAAACCATACTTACTTTTCCACCACTATAAGCTCAGCACCAGCATAGTATCTGAAATATTTGCTAAATGAATAAAAGAACAATATTTTCTGGGTTCAGGTTACCAAATGACCTGGGTCAAAAGGCCTTAGGCATCAAGAGAACAACCTCTCCTAATAAAACTCTTATCAGGAGAAGTTAAGAAAAAAATCCCGAATGGTAATAATTAAACACAACTAAATCTAGAAGACTTCAAAGACTGGCCAGCCTCAATTTTCCCACCAAAGGTAGTCCTCAATTCTTGCACCTATTTTCTATTAACAGGTACACTTACTGTATTAGAATTTTCTCGCAATTCAGAATCTGTGGATAGAAGGCTCAAGTCGCTCAGACAAAGTGAGTGATTTGTATCCTGTGAAAAAGAAAAAATTCTAATTGAGTAACAAAAATGAAGATTTATAGTAGCATTATCGGGCAATAAAACACCTGATTACAAAGTCTCGGAGGTTCCAAATGTCCAGATGTGTTACCTGGACAGGAATGTAGGGCACTAAGAAAGTTCTGAAACAGACCAAGTGATCTCACTTCCAAGAAACACAGCTGACAGCATCCATTCCTATTCGTCCATGCAAGTTTCAACTTGCTCAGCTTATTGGTATTGCTGGGAGGGCTTCATTTGCTCCTGTCTATGCAGATTTTATATTTCTTGACTTTTGTGCATCTCAAAACTTTTGTTATGACCTATATATAAGCTACACAAAGCAAGGGCTAAGAAATTATTGCATTTTTTTAGAGATGAGGTCTCACTCTGGCTCAGGCTGGTCTCGAACTCTTGAGCTCAGGCAATCCACCTGTCTCGTCCTCCCAGAGTGCTAGGATTACAGGCATGAGCCACCATACCCAGCCAATCTTTTATATTTCTTAAAGTTGGTTAATAGTTTTAAAATTATTTCTTGACTCAGACTCTGGAGTAACAAAAGCTATAATAATACGAAATTAATAATATTTGTATAATTGGTCTCAATATTTACACAGTGACTTCAAATGACCTCACTTACTATTGATATAATGAATTACTATTCATTTTTTAATCTGAGAAAACGGATGCTAAGACCATGGGAATGCAGTGCACCTACACACACTGATTAGCTTTTGATTGAAAAGTCAATGTTTCTTCCATTATGCAACTGTATCTCCAAAACGGACATCCAAGGGTTCCTTATCCAAGGTAGTACTGAGAACTTACTATTCAAACTCCGTTGTCCAGGCTAACTTTGAATTCTGGATTCCTAGAATGCCAATCACAATACACCTTGGTTGGTCGCTTTGCTTACCTCGCCTGGATCAGATGCTCCCACTTGTGCATGCATTCAACAAATACTCACCGAGCATCTGCTCTGTGTTTGGCCTTTTGCAGGCCCAGGGATACAATCACAAACAAAACAAAGTCCCTGCCCCAACAGAACTTACATTTTAGTGAAGAAACAAGAGGCCAAAAACCAAATAAACATACAATATGCAAGAGAATGATAAGTGCTATGGAGAGTAAGGGGAATAAGGAATGCCAATAAAAGAGGGTGAATCACTCTTATAAGGTGGTTAGGGATGGACTTTCAGATAAGTAGCATTTGAGAAGGTCAGGCACGATGGCTCATGCCTGAAATTCTAGTACTCTGGAAAGCTGAGGCCGGTGGATTGCCTGAGCTCACGAGTTCAAGACCAGCCTGAGCTAGAGCAAGACCCTGTCTCTAGAAATAGCCGGGCGTTGTGGGGGGTACCTGTAGTCCCAGCTACTTGGGAGGCTGAGGCAAGAGAATCGCTTAAGCCCAAGAGTTTGAGGCTGCTGTGAGCTGTGACATCATAGCACTCTACCAAGGGTGATAAAGTGAGACTCTGTCTCAAAAAAAAGGAAAAAAAAAGTAGCATTTGAGCAGAGACTGAAGGAAAGACGGTGTGACTGTACTCATATGTAGGGAAAGTGCTCCAGGAGCAAGGTACAGGAAGTACAAAGACTCAGAGGTGGAAGTGGCCTTTCCCTCATTCAAGGAGCCACAAAGAGCACAACACGGCTGAAGTAAGAGGAGGAGAAGTAGATGAGGTCACACGAGTAACCAGGCCAGAAAGGGTGCGGCCCTGCGGACCATTACAAAGATTTTAACTTTTACTTTAAGTGATACAAGAAGCTATTGGAGAGTTACAAGTAGAAGACAGACACTATCTGCATTATGCTTTAGAAAGACTACACTACACATATTAGCCAGAGTAGGGAGGAAAGGGGGGAAAAGGTTCTGAGAGGTCTACATAGCAGACTATTGCAACAATCAGGCAAAAAGATAATATTGGATTGACCAAAGTAATCAGAAGAAGTGATCAGATTGTAGGTAAAGTCTCAAGGGAGAACTGATAGACTTTGCTGGTGGACTTGGCACATAGGCAAAAAACAGAGTCAAGAATGACTACAAGATTTTTGGCCTCTGCCACTAGGAAACTAGATTGGCATTTAATAAGACTGGGAAGACTGTAGGAGTTAACAGGTCTGGACGTGTTCGGTTTGACAAGAGTAGACGGTATCTGGGTGGAGATGTAGGGTAGGTGTTGAATATGCAAGTCAAGACGTAGATCTCATCCCTGATGTCTGCCTTCTCACAGGCACACAGAGAAGACATTTTAACTTTTTATTGTAGTACACACACAATTCTTGATGTTCTGTGGTGCCTAGACCAAAACAACAGACAAAAGCACTGCATACCTCTGATCCATTGTGTTGTGGAAGTGCATTGTATAAGTGTCCTTTGTTGTCGTGACCTTTCATGTGACTTTTGAGACTATATTGAGTGCTGAAAGTTCTCTCACAGCCATTACTGGGACAGAAGAAAGGTCTTTCACCTGCAGGAATGACAAAGTAGTGTTAATTTTACCATAAAGTCATCAAGACTGGATTAAGAAACTATCTTTCCCTAACAGAGGAAAGTAAATATTATTAAGAGAGTTTAGGTAATAGTAATTAAAAGTTGGATACATTACATGTTAATTATTTCACTCCCAAAACTTAATGCAGAGCAAAGAACTGGGAATGGCCTAACCTGGGAAGTTTATAAAGAGAAGATTAGTTTTCTTCCAAGTTCTTTTTTTAGAGTATCTCTGTATTCCTTTCATTTCCTAAGGCTAGATTCTTGAGTCCAACCTTTAGATCTTTTCACCTCAGAAAGAAACTCAAACATTACAGGTGAAGGGTAAGCTGATTAGGCTCACTCTCTCCACCTAGCTCTACAGGTCTCTACCAAAACACTGATAGTTTTACAGGCTTGATGAAGATTAAAATAAAAAATAAAAATTGGCCTGAACTCACCAGTATGGGTACGGACATGAGTTTTAAGGTGGTGGCTTGCTGCAAATGCTTTTCCACAGCCATCATGATCACACCTAAATAAGTTGTTTAATCAAAGAGAAACAGAAGTCATTCACTAGCAGACCTTTAACACTTCTTGTACATACAAACTAAAACAAATGTTCAGAACACGAAGATCAGATCAATACTACTGGTTTTAGAAATAGGAGCGGGCTCGGCACCTGTGGCTCAAGTGGCTAAGGCGCCAGCCACATACACCTAAGGTGGCGGGTTCGAATCCAGCCCGGGCCTGCCAAACAACAGTGACAACTACAACCAAAAAACAGCCGGGCATTGTGGTGGGCGCCTGTGGTCCCAGCTACTTGGGAGGCTGAGGCAAGAGACGTGCTTGAGCCCAGGAGTTGGAGGTTGCTGTGAGCTGTGAGGCCATGGGCACTCTACCCAGGGGGACAGCTTGAGGCTCTGTCTCAAAAAAAAAAAAGAAATAGGAAGGAGGAGACGTCTTGAAAAGTGATGTGGCATATCTGGGATCAGAGGAACCTTACAGCCCTGGGTAAGTATTTCCAGTCTTACAGGTAAAGCCCAGGTTGAGAGCCCTGACAATAAAAGCCTTTTGATGAATTAATTGACAGAGAGAACCCACATGGAAAACGTGCTGCCAGTGGAATATGAGGAATGTTAAGAGTGGGCAAGGTGGCCCTTGAGTATGTAAGGGCTTAAAATATAACATTAGAACAAAATCAGTCAAAACAGCTCTGCTCTAATATCTTATCAGTTAGGATCTACTTTTCTCTTTTACTGTCTTGATAACTAAAGCTAGAAGCAGTCTTTCTCCCCTCAGAACTCCTAAGGCATTTTCCTAATATGCTTCTTTCATAGTACTTCTCATTTCCAACCTTATTTTATCTCTCTGTACACATTGGCTGTCTGTTCTCCTAGACTGTAAACTCTTACAGGGTGTGGTCCTCATGGCTCTTTACCACTGCTATGGTTCTTAGGCAGAGTAGGTCCTCCATAATTATCTATATAAATGAATGTATTTTCTTTTTTTTGAGACAGAGCCTCAAGCTGTCCCCCTGGGTAGAGTGCTGTGGCATCACAGCTCACAGCAACCTCCAACTCCTGGGCTCAAG
>NW_003852420.1:18966389-18970159 GCF_000181295.1 Otolemur garnettii | reverse complement strand
GCCACTGGAGCTGGCAGGTTCAAATCCAGCCCGGGCCTGCCAAACAACAGTGACAACTACAACCAAAAAATAGCCAGGCATTGTGGTGGGCGCCTGTAGTCCCAGCTACTTGGGAGGCTGAGACAAGAGAATCACTTAAGCCCAAGAGTTGGAGGTTGCTGTGAGCTGTGATGCCACAGCACTCTATGGAAGGTGACATAGTGAAACTCTGTTTAAAAAAAAAAAAATCCATTTAAAAAACCAATCAAGAAGGAAAGAGCAGAGAGAAGGAAGGAGGGAAGGCAGTGGGGGTCTCAGTGTATGACACATCTTTTAGGGGCAAGACACAATTATAAGAGGGACTTTACCTAACAAATGTAATCAGTGTAACCTGGTTTCTTGTACCCTCAATGAATCCCCAACAATAAAAAACAAAAAAAAAAGACAATTAAAAAAAAGAAAAATGAAGATAATCCAGAAAAGAAAAACAAAAGTAAAAAAAATTCCATTTAATTGGCATCTAAGAGTTGACTGCTTCTGAAGACTTTTAAATTGTTTTTCTTTTTTTTTTTTTGTGACAGAGCCTCAAGCTATTGGCCTAGGTAGAGTGCCATGGCGTCACAGCTCACAGCAACCTCAAACTCTTGGACTTAAGCAATTCTCTTGCCTCAGTCTCCCAAGTAGCTGGGATTATAGGCACCAGACACAACGCCTGGCTATTTTTTGACTTTTTTTTTGCAGTTTTTGGCCAGAGCCGGGTTTGAACCCACCACTTCTGGTATATGGGGCCGGTGCCCTACTCCTTTGAGCCACAGGCACCACCCCACCCGGCTATTTTTTGGTTGTAGTTGTCATTGTTGTTTGGTGGGCCTGGGCTGGATTCGAATCCACCAGCTCAGGTGTATGAGGCTGGTGCCTTAGCCGCTTGAGCTATAAGCAGTGAGACTAAGTTGTTTCTCAGTATCCTAATATGATGAGTGATTTGAGCAACAAGTAGCATACTTAACACCTTGAATATAAAAGTGATATCCCCTGCAAAATTCAGACATTGTATATGGGCAATTTTCAGCAATATATCTACCAATACTGAGGGGGATCCTTACAAACTTATATAATCATCCCAAAGCTGGTTTTGAACTTCTACTGAGTGTCCAGAACCATGCTATACACTGTGAGCAGAGAAGAAAGAAGATGATACAAGTCCCTGTTTCAAGCTTATAATGTGCATATATATTAGACACATATGCACGTGCACCTAAATGTTGACATAAATAAAAATGGATGCCCCCATATGACTCTGTATACATGCATGAGATATTATAAAACAACAAGTAACAAAATATAATACACAATACACACACCACTAATGGAAGCATTCCTACCCTCGTTTACCCTCGGCCTCCTCTTCCCCTCCCCACCGTCCTTCTCTAGGTGGGTATCCCTTCTCTGTGCTCAAGGCACTTGAGCAACTCGCTGCCTCAGACACTGTCTACTTGGGGTTCTTTCCCACTAGCTAAGGTTCTTAAGATGAAGGCCTATTTCTGAGTATTTCTCTAGCACTAATAAAAGTACCTATCACACACATGAGTTTCAACAAATGCTTCTTGAAAATAAAGGGAAAATATGAGGCATAAAGGCCACCATCACCATCATAGAATACGGTTGCTCCTGGAATCCCTTGGCACTCCTCTAACCTGCAGCCATCGGCCACAGCTATCCTGGGGGGAGCTAACACTACTAAAGAAACAACCAGTGAAGGGCGTTTTCTTTTGACTCTGAAAAATTTCAGAGTATATCGAGATACCCAGCTGAAACCTGGTCAATAATAAATAGAAAACAGTAAGATGTACCGGAATGGCTTTTCTCCCGTATGGGTTCGAATGTGCTTCCTCAGATCACTGAGTGTGGTGAAGTATTTGCTGCAGCCTTCAGATTCACAGTTAAACGTTTTCCCTGTGTGAAGCCTCTGATGTGCTTTCAGCCTGCAAAATATTCCAGAGAGACCCCCTTTGTCAAAAGGTACTACAGAGCCTCCCCATGCCAGCTGAATGTGCTTTAGGACCAACAGCATAAATTCCACACCTGTAACTCAACATCCAAATTTTTTTGCCTGAAGAGAAATTCAGAGAAGTAGCAGAGTGGGTATGAGTGGAACTCTAGAGACTGACGACTAGCATTCAACACATGGCCCCACATCCTACTTGGATGGGGACCTTGAGCCAGTTACAGAATCCCTCTGTGCTTCCATTTACTTATCAGCTGTTGTGAGCATTAGCACTTAGAATTGTGCCTAGCCCACAATGAGTGCTTTTAATTTATTATTTTTTTAATTTCAGATTTATATAAGGGTACAAATCATTAGGTTATATAACTTATACATGACAGGTGAAATTCAGAGTCCAAGTTGCGTCCTATACCCAAGGAATGAGCTATGTATCAGTGCATTGTACCCACTGGGTAGGAAGGTACTGAATCCCCCCAGTAAGTGCTTTTTTTTATATTATTTTATACCCAATATTGAAGACTAATATAAGTCTCCTGATATAAACATGGAAAAGAGAAATGGCTATTAAGTGGGCCACTCCCCATTTCTCATGGCAGAGCAGTTATCCTCAAGGTGAGGTAGGAAAGAAAATTACAGGAGCCTTAGTATAAAGATTGTGGCCAAGGGGAGATATTACTCTATGCCAAATCCCCACTAAAATGCCCAGGCCAGAATGAATTCCATGAGATGCAAATTAAAATACAGATGTACTGTGACTTCTAGCCAACCCAAGACAAATCCACCTTTCAGAAGTAAGTTCCTGTAATGGATTTTAAATAGTTGAGCACAGGTATGCTCTTTGAAGTCCTGAAAGTGAATCTCTCTCCTGTACAAAGAGAATGAGCTCTGCAGTCACAACAAGGTCAGAGTCAGAGGCTAGCAGAGCAGTGGACAGTCCCACCTGTACAGTGTGTTGAATGCCTTCTCACAGCCCTGCACGTTGCACTCAAATGGCTTCTCCTTCGTGTGCACTCGCACGTGGATCCTGAGGCTGTAGGAGGTGAGGAAGGCCTTGCCACAGCCCTCCTGATTACAGACAAAGGTATACTCTCCTCGGTGAGTCTTCTGGTGGGTACGCAGGTTGCCTGCTGTGCTGTAGGTGCGGGGACAGCCCTCAAAGGTGCACTGGTACCGCTTTACCTGGCAGACAGAGGATAACTCATCAATAGGACAAAAGAGCTGCCCGAAGTTTAACGCTCCCCCTCAAACCCCCAGAGCTCAGTTTCCAGAGATGGGGACAATGGGTTTCATCATAAACACAGAAAACAATCTCTAACAGCAAAGTGGGAAATC
Organism: Otolemur garnettii; assembly: GCF_000181295.1. Taxonomy (NCBI): domain Eukaryota; kingdom Metazoa; phylum Chordata; class Mammalia; order Primates; family Galagidae; genus Otolemur; species Otolemur garnettii. The sequence continues at coordinate 18,966,843 of NW_003852420.1, read as the reverse complement.
TTCCTGTTGATCAAATCACACTTGGACAACACACAATGAGTGAAGAGAGAGAGATAAGGTTATATGTAGATGAGTATTCAAAATTGATATAGGGTGTTTTCAGATTCTAATACACAGGGTGTCCATAAAGTTCATGTGCAATTTACCATGTTAAACTATTTTAAATTGCACATGACCTTTATGGACACCCTGTATATCTACCCTTGAAAGGTGGACATATACTGTTACAGTTAAATAAAATCTTTTTTTTTTTTTGAGACAGAGTTTTATTTTGTTGCCCTCAATAGAGCGCCAAGGCATCATAGCTCACAGCAACCTCATACTCTTGGGCTCAAAGTGATTTGCTTGCTTCAGTCTCCCTGGTAGCTGAGACTACAGGTGTCTGCCACAATGCTCAGCTTCAAATAAATTCTTTTTTTTTTTTTTTTGAGACAGAGCCTCAAGCTGTCCCCCT
>NW_003852420.1:18958072-18965471 GCF_000181295.1 Otolemur garnettii | reverse complement strand
TGTTTTTGGCCGGGGCCAGGTTTCAACCTGCCAGGTCCGGTATATAGGGCCGGTGCCCTACTCCTTGAGCCACAGACGCCACCTCCAAAACTTCTTTTTTTGAGACAGAGTCTCACTATGTTGCCGTTGGTAGAGTGCTGTGGCATCACAGCTCACAGCAACCTCCAGCTCTTGGGCTTAAGCTAGGACTACAGGCGCCCACCACAACACCTGGCTATTTTTTTGTTGCAGTTGTTTAGCTGGCCTGGGCCGGGTTCAAACCTGCCCCCCTCAGTGTATGCGGCTGGCGTCATAAGCACTGTACTATGAGCGCCGTGCCACCAAAACTTCTTGAAAGAGTAGTCGAGTAGCCATTTCCCTCAATGTCCATGTACAAAATCATTCCCTTCAACTTCCTCGTGGTTGAACTCTTTCATCCTCCCCTATTTTTCTCGACTGCGCAAAGATATCACTGATGATACCCTCCCCTTCTGAAAACTTGTCCTTGCACTATTTACCTCCTTCTCTGAGTCACTCCTCTTCCTTGACCTCCAAATGTAGGTGCATTCCAAAACGTGCCTGTCCCAAACCTTACCCTTCCCGATACTGATGCAGTACAAGGACCATCAGATTTGGCGGCAGAGGATGGAAGCCGGGCACTTACGTTCAACACAATGCATATGTTGATTTATGTTATTGTTCAAGACTTTAAGCAAGTTACTTCACTTCTCTAAGCTTCAAGTTCTTGATTTTTTTCTTTTTCTCTTTTTTTTGAGACAGAGTCTCACTCTATTGTCCAGGCTAGAGTGCTATGGTGTCAGCCTAGCTAATAGCAACCTCAAACTCCTGGGTTCAAGAGATCCTCCTGCTTCAGCCTTCCGAGTAGCTGGGACCTCAAGCACCCAATATAATACCTGGCTAATTTTTTTCTATTTTTAGTAGAGACGGAGTCATGATCTTGTTCAGGCTGGTCTCTAACTCCTGAGCTCAAGCAATCCACCCACCTCAGCCTCCCAGAGTGCTAGGATTACAGGCATGAGCCACCATGTCAGGCCAAGTTCTCTAAAGGCCAAGTGTCTAAAATAGAAATATTAATGCCTGCCCTGCCTCTCTCACTGTGTTTTAGGGTGGGACACAATAATGAAATATTTGTGAAAATACTTTGTAAGTCATTTGATGCAATACATATCAAGGTATTAGTATTATGTACTTTAGCTATTTTCTTTATTAATTTTTTTCTCTTCTATGTATTTATTTATTTACGAGGCAAGTTCTCTCTCTTTTGTTTTTGGTTTTGTTTTTTGTTTTTTGTTTTTTGAGACAGAGTTTCACTGTGTTGCCATGGCATCACAGCTCACAGAAACCTCAAACTCTTGGGCTTCAGGCAGCACCTGTGGCTCAGTGGATAGGGCACTGGCTCCATATACCAAGGGTGGTGGGTTCAAACCCGGCCTTGGCCAAACTGCAATAAAAAAATAGCCAGGCATTGTGGTGGGCGCCTGTAGTCTCAGCTACTTGGGAGGCTGAGGCAAGAGAATCACCTAAGCCCAAGAGGTGGAAGTTGCTGTGAGCCGTGACGCCACAGCACTCTACTGAGGGTGAGAAAGTAAGCCTCATTAAAAAAAAAAAACAAAACTCTTGGGCTTAAGTGATTCTCTTGCCTCAGCCTCCCAAGTGTCTGGGACTACAGGTGCCCACAACAACATCCGGCTATTTTGTTGTTGTTGTTGTAGTTGTCGTCCAGCAGGTCCAGGCCAGTTCAAATCCGCCAGCCCCAGTGTATGTGGCCAGTGCCCTAACCATGGAATACAGGTACCAAGCCAAGGTCTCTCTCTTTTTTTTTTTTTTTTTCAGTAGGAAGATAGGACTTTTTTTTTTTTTTTTTTGAGATAGAGTTTCAAGCTATCTCCCTGGGTAGAGTGCCGTGGCATCACAGCTCACAGCAACCTCCAAAACTCCTGGAGTCAAGAGAGTCTCTTGTCTCAGCCTCCCAAGTAGCTGGGACCACAGATGCCTGCCACAACGCCCAGCTATTTTTTGGTAGCAGCCGTCATTGTTGTTTGGCGGGCCCGGGCAGGATTCGAACCCGCCACCTTAGGTGTATGTGGCTGGTACCTTAGCCACTTGAGCCACAGGTGCCGAGCCAGAAGATAGGACTTTTATTACAAGTTAGAAAGGGATACAGAAGAAGTAAAAAGCACCAGAGCTTCTGGAAGGAGAAAAAACGGAAGAACTCACTTCGTATGGGTTCTTTTATTTAGGGGTATTAGGTCTACAGAATTACTGTAGACAGCTATAGACAACTACAGCCAGCAGCTGGTAGATGGAAAAACATCTTTTCAAAGTTAGTGCATGAACAAATGATAAGGTCTCTCTCTTTTGCCTAAGCTACTAGAATGCAGTGGTGGGACCATAGGTCAATGGAGCCTCAACCTCCTGGGCTCACTTGATCCTCCTAACTCAGCATCAGCATCCTTAACAGCTGGGAATACAGGTGTGCACTGCCGTGCTGGCCTAATTTTTTCTTAATTTTTTAGAGACTGGGTCTCACTGTTGCCCAGGCAGGTCTTAAACTCCTAGCCTCAAGCAACTCTCCCACTGTGCTAGGCTTATAGGCGTAAGCCACCATTCCTACTCTCTAGTTTTAACCATCTTCATGGGCATAAATCTTAAATCCTAACAGTTCTCCAAAGTATCAGTCCCTATCTCCAACTATACTATTATTACTAGAACATTTGATAGTTACTAAACTACTAACTCCCAGGCAATATGCTAAATACCATAGATAAAAAAGTGAACAAGAAAAAAAAAATCTCTGCCTTTAAGGAGCACCACTTGTAAGGAAGCTGACAAGGGTACACATCATTAGACGCTATACTAAACTCTACAACAGATACACGCACAGGATGTTTTGGGAACAGCAAAAAGGGATCATCTAACCCTGCTTAGAGTGGCAATCGGTGAAGGCCGAGAAGCTATGGAACTCTTCTCTGAATCCAGGATGTTTTCTGCTCATTTATTTTTTAGGGATGAGCTGAAAAGATGTTCCTCAGGCAAACCAGGAAGAGAAGGGCATTCCAGAAAGGGGGACTAGCATGGGAAGTGAATGGAGAGATGAGTACGAGTTCTGGTACGGAGAACCCCCAGCACTTGCCGTACGTGAGAGAGTGGAAGGAGAAGAGTATAGAAAAATAAGGTACCACCTCCTTAGTTAAGCAGAAGAATAGAGGAATAGGACAATGGGGGCCACTGACAGGTTTTAATGAGATAGCAACATAATCAGGTTTGGGGTTTAGGCGAGATCAGTCTGGCAGCCGTGTGGAGGCTGGACTGGAAGGTAAGAGAAGAGAAGAGTAGAAATTAAGGAGAGAGGGACAAGAGTCCAGGAGAGATGAGAAAAGAGACTGAACAAGGAAGTGACAGCAGACATCATGTGGTGAATCCCAGAGAACTTACAAGGGAAGTTAATGACTGGCTGTGGTGCCAATGAGGTGATGAGCAGTAAAAGGGGTGGAGAAGAGGCAAAGCTAAGATCAACCCCCAAGATGAGAGCCTGGCTCAATAGACAAAGGCTCACGCTACCAATCCAGAGCTGAACGGGAGTGGGGAGAGACCATGAGTTGGGCCGAGGTGCTACCAGGAATTCCAGGTGGAAATGTTTAGGACACATAGCCTGGAAGCTAAAAAGAAAGTCTGTGGCAGGAGGCTTTGGTGCACCGAAAATAGCTGACTTTACCTGTGCACTAAATCAAGATCAGGTTTAAGTCCCAGCTCTGCCATCTATTGTGTAACCTTAGTAAAATTGCTTAAACTTGCTAACCCTCAATTTCCTCATGAATAACATGAAGGAAACAAAATCTATCTTTTTATGGTTGTTGCAACGACTAGGAATAATTTGTGTAAAGCATTTAATATAGTGAATACATAGGTGTGTAGTAGGTGTCCAACAAAATAATAAGTCTTATAAGATAACCCCCTAAAAACAACATTTAGACACTATGCTGAACTCTACAACAGATTCACGCACAGGGTATTTGGGGAACAGCAAAAAGGAAACATCTAACCCTGCTCAGAGTGGAAATCAGTGAAGGCCTAGAAGCTATGGAACTCTTCTCTGAATCCAGGATGTTTTCTGCACATTTACTTTTTCTTCTTTTGCAAAAGAAGAAAAGCCTCGGAGGGAGAAAAGGAGCTGGGGAAACAGGAAGAGAAGCAAAGAAAAATGATGTCATAAAAGCAAAAAAACAGAGTCTCAAGGCCGGGCATGGCGGCTCATGACAGTATTCCTAGCACTCTGGGAGGCTACAGCCCAGGAGTGTGAGGTTGGAGAGAGCTACAATGACGCGACTGCACTGTAGCTGGAATGACAGCACAAGATTCTGTGAAAGAAAAGAAAAAAAAAGGCTGGGCAGAATGGCTCAAGCCTGTAATCCCAGCACTCTGGGAGGCCAAGGTGGGTAGATCACTTGAGCTTGGAGTTCAAGAACACCTTGAGCAAGAGCGAGACCTCATCTCTAAAAACAGCCGGGCGTTGTGGTGGGCACCTGTAGTCCCAGCTACTAGGGAGGCTGAGGCAAGAGTATTGCTTGAGCCCAGGAGCTTGAAGTTGCTGTGAGCTAGGACAACATAGCATTTGAACTGGAGTGACAGAGTGAGACTCTGTCTCAATAAAAAAAGAGAGAGAGACAGAGACAGAGAAGGGGAGAGGAAAAGAAAGAAAGGAAAGGGAAGGAAAGGAAAGAAGAAAAGACTAGGAGAGGAAAAGAAAAGAAAAAAGGGCTCGGCGCCTGTGGCTCAAGTGGCTAATGTACACCCAAGGTGGCAGGTTCGAATCCCCAGCCCGGGCCCGCCAAACAACAATGATGGCTGCAACCAAAAAAATGGCCGGGCGTTGTGGCAGGCGCCTGTGGTCCCAGCTACTTGGGAGGCTGAGGCAGGAGACTTGCTTGAGCCCAGGAGTTGGAGGTTGCTATGAGCTGAGATGCCACGGCACTCTACCCAGGGGGACAGCTTGAGGCTCTGTCTCAAAAAAAAGAAAAGAAAAGAAAAAAGGGTCTCAAGGAAAAGGGAATGATCCAAATGTTAAATGTCAGAGAAACAAGGAAGGTAAGGCCGGGGAAGTGACTGGAGCCAGTATTAAGGTGAATAAATGAAAGATTATGTGGAGATAGAGATGAGATAAAGAGCAGCCCACAAGTGCACTTCTGAGTGGATGATGTTGTGCTTTTGGTTTTTGTTTTGAAGTGGGCTAATTCTTGGTTATATTTGGGGGTGAAAAGTCCTAGAAGAAAGAAAAGTTGAAGATGTGGAGAGGAACATAAAGAACAAAAGGATTTTTCTTTTTTGAGACAGTCTCACTCTGTCATCCTGGGTAGAGTGCCATGGCATCACAGCTCACAACAACCGCAACCTCCTGGGCTCAAGTGATCCTCTTGCGTCAGCCTTCCAAGTAGCTGGGACTATATAGGTGCCCACCACAACGGCAGCTAGGTTTTCAGTTTTTAGTAAAGATGGGGTCTTGCTCGTGTTCAGGCTGGTCTTGAACTCCTGAGCTCAAAGGATCCTCCTGCCTCCACAGTGCTGGGATTATAAGCATGAGCCACGGAACCAGCCCGCTCATCCTCCCACCAGAAAAAGCCTGGGAGTAGAGGAAAAGCCTCAGATAAGAGGCAGTCAGTTTTATTTTATTTATGTATTATTTTTTTTAGAGACAGAGTCTCACTTTGTCGCCCTTGGTAGATTGCCGTGGCATCACAGCTCACAGCAACCTTCAGCTCTTGGGTTTAGGCAATTCTCTTGTCTCACCCTCCCGAGTAGCTGGGACTACAGGCACTCGCCACAATGCCAGGCTATTTTTTGTTGCAGTTTGGCCAGGGCCAGGTTCGAACTCACTACCCTTGGTATATGGGGCTGGTGCCCTACTCACTGAGCCACGGAGCCGCCTGAGGCAATCAATTTTAGAAAAGAGAACTAAGATAAGGATGAGTGTGACTCATGGATGCACAAAGTTTTCTGTAAAGGGCCAAACGGTAAATATTTTTGACTTTGTGGTTCTCATCGTCTCTGCCACTACTCCCCCCTGCTACTGCATGTTAAAGTAGCAACAGACAATACATAAATGAACCAGCAAGGCTCTGTTACAAAAAAACTTTATTTATGGACTGTGAAATTTGAATATCACATATATATATAAAACATTTTTTAGCTCAAGGGCTGTACAAAAAACAAGCATCTGGATGGATGTGGCCTAAGCCATAGTTTGCTAGTCCCTACTGTGTTTTCCCGAAAATAAGACACTGTCTTGTATTTATTATTTCTCAAGGAGACACACTAGGGCTTATTTTCAGGGGATGTCTTATTTTTATTAAGTATAATACAACTATCTACATTTATTCAAATATAGTTAAGTCATCTTCTTCTGGAACCTGCCAGGGGGAGCCGACCTTGTTGGTGGGGCTGGCACTAGTGATGCGTAAACTCCTTTCCCCTAGCTGTTTGCACATGTGCAACAGGATGCCTGCGACGAGCACCTGCACAAGTGCAAGCAGCTCGGAGAAAGGAGCTGTGGCAGGTAAAAGGTATTCCAGTCTTCCTTACCGCTCTGCGCTGAAATGCATCACTAGGTCTTATTATCAGGATAGGGTTTATATTTAACAAATGCGTAGAAATCCTGCTAGGGCTTACTTTTTGGGTAGGTCTTATTTTTGTGGCAACACAGTAATACCTGTGGGTGGGGGAGGGACCAACTCCTCCCATTCCTTCTCTCATCTCTCCAAACCCCAATGTGATCTTGCAAAATGTGATCTTTAGGTTCCTTGGGGAAGTGCTCTCTCACCTATTTATTCCTTACTCTTCCTACTGCCACATAGGAGGTGCTCTGTAAATATTTGTTAAAATGAATTACTGAACCACTAGTCCAGGCATTCTTCTCGTGTCTCAGTGCCTAGTTTTAAAGCCATTCATTGCTAGGTTAATTCTAAAACAGCTGTCTACCCATGATGTATCAGCTCAAATGATAAAGGCCCACTCCTTATCATTATCTTGTATGCAAGGATCTTCCCAGGTCATTAGTTTGATGTGCAAGGATCTTCTCAGGGCCTTTTCAGTCTTCTAACACATTACTTGGTAACCAGCCAAACAGAAGGCTCTGTCTAGGCCTATAGGCAACAATCCACTCAATTGCAAGGCTCAATTCCCACATCCCTGCGTTTGCCGTCTCCTTTCTCTCTACTGGAAATGCATTTCATCCCTGCTCTTCTGAGTATTTCTCTTCCTTTATTTATTTATTTATTTTTTTGAGACACAGCCTCAAGCTGTCCCCCCCAGGTAGAGTGCCGTGGCATCACAGCTCACAGCAACCTCCAACTCCTGGGCTCCAGTGAGTCTCCTGCCTCCGCCTCCCAAGTAGCTGGGACCACAG
>NW_003852420.1:18938865-18956254 GCF_000181295.1 Otolemur garnettii | reverse complement strand
CCGGGCTGGATTCGAACCCGCCACCTTAGGTGTATGTGGCTGGTGCCTTACCCACTTGAGCCACAGGCGCCGAGCCAACAGAGAGAGAGAGAGAGTCTTATTATGTTGCCCTTGGTAGAGTGCTGTGGCATTACAGCTCACAGCAACCTCAAACTCTTGGGCTTAAGTGATTCTCTTACCTCAGCCTCCCAAGTAGCTGGGACTATAGGTGCCTGCCACAGTGCCCTGTTATTTTTTTGTTCCAGTTGTTTAGTTGGTCTGGCCGGGTTCGAACCCACCACTCTCTTTATATGTGGCTAGCACTGTAACCACTGTGCAATAGGTGCCGAGCCTGTTTTTAAATTTTTTATAGAGACACGGTCTTTCTATGTTGAACAGGCTGGTCTTGAACTCTTGGCCCCAAGTGATCTTCCTGCCTTGGCCTCCCAAAGCACTAGGATTATAGGTGAGAGCTGCCATACCCAGCCTTCAACTCATTTTTTTTTTAATGAATAAACAAATCAACAAAATCAGTGAGACTTAATGCTGACAAGATAGTGACAAGGACAAGTGACAAATAACAAAGGAACAGGGTTTCAAGGAGGACAATCCACTAGGTCAAATGTTAAAGAGATGACTGATAAGGCATTTCTTGGATTTAGTTGACTTTACAAAGTCATAATTGCCCAAGCAAGATTAGCTTAATTGGAGCCATAGAAGCAGAAACCAGAATGTGAGACAATGAATATCAAACTAGCATTCAAAATGCTAGAGCCAGGCACAGTGGCTCATGCCTATAATCCCAGCACTCTGGGAGGCTGAGATGGGCGGATTGCCTGAGCTCACAGAATTCCAGACCAGCCTGAGCAAGAACGAGACCCTGCCTCTAAAAACAGCCAGATGGCTTGGCGCCTGTGGCTCAAGTGGCTAAGGCACCAGCCACATACACCTAAGGTGGCGGCTTCAAATCCAGCCCAGACCCGCCAAACAACAACGGCTGCAACCAAAAAATAGCTGGGCATTGTGGTGGGCACCTGTAGTCCCAGCTACTTGGGAAGCAGAGGCAGGAGACTTGCTTGAGCCCAGGAGTTGGAGGTTGCTGTGAGCTGTGAGGCCACGGGCACTCTACCCAGGGGGATAGCTTGAGGCGCTGTCTCAAAAAAATACAATAAAATAAAATAATTAAAATAAAATAAAATAAAAACAGCCAGATGCTGTGGCGGGTGCCTGTAGTTCCCACTACTCAGGAGGCTGAGGCAAAAGAATCTGTTTAGCCCAGGAGTCTGAGGTTGCTGTAAGCTATGATGCCACAGCACTCTATGAGACTCTGTTTCAAAAATAAACAAACAAAAACAAAAAAAAAAAAGGAATATACTTGGCTGAGGGAGGGGTGTGGTGTCTCATGCCTATAATCCTAGCACTCTGGGAGAATTAGTCAAGAGGATTGCCTGAGCTCAGGAGTTATCTCTACTGAAAACAGAAAAATCAGCTAGGCATTTTGGTGAGCACCTGTAGTCCCAGCTACTTGGGAGGGTGAGACAAGATAGCTTGAACCTCGGAGTCTGAGGTTCCTGTCAGCTAGGCTGACACCATGGCACTCTAGCCTGGAGCAACAGAGTGAGATTCTATCTCAAAGAAATAAAATAAAGAAACTTGGCTGAGAAGAGAAAGGGTAGGAAATAGTTAGGAGAGTATACAGATTGGGGAACGTATTTGTATTTATTCATAAACAGGGAACCCTGCTTGAGCAAGAATGAGACCCATCTCTACTAAAAATAGAAAAACTAGCAAGGTGTTGTGGCAGGCGCCTGTAGTCCCAGCTACTCTGAAGGCTGAGGCAAGAGGCACACTTGAACCCAAGAGTTTGAGGTTGCTGTGAGCTATAATGCTACAACATTCTATCCAGGGTAACAGAGTGAGATTGTCTCAAAAAAAGAAAGAAAGAAAAAGAAAAATCAGAAAGACAGTTGACTGTCAAAGCAAATGCTTCCTCCCCTCATAATATGCCAAATAAATGAGTAATCTCTTACTTCATTTGGACAGAGAAAGTAATAAAAGTCACTATTCTGTGTCTTTCAGAATCATTTTAAAGTAGAATCAAATTTCACAAAAAGGGAAAACTAAACCTCCTCACACTGGATTGGAATAGGAAGTTACAAAACACATGTAGGTTTTCATGGTTACATAAAGAAAGGATTGCAACCTTTCATACATTCAAATACAATTTAGTTTTATCATTCATACATTCACAAAATTATTATAGGAATTATACTGTCCCAGGTGCTAGGAATCAAAGAAAAAAAATTGTCCTTGCTCTCAAGGAGGTCCAAGTCAAAAGAAGAATCAAATAAACAAGAAAAAAAAATAAGATGGTTTGAGAAGTTAAACCAATAATAGATGTTCAGCATCCTATATGACTATATAATAGAAGTATCTAACTTAGACTTGGGATGACTAAGAAAGGCTTCCTAAAGGAGGTAATGCCCAATCTGAATTGATAGACATGAAGGAGAGGTGACGCACTCTCCCCCAAAGAGCTTCAGACTCTAAGCGTGACTTTAATTTTCCTGTGGTATCAAATGTTGCCTGTTACCAAACTAAGGAGCACCGAGGGAGAATGTTAGGTTCAGTAAGGATGGAGTCTAGTTCTAGTAATGGGCATGAAGCCTGAACTTTCAGAGAACTGATGCTGATTCACAAAGTGCTCTGAGCAGCTCTAGAATAGAGAAATATTGGCTCAGCACCTGTGGCTCAAATGGCTAAGCGCCAGCCACATACACCCATACACCTAAGGCGGCTAGTTTGAATCCAGCTCGGGCCTGCCAAAACGACAATGACAGCTGCAACCAAAAAAAAAAAAAAATAGCCGGGTGTTGTGGCAGGCACCTGTGGTCCCAGCTACTTGGGAGGCTGAGGCAGGAGACTGGCTTGAGCCCAGGAGCTGGAGGTTGCTGTGAGCTGAGATGCCACAGCATTCTACCCAGGGGGATAGCTTGAGGCTCTGTCTCAAAAAAAAAAAAAAAATATTTAACAAAGACAATCACCCTGTTAAGTCAACAGAATCAAAGAAGACAGACAGATGAATGAGATAAGGAAAAGTGAGAAAATTAAATACTAGAACTCTAGGAGACAAAAGCTCTAAAAAATTAGAAAAAGAAAAAAAGGCTGGGTTTCTCCTGGAGGAAAAGAAAGTGAAACTGAGACCTAGACTTTATACTCATTTACAGCCCCCTACACCATAAAGCAGCCATCCCCAAACTTTTCATCACTAGGGACTGGTTCCAATTTTTCCATGGACTGGGGTAGAAGATGGGTGGGAGATGGTTTGATATGAGTCTACAAGTAATAGATTTATTATGGTCTCAGTGCAGTCAAACCTCTCTGCTTATGATAATCTGTATTTGCAGCTGCTTCCCAGTGCTAGCATTACCGCCTTAGCTCCACCTCAGATCATCAGGCATTAGATTCTCAAAAGGAACATGCAGCCTAGACCTCTAGCATGTACAGTTTACAGTAGGGTCCATGCTCCTTTGAGAATTTCATGCTGCTGCCTTCTGATAAGACACAGAGTCCCGGCGGTGATGCAAACGATGGGGAGCCCTGTAAACACAGATGAAGCTGCATCTGCTGCTCACCTGCTGCCACGCAGCCCACTTCCTACCAGGTCACGTATTGACAGACTGGTATCTGTCTGGAGCCCAGAGGTTGGGGACCACAGCCATAGGAAAGGGAGTCCCTGATTCTGAGCACCTAGCACATAACATTTTTTATAAATAAATGATTGACCTGGCTTTTATGGTTATAGAAATTGCTCTTTCTGGCTCGGTGCCTGTTGTTCAGTGAGCAGGACGCTGGCCACATACACTGAAGCTGGTGGGTTCGAGCCTGGCCCAGGCCTGCTAAACAACAATGACAACTGCAACCAAAAAATAGCCAGGCATTGTGATGGACACCTGCAGTCCCAGCTACTCGGGAGGCTGAGGCAAGAGAATTGCTTAAGCCCGAGAGTTGGAGGTTGCTGTGAGCTGTGACACCAGAGCACCCTACAAAGGGCAAAATAGTGAGACTCTGTCTCAAAAAAAAAAAAAAAGAAAGAAAGAAATTGCTCTTTCCTCTCCATTACTAAGTACTTCCTCTCCCTGAGTCTGACTCATTCTCCACACAGGCACAAACTTTATTTCTTGTCTTCCAGAATGGGCAACCAAAAAGCTCATAGAAAAATAATATAAGAACCCTGAACAGACCCTGTTTCTTCAACAGATCCTTCAAGCTGTAGCAGCAGAGCTGAGTTCATATAGCTTCCCCACACATCAGTCCTTGACCCTTACAGAACTAATGCCATCTTGCTTCCCCTGCACTTCTCAGTCCTCTTCACAGCCACAGGTCTAGTGTCTGATTTCTCCATCTTTTCAAAAGTGTGTGCAATGGTAGAAATCAGTTGGCTTGCTACCTGTGTGTCTAAGTGTTGAGTTTTCATCTATAAAATGGGGGTTAATAGAACCTATTCCATATAAATAAATATGAAAAAATATATATATTATTATTTATTTTTTGAGACAGAGCCTCAAGCTGTCCCCCTGGGTAGAGTGCCATGGCATCACAGCTCACAGCAATCTCCCACTCCTGGGCTCAAGCCAGTCTCCTGCCTCAGCCTCCCAAGTAGCTGGGACCACAGGTGCCCGCCATAACGCCTGGCTATTTTTTGGTTGCAGCTGTCATTGTTGTTTGGCGGTCCGGGCTGGGGATTCGAACCCGCCACCTTAGGCGTACGTGGCTGGTGCCTTAGCCACTTGAGCCACAGGCACTGAGCCCTTTTTTTTTTGAGACAGAGCCTCAAGTTGTTGTCCTGTGTAGAGTGCTGTAGCATGACAGCTCACAGCAACCTCCAACTCCTAGGCTTAGGCAATTCTCTTGCCTCAGCCTCCCAAGTAGCTGGGACTACAGGCGCCCACCATGATGCCTGGCTATTTTTGGTCATAGCTGCCATTATTGTTTGGCAGGCCCAGGCTGGATGTGAACCCGCCAGTTCTGGTGTATGTGGCTGGTGCCTTAGCCACTTGAGCTACAGGCGCTGAGCCTAGAGATTACTTCTTTATTTCCTTCAAGAACCACAGAGGTCTATGAGGGGATAAAAATCAAATTAACATTCACTGAACCACAATACATCAGACACCATGCTAACTAAACAAGGCCACGTAGCTAGTATATACCAGAATAAAGATGGCATATAGGCTAAAACTATCCCTTTGAACATCACAGAAGAAACAACTTTAAGAATAAACTTGATTTTGAGGAAGAAAAAAACACACCAAAATTCAGGTTCTTTTGTCAATGTCCTACAATAGCAAAATTTTAGTGATATCTAACATGTACAACCTATATAAATGTAAACTTGAGACCTATAATTCCTATTGCACCAAGTTTGAACACCAGCGTGGTCACAAAACCATCCTCTCATCCCTTTCCCAGGCCAGTGGACTTGAGTGATGGAAATGCTGATGACTAAGAATAAGTGCATAACATCCATGCAGGCAGGTAAGAGACACACTGATAAAGTGGCTTCCTATGGTGGTAAACGGAAAACAAGTCCTGCTCTGGATTCCTACAGCGCCTCACACATACAGCTGTGGGAACTGAGAAGGGGACCTGCAAAGGAATGTAATCACAGTATGCAATGACTAAAAAGTGGGCAGTCCCCCTCTAGGAGAGTCAGAATGACCAGTGCCCTTGTGTTAGGAAAAAATGGTAGCTGTGGCAAGGTTTTGGTTGGCTTACTTTTTGCACAAGACAAACATGAGGAGAAAAAAATGAAGTAATTAGGTAAGCCAACTATACACAATATGGAACAATGGAATAATCCAGGGTAAACAGGAAATTCAGGCTAAAATCTGACTCAGAAAATAAGCTGCTTAGGAAGCCAAGAAGACTAACTAGTCATCAAATGATTTGATTTCTCAAGAGCAACACCTGTGCATGGAGACGAGGAGAAACCAATTTTAAAAGGGAGACGTGAGGGGAGTATAGGGAAGGTTAAAGGATCGTGAAATGTGTCATAAACATTAGCCTCTTCAGTCCAATTAAATGAATTTAAATGGCAAAATAAAATCACTGTCAAAGCAAAAAACTTAAGGTAAGACAGTGCTTCAGGAAGGCAAGTCTCCTGAATGGTAATTAAGCAAGATTTTTTTTATTTTGAGACAGAGTCTCACTATGTCACCCTGGATAGAGTGTCGTTGCATCACAGCTCACAGCATCCTCAAACTCTTGGACTTAAGTGATTCTCTTGCCTCAGTCTTCCAAGTAGCTGGGACTACAGGTACCCACCACAATGCCCGGCTATTTTTTTTGCAGTTGTCATTGTTTAGCTGGCCTGGGCTGGGCTTGAACTCATCAGCCTCAATGTATGTGGCTGGCACAATAACCACTGTGCTACGGGTGCCTAGCCAAAGCAAGATTTTCAAAGACTAAAGTTGTTGCTCCTTTTCCCTCAATACCCATCCAGGTCAAATGTATTGACTTCAAGAATAGTTTATAGAGCCTTCCATGTAGGTCTCACGGATAGAATGGAAAAACGTGAGTGGGAGGCAAGTAGAATGAGCTAAATCCACAGTAGACAGAATGAACTGCTCACAACATTCTTGACTTTTCCTATTAAACATTATTATCATGACCTGAAGAGGTGAATGGCAAACTAGGCTTGCAAATAGAATAAACCAATTTGCAAAAAGTACAAAGTAGAAAACTGACAGCTGGTATCACTGGTTGTATAATCGTTCCCTCCCTACCATCTTCTCATCTGCCTACATCAGCCTTTCCCAAAATATGTTCCACAAAATACTGCCCTGCAAATGAGATCTGCAAAATGGTTTTCCAAGTTTAAAACATCTGGAAAATTCTATATTTTCCTCCTTCTTAAAGAGTTACTAGCACACCAAAAGCTCTGAGAAGTCCTGTAAACAAACTTCTGTCCTGATTTAACTTAATATTTCCCAAACATTTGCTCATGAAACACTTTTGCACAGTAATCATTAACTGAAAACAGCCTAAAGTTTAGATCCCAAACCATGTTCAAATTTTCTATGCTAAGCTTGGTGCTCATAGCACAGTGGTTATGGTGCCAGCCACATACACTGAAGGTATACCCGGCCCAGGCCAGCTAGCCAACAATGACAACTGCAACAAAAAACAGCCAGGTGTTGTGGCAGGTGCCTGTAGTCCCAGCTACTTGGGAGGCTGAGGCAAGAGAATCACTTGAGCCCGAGAGTTGGAGGTTGCTGTGAGCTGTGATGCCATTGCACTCTGCTATGGGTGACATAGTAAGACTCTGTCTCAAAAAAAATTTTTCTATGCTAAAAAAATGATTCAATCCCTTTGAGCTACTACTGCCTCATCACTCTTCTTCCTCCAACTACCAAACTTTAAAAAACACACACCAAATTTGACACTTCCTGCTTCCTGTTTCCTCATCACCACTCACTTCTTCATCACACAGTATCTGGCTTCAGCCCCCAGTGCTCTACTGCAGTTCTTCTCATGGTATGAAAACTTACACAACTTGCAGAACTAATGGCTTCTCTCTGGCCATCAGTCTCTCTGCGGGGTCACAGAGGAATATTCACATTTCTGGACACTCTTATTCCTCAGCTCCCACCACACTGCCTTCTACCCATCTCTTTCACAAGTGTGATCTTCTCAGGTTCCTCTTTCTCTTTCCAACCCCTAAGTTCTCAGACCAACTCTTACTTCTCCCTTGAGTATACAGCCTAAGGTTTGAACTACCGCCCCTTTTGTGGGTCTGCAATTCTAATCCCGAGCCATTCCTTGACTTCAGATCCATATTTCCAATGGAGTTTCAACTTGCTCATGTTACTATTCTTCAAGGACTATACAATTCAACACACTCCAGCTAAACTCATTCATTTCTCTACCAAGCTTTCTCCTTTGACTGTCTTCTTGATTTCTGTTAACTGGATCACTAACTGGAGCCACTTTCTCTCTACTGAAGTACCAACCACCATGGACTCCAACTACTTAACTTTTCCCTTACACTTGAAGCTCCATCAATCAGCTGTGCTAAGACACAGCAGAAACTCAACATACTTGGAAAAATGGATGAATCATTTCAATCAATATGATCCAAACCTTTGAATCATGCCCAACTAATCGCTTGTCCTTCAAACATGTACGAAGTTCTGTCATATCTCTACAAAAGCTCTTGATTCTCTCCATGTACAAGACCATTATCCTTCATCAGATTTAAATGAAACTCCAAACCTAAACTACAACTGTCTCCTAACTGGCATAAGGTTCCTCCAGCTTTGTAAATGCTATTCTAACCACTTTACTCCTTAGCTCAGACACCTTCAATGGTTTACCACTGTTTTCAGAATATAGACCAAAGCCCTTAGTATGCTATCACTGCTGTCCACGTTTGGATCTTTACTATCTTTCCATCCTTATCTCCTACTACTCCTTATGTTCTAGTCCAAGGGTCAGCACACTACAGCCAGTGAACCAAACCCAGCCTGCTGCCTGTTTTTGCAAATACCATGTTTCCCCGAAAATAAAACCTACCCAAAAAATAAGCCCTAGCAGGACTTCTATGCATTTGTTAAATATAAGCCCTACCCCATAATAAGACCTAGTGATGGGCGTGGCTATGCATTTCAGGGGAGAGCAGTAAGGAAGACCGGAATACCTTTTATCTGCCACAGCTCCTTTCTCTGAGCCGTTGGCACTTGTGTGGGTACGTGTGTGGTAACCACGGTGGCAGGCATCCTATCGAGCACATGCGAACAGCTAGGGGAAAGGAGTTCACACATCACTAGCACCAGCCCCATCAACAAGGTTGGCTCCTCCTGTCAGGTTCCAGAAGAAGATGACTTAACTGTATTTGAATAAATGTAGATGGTTGTATATTAATAAAAATAAGACATCCTCTGAAAATAAGCCCTAGTGTGTCTTTTTGAGAAAAATAAATAGAAGACAGTGTCTCATTTTCGGGGAAAGATGATAAAGTTTTATCAGAACACAGCCATGCTCATTCATTTATGTATTGCCTGTGACTACTTTTGAGCTACAATGGAAGAGCTGAAACAGAAATCTTATGTCCTGCAAAACCTAGAATATTTACTATTTAGCTTTTTACAAAGTGTGCTGACCACTATTCTAACAGGATAATCAACTATTCCCTGAAAATGGCCTGTGCTCCCCACCACCCTTCCTTTGTTCATGCTGTTCCTATCTTTTCGAAAGACCTTCCCCTGCTTTTTTCCTATATTGTCCACATTCTTTTCTTTTTTTTGCAGTTTTTGGCCAGGGCTGGGTTTGAACCCACCACCTCCGGCATATGGGGCTGGCACCCTACTCCTTTGAGCCATAGGCATCGCCATTGTTCACATTCTTTAAGACCAGCTCAAATGCCACCTTTTTCATGAAGACTCCTGATGCTAAAGGCAAACTTCTCTGTGCTCACAGTAGAACATTTGTAACTTTTCTTCAGGTTTATCACACTGTGCCTGATATTACGATTACTAGTATAAGTGTATTTCTAATTCTATATTGTAAACCATCACAGTCACTGGCAACCCCCACAGAGCTTAACAGCACCTTGCTTTATATTTGTTGAAGTACAATGAACTCCTTCAAGCCCAAATATTGGGTTGAAACTAATGAGATAAAATTTAATAGGGAAGTATTTCTAAAGCTTCCATGCAGGTTTCCATATTCAATTGCATAAGACTTGACAGCTGCACATATGAGAGTAATTTAGAGCAGGGTTTCTCAAACTCAACATCAATGACATTTGGGGCTAGATAATTCTGCACTGTAAATAACAGTCTTTAGCCCCTACACACTAGACTCCTATAGCATGTAACCAGTATGAGAATCAAAAATGTGCTCTGGGGGAGCAAAATTGCCCTCAGTTGAAAACCACTACTCTAGAAATTTCCAAGTATGAGCTATAAGATATTTCTGTTGATAAGACATAGATTATATAGTAATTGTAGTACAGTGTCAGATTAAGAGATAAGAGCCAAAAAAAAAAAAAAAAAAAAGATAAGAGCCACACATAGTCAGTGCTAGCTGACTCATACTTGTGAGGCTGTGTTCAAAACTGGATTTTAAAAGTACTTTGGAAAACTGGATTTTATATAGTCAAAGGTGACCAGGCTGATGAGAGACTACAGAAAGTGTCATAGGAAGGATACTTAAGTAAATTGAGGTATTTAGCTTAACCAAGAGAAGATGAAGAGAAACCTGTTATCTTCAAATAGCTGATGGGCTATTCTGTTAGAAAAATGTTACTTAGGAAGGCAGATCTAGTACCAGTGGGCAGCATGTGCAGGAAGGCAGATTTAGGTTCTGTACAAGTAAAAACTTTGGAGTAATCAGAGCCAGCCAAAAAACTTCTTGGGCTAAGTTATGAAACACTGTTCTCTTATCATTCTGGAAGCGTTTCAATGGACACCCAGCAAATTGACGTTAGAGATGCTATAGGAAGATTCCTGCATAGGACAAGATGGTCTCCTAAGGTTCTTGCTAGCTCTGAGATTCCAAGACTAGCAAAGGAAAAGCCATATGCCACAAATAAGCCATACGTACAAGCCATGTGCAATTTCAAGACTTTGATTAGAGCAAAAGAGAAAAATACTTTGCCAAATAATTTGCCCTATTTATGATTGATAACAACTTACATTTACTCTCTGGCACTGTAACTACCAGTGACCTATTTTTTTTCTAGACAATGGATATCACTACCTTTGAACTATAACTTTTCTTCTGCTAATAATAACTACCAGTATAATTTGTAAATGCTTTGCAGTTTTCAAAGCATCCCAATGTGCATTACTTTACTCACAGTAGCTAAAGGATAAACATGAAAACTTATTTTAGATAACCTGTCCTCACTTGCTGCCTCTTGCCTGAATCTTATGAAAGCTAGCAGATGTTCATCTCCAAAACAAATCACTTATACACAACCCAGAGATATTTTAGCATCAGCAACATGGATTTACTTCAGTGAAATTCTATTTTATTCTGATTTGGAGAAGAAAATTTGAGAAATTCTAACTTAGTATTCTCAAATTTCAAGTGGCTACACAAATGAAATTTCCAGAAAGCAGTCACAATAAAACATGAAGCAAAACTATTTTAGCTCCTAACCCCAGGGATTCTTTTACTCCTCAGCTACAACTACCAATAAGAATGTGTAAGGACTTGCCCCCAAACCAAAATGGGCCCTCACTCACTGCTTTACTTACTTCTTTACGTTTCGTTTCTGGACATTCCGACTGCAGAGTGAGGGTTGCACCTTCGATATTTCGTGGCATGGGCGTGGAACCAGGGTTTATTGTCAAATGAATCTGATCTGGTGAGATAATGTGTTGCACATAACCCTGGGACATTGCTTCATGATCTATTAAGTGAAAGCCCTCTTCACCCCCTACGAGAAAAGGCAAGTGTTCTCCACACTGTCCATCGTCATCTTCATCCTCCAAAGTGCCAGAATCCTGCTCAATCAGAACAGTGGTCCTATCATAAACAGTTCCAGATGAGGAAGGCACCAGTCCATTTTTATCCACAAACCTGAGCATCTTATCATCAGGGGTCAGCTCATCTTCCTCTGGCTCAAAGTAGATGATGTTGTCTTCTGGACTGTGTTCCCCCATGGTTCAGTTGTGCTCAGCCCAATTGTGAGAAATGAAAATGTAATGACCTGTCTGCAATAGAACAAAGCCAGAGTTAGACCCATACCACAATACCCACGGACCTCCTCAGAAACCTCAGGGCTTGTTTTCTGTCTCATTTAAAGAGCAAGCTGGTGGTGGTGCCTGTGGCTCAAAAGAGTAGGGCCCTGGCCCCATATGCAGGAGGCAGTGGGTTCGAACCCAGCCCCAGCCAAAAACTGAAAGAAAAAAAAAAGAGCAGTCCAGAGAAAATGGAAAATCATTGCCATGGAAATAATTTTTTGTATCTTAATTTTGAAACCATTAAGCTATTTTGAAGGAAACGCAATGCCATATTGAAGTAGTATGTAGCAATTCATAATAGTTCACAGACTTTATAAATGTGCCTTGCTGTCAAACAATTCAAAGACTGGTTAAAATACCTAAAGCGAACAAAAGAGCAAAGAGAACAGCGGCCACTTCAAAATTGAGCTGCTATAAATGTTAATGTATGAAAACCTCACTGAAATATCCCCCCAAATCATACCATGAAGCAGTACATGGCCTCATGTAGACCATGGCGGAAGGAGCAAGGCTTTAGAAACAGTCATGTACCTACAAATCTGGAATTTGGTCTTTACTATTTAGGTATTCTATGCCTCATTTTTCTTAGGGTAAGGTGGGATTATTAATTCCTGTTCTCTCAAAGTTAAGAGGAATAAAACAGATAATGCATGTTAAGCACAATGTTGACAAACAGTAGAGGAACAAGTGTGAATTCCTCTCTTGTAGAACAGATGTTTCAATCTCTGGGTGGAGAGGCTGATCCCTAATCAAGCACAACTAATGACGATCACTGTATCTATTTATCTCCTAAAACAATAACCTGTTGGCCAGAATGTATGTAGTGTTGTGGGCTCTTTGCCCGGAGGGAATGCATCTATTGCCTTTTGTTTCTATAGCTTAGTAAACTGACACTAGTAATTCAGAAAATATCAGCTAAATATATGAAAGATATAACAACATACTCTCTCAGGATGATATGCACTTCTTGATAAAAATACAAAATTTGAAGTTTTAATGCTATGAAATAGTGATTCTTCCTTCACCTGCAAACACACAGGCTCTACAAATGTGGATTTGACCAATAGAACAGAGAATTTTAAAATTCTCAGCACATCACTTTTAGTTTTCAGTCTGGCTTTGCACGTTATCTTTCTCTTCTATTCCGGGTTAGAACGTGAGCCTTTACCTAGTGGGGCGGCTAGACAGAGAGGTAGTTACAAGAGACAGGCCAAAGGATCGGATCCGGGAGGAACCGGCCCAACTCCTAGCTCTGGCTTACGCAACCCATAGATGCACATTTCGCTGCATCTGAGAGGAGAGATAAGAGCACCGAGGGCCCCATTAGGCTACCCCGACACCATCGGTGGCAACGCAGAGACCAACTGTCCGGAACAAACAAGACCAGGAGATTTGAAGGAGGCCAACGAAGAGTGAGAAAGGAGCACCCTCGAGAGGAGGCTGGGAAAAGGAACCTGTCTGAGGCAGCTTCCAGCCCAAGGCTACACAGAAAAATCCGAAGACGAGCTGGGGGGCTCTCAGCACCGCGAAGAGGGGCAGGGTCTGGGTCTCCATGGAAACAGGAGGGGGGCTGGATACCCATCCCCATGGAAACCGAGGAGGGGTGGGGTCCCCATGGTGACCAGAGCGAGGCTTCTATTGGGAAATGCTTCAGGAGGGAGCCTAAGTCTCATACCCCCCCGGACAGTACCAAGCCCAAGCCAAATCTACTTTAGCCTTTTACCTCCGCGGATCCCGGCAACGGCGGCAGCAGCAGCTTCTCCCCTCCCCAGCGGCACCATGATTGCCCCCACCTTCGCCGAACGTCACTTCCGCTTCCGCTTTCCGGAGGAAGGAGGAGACAGCGGCTCCGCCTGTCCCTGGCGCTTCTGGTTGGCTTAAGGGGTCTGGGGGCTGAGCTCCAGCATCCAATTAGCGAGCAGGAGGGGCGGGGCGGGGCGCCGCGGGTACACAGCCCGGGAGGTGAGTTCGCCTGGCTCAGGCAAGTGCCGCTGTCTTTACCCGGCCGCTCCAGACCTTAGGAAAAGCGAACAAACTTCCAAGCACTAATTCCAAATTATCGTTAGCCTGGTTTGCACTGGCCACCCTCGCTCTGGCAGCTGCACCTGCACCAGCAAGGACCTTTTCCCAGTCTCCTCTCAAGGGCGCTCCCTTCGCACGCCACAGTTAGCCACCAGAATCCCGGCTCGGACCCGCAAGAGCCTGGAAGGCTGCGACGTTCCTGGTTTTCTCCCTCTAGGACCCCCAGTTCACCCTCATTACCCATCAAACTTAACAGGCAGTTACAACTAAAGAGGATTAGACCCCAAAAGGCAGAACTAGGAGTATTACAAGCCAAACAGACAGAACGTTCTCGCCTCTTCCACTTCTCACATGCTTTCATAAAACCCCCTATTTCCTTTCTCTACACACTCCTTTTCAGGCAGGCTGTCCTAACTTTTTCCCCCTATAGATGATTCTCGACTTCGACAGGACTTGTACCGGGCCAGTTGACGCCACCTACTGGCCATTCCCTTCCTTGAGCTATTCACGCCGTCCTTTCACACTGCCCTTACAAGTAGTGGCATTCGAACGCCCAAGTGAATGCCCAAGTAGCGATTTTGAGTGTTCCTTTATTATGCATCTCTCTTTTCTAAATGCCTGGAAGATCTAGCTGTTAGGTCCTCAGCAGCCACTGCCTGCCTGGGAGATCTAGCTGTTAGGTCTTCAGCAGCCACTGCCTGTTTTTCCCATAAACTGCTTTTCTAGAATATTCAGAGTGAGACAACCACAAAGATTAGATCAGGGTTAGGGATTCAGGCCATTGTTGTACCATCCACCAGACTGCCAGGCATAGGTCTCTTTGACCCCTGACCAGCTGTCCCAATGCTTAAGCCATAAAAGTCCAGTTGCAGAAAGATGTCATCTTTCAAGATAAAAACATACACAACAACTGCTGTTAAAAATACATTTATCATCAAAATATATTACAAATATGAGAAAGGGGATGCATCATATACAGTTTGGAGGATTTGTTGGCCAAGAAAATCTCACTTGTTTTATCAGAACAGCCGTTTCCTTCAGTGTTTCCATTTTTAAACCACTGTATTGCCTTCATAGGCTGCATGGCCTTATCCAGGTAGGAAGAGTGGTATAATCTGCATATACAAGTGTATTCAAACTGAGCACTGGAAGCACTTGGGGGAAGCCATGGCCTGTTTATCCAGCAGTTTCCACTTGCATTCTTGCTGTCCATCTCATTATCCTTTCAGGACTCCAAGGTCTGTTCAAATATCTGACCACGGGGAGCTCAGCCCAGGTCACAGGGAAAGTACTAACTATGCCCTGGAGGCAGGTTGAGTAAACAAAAGTATAGTTACTTTTAAATTTTTAAATTAAAAAAAAAGAATATAGATCTATCTGTGTTAAATAATCAAAGTTAAACATCAAATGTCAGTTTCATTGTGGTGGATTTTCCCCATGTCTTCACAACTCACAGTAGCACTGAGTGTGCTAGGCTCAGGAAACAGACAGCTGCCAATCTTCTTTCCAAGCGGCCTCACATAATCTTACAGCATCTCTTCAGCTGGAACAGGTAGAGCTGGTAATTGGCTGCCTTGAGTAAAACAGAGGTGGAGATAAAGAGGCTCAAAGTGGGTTGCAGAGGAATTGGTGAATAAATTCTTGAGCCTTCTTCTTCTCTGTCATTTCATGCTTTTGATTACCAGCTGGGTTTCGAAGCAGTAAGCTGCCAAATATGCTAGCTGCATGGAAAAAAAAAACAGAAAATAAAGAATTCAGCAAAAGAAGGTATTTAAGCTGGGTGCAATGGTTCACACCTGTAATCCTAGCACTTGAGAGGCCAAGGCAGGTGGATTGCCTAGCTCATGAGTTTGAGACCAGCCTGAGCAAGAGCAAGACCCCATCTCTACTAATAGAAAAACTAGTCGGGCATTGTTATAGGCTCCTGTAAGTCCCAGCTATTTGGGAGGCTGAGGCAAGAGGATTGATTGCTCAAGCCTAAGAGTTTGAGGTTGCTGTGAGCTATGACATCATAGCACTCTATCCAGGGTGACAGAGTGAGACTGTCTAAAAAAAAAAAAAAAAAAACCAGGTTTGGTGCCTATAGCTCAGTAGTTAGGACACCAGCTATACATACCAGGGCTGATAGGTTCCAGCCTAGCTCAGGCCCGCCAAAAATTAATGACAACTATAACAAAAAAATAGCTGGGCATTGTGGTGGGCACTTGCAGTCCCAGCTACTTGGGAGGCTGAGGCAAGAGAATTGCATAAGCCCAAGAGTTTGAGGTTGCTCTGCACTGTGACATGACAGCACTCTACCAAGGGCAATATAGTGAGACTCTGTCTCAAAAAAGATGGTGTCTCACTATGTTGCCCAGGTTGGACTCAACCTCCATGTGCCACTGTGCCCTGTCCCTAGAAGGTTGTCCTATGACTTTCAGCTTTCTTGGGGCTGAGTGATATAAAGAGAAGGTCTTCTTGCTATTTCAGCATGGCCCTTCGCCTCCTCCTCTGCTGTTTCCCTGTGCTCCTGCATCTGGAGGCTCTCTTGTTCTACTCTTTTGCAGAATAAGCCTGTCATCTCCTGCTATATTGAGGAAGGGTGGCACTACAAAATAAAAAAAAAATAAAAAATAAATTAGCCAGGACTGCGTGTGGTGGCTTATGTTTATAATATGAACACTCTGTGAGTCCGAGGCAGGGGGAATCCCTTGAGCTCAGAAGTTTGACACCAGATTGATCAAAAGCAAGACCCTATCTCTACTAAAAATAGAAAAAATTAACCAGGCATTGCAGCAGGCACCACTAGTCCCAGCTACTTTCAGAGTGCAGGAGTTTGAGGTTGCTGTGACCTAGGCCAAGGCCATGAATTTTAGCCTGGGGCCACAGAATGAGTCTCTATCTCAAAAAAAAAAAAAATACAATGGGGATATGTTCTGAAAAATGTATCACTGGATGACTTTGTCATTGTGGGAACATCATAGCGTGTACTTACACAAACCTGGATGGTCTAGCCCAGTGGTTCTCAACCTTCCTAATGCTACAACCCTTTAATACAGTTCCTCATGTTGTGGTGACCCCCAACCATAAAATTACTTTCATTGCTACTTCATAACTGTAATTTTGCTACTGTTATGAAACATAACAGAAATATCCGATATGCTGGATGGTCTTAGGCGACCCCTGTGAAAGGGTCGTTTGACTCCCAAAGGGGTCGCGACCCTCAGGTTGAGAACCTCTGGTTTAGCCTAATGCATACCTAGGCTCCATGGTATAGCCCTAGGTTACAAACCCATACAGAATGTTACTGTACTGAATACTGCAGGCAACTATAATACAAGGCAAATATTTGTGCATCTAAAGGCACCTAAACACAAAAAAGGTACAGTAACAATAGTATAAAATAGTCTTATGTGTCAGGATCTGCTTCTGACACCAGTTGTCAGGGCCAGGCCGGGCTTGGGTAAGGTTCCAGACGCGGACCACTAAGCTACCTTTGCTCAGGAACAAAGCTGAGGTACCTTTGTAGGAGGACCACTCAGCTACCTTTGCCCTCTTAGTTGCCTGAGGGCTATCTACTTTAGCTGGAGAGAGAGAGTGTGTGTGTGTGTCTTAGAGAGAGTAAAGCAGTTTTCTTTTCTTTTTTTTTTTTTTTT
>NW_003852420.1:18924790-18938639 GCF_000181295.1 Otolemur garnettii | reverse complement strand
CACTTGAGCCATAGGCGCCGAGCCAAAGCAGTTTTCTTAGAATAGATAGATCTTAGTCTTTAGTAGAGCTTAGTAATCTTCAGCAGAGAGATGCCGTGCTGGCGTTCTGCAGGCAGGAGAGGAGACAAGAGTCAGAGTAAGTGAGCCCATGATAGAATGTGCATGCTTTTTGTCTGCCTTCTCCTCCAGCCTAATATAAGGCTGAGCTCATGCCGCTCAACACCACAGGTGTAGAGATTGCCAATTCACCAATGCTATCATCTCGCGAGCTCTCTCATGCTTGTTAGAACTAAATCTCTCTCCATGCCCTTTTCACCAAAGTATTCCATTACAGGTATTTCCTATAACTCTCACTCCTCCTAGCCATAAGCTATATGGGCTGCTACACTTATGGGCTGGCTTACCCTTATATACCTGATCCATCATTGACCAAAATGTTATATGGTGTATGACTGTACTTATTCTTGTGATATTAGGAAGGGGGAGGGGTACATAAAAGCAATATTTTCTGATTTAAAATAACTGGGTATAAACTTTGCCCTGATATTTTAGTTTTAAGGTAACAGACTTGGGGCCCTCTTCGATCCCATTTCTCATAATGAGTCTCTCAGTTTACAGAAATGCTTTCCCTCGGTTGCTTACCTAGAATATTCTCATCCAAATGATTTTTTGCTGAATTTTTCAGCAGCTCTTGCAAAAACGCCATCAAGTAGTTGAAGACATTTTTGTGGAATGTGGGGAGAGTAGAAATGACCTGAATGAGAGAGAATTGTAAATTGTCTTATTATTCATTCATTCAATACTCGAGTGTCTACTATACTCTGAGAAGTGATTACGCAATCTAAGTACATGAGCAAAACTGCTCACAGGAAACTTTGATGGCTGACCACTTAGCATAAGTACCAATAGAGAAGCATAGGTCAAATGCTTTATGAATTCAGAGATCAAACTTTTAACGGCTTGTTCTCAGAAAATTTAAGGGGAAAGAAGACATTTTAGTTGGGTTTTCATACATAAAAAAATTTGGACGTACAGAGGTAAGGACTAGGGTATTTAGGACAAAAACAAAAAACCAGCAAGAGAAGGAAAATAGGTAAGTACAGAGAATACATCACAAGAAGGCAATTTTGGCAGGAACATAACTGGAAGGATTGATCAGGCTAGAATTCAAGGAGCACCCCAGCCATGTGCATAAAAGAATTAGTTGGAGAACTTGTACAAAAGAGATCCCAATTCAGTGGATTTGAGATGCGGCTTTGGAACCTGTATTTTTTTTTTTGGAAACAGAGCCTCAAGCTGTTGCCCTGGGTAGAGTGCTGTGACGTCACAGCTCACAGCAACCTCAAACTCTTGGGCTTAAGTGATTCTCTTGCCTCAAGCCTCCCAAGTAGCTGGGACTACAGGCGCCCACGACAAAGCCTGGCTGTTTTTTTTTCTTTTTGGTTATAGTTGTCATTGTTGTTTGGCAGGCAGGCTGGATTCAAACCCACCAATTTTGGTGTATGTGGCTGGTGCCCTAGCTGCTGAGCTATAGGTGCTGAGCCTGAAACCTATATTATTTAGCAAGTTTTTTGGATTATTGTGCCAAGGCTTGTTGTATTTGTAAACCACCAGGCCAGATCATAAAAGTCTTGAATATTGGTTGGACTGGTTGGTGGGTTATGCCACTCTGGGAGGCCAAGGTGAGAGTATCACTTCAGGTCAGGAGTTCAAGATCAACCTGAGCAAAAGCAAAAACCCCATCCCTACAAAGAAAGTAGAAAAATTAGCTGGGTGTGGTAATATGTGCCTGTAGTCCCAGCTACACAGGAGGCTAAAACAGGAGGATCACTTGGGCCCAGGAGTTTGATGACGCTACTATTTCCTAGCCTGGGCAACAGAGTGAGACCTTGTCTCCAAAAAAAAAAAAGTCTTGAATATTTGTTTCAGAAAATCATTGATTGGCTCGGCACCTATAGCTCAGCGGCTAGGGTGCCAGCCACATACAACAGAGCTGGCGGGTTGGAATCCAGCCTGGGATTTTTGGTTGTAGTTGTCCAACAATGACAACTACAACCAAAAAACAGCCAGGCATCATGGCGGACATTTGTAGTCCCAGCTACTTAGGAGGCTGAGGCAAGAGAATCACTTAAGCCCAAGAGTTTGAGGTTGCTGTGAGCTGTGACGTCATAGCACTCTACCCAGGGCGACAGCTTGAGAATCTGTCTCAAAAAAAAAAAAAGAAAGAAAGAAAGAAAGAAAATCATAAATTAACCAAGGAAAGCCAAATATGGTTTTTGACCAAGAACACTATGACAAGAACTAGAATATACAATCTGGGGCAGTGCCTGTGGGTCAATGGGTAGGGCACCGGCCCCATACACCAAGGGTGGCTGATTCGAACCCAATCCCAGCCAAACTGCAACAAAAAAATAGTGGGGCATTCTGGTGGGTGCCTGTAAGTCCCAGCTACTCAGGAGGCTGAGTCAAGAGAATCGTCTAAACCCAAGAGCTGGAGGTTGCTGTGAGCTGTGACACCACGGCACTCTACCAAGGGCAATAAAGTAAGACTCTGTCTCTCAAAAAAAAAAAAAAGAAAGAAAAATGAATATACAATCTGATGATAATATGCAAAACAAATCAGCAGAGAGAGAGTCCAAATGCAGGTGAATCAGGGCGAGGGGAATGAGAATAGCAACAAGAGGATGGGTGATAGGTCAATGGGACGGGGCATGTGGGGGGATGAGAGAGAGGAGTCAGAAATGACTCAGGTTTCAGGGTGGAGTCACTGGAATTAAGGGTGATGCCATTAAAAGAAAACATGACATGAGAAGAAGAACAAGTTTGAGAAGAAATGTCCTCATGAATGGGACTAATGCCCCTATAAAAGAGATCTCAGAGAGCTCCCTCACCGCTTCTGCCATGTAAGGACTCAGTGAGACGATGGCTCTCCATGAACCAGGAAGTGGGTGCTCACCAGACTCCAAATGGACTTGCTGACACTGCAATTGAGGGATGAGGGCCACTTTCTTCCCTCAGGCCCCATGTGGCCTGAGGCTAGCAACACGTGTATTCGGATGTTCAGTGCTTCCCCTCACCTGTTTGCTTGCTGTGTAGTTGCCAGAACACTCCAAGCAGTTATAGTAGGCACTGTTACAGATGACAGGCTCTGGCAGGCTCTCTAAGAAAAGCAGCAAGGCTTCGGCTACAGAATGACTGCTGGCAGCTTTTGGCCCATGGTTAAGGAACCCGTGATGCTGCTGCCCACGGTTAGGAGAAGGCCCAGGAGCAAACACATGCCAGAAGTGCTGCCAGCCCAGGCAGGCTCTCTGCTCAGAGCTAGGGTGCCAGCCTAATATCTTGAAGGGGCCACGCTGTCTGTCAAGTGAGCCAAGCCCTCCTGAGCTCCAGCTATAGTAGTTGCTTAGAGTTGCAAAGTCTTCTCTATGCAAACTTTAAGTAAGAAAAACATGACAGCTGAGGACACAATATCAGATGTTGAGCCTTAAAATATTCTTCTTTCCTTTTTCTCATTGCTTTCACTCATATTCTCTCTCTCTCACACACACACATGCACAGCTGAATGTCTGAAGGATACAGAGGTTATCAATCATCCCCGTATCCAAACAGTCCCTGATTTGTTCAAATTCCACCCTCAGGCCTGGCTGCTGAAACAGATCTTCCTACAAAACAGAAGAAAGTCATAAAACAATTATTTTCTAAGAAAATGAATAATGATTTCCTGACCTAAGATAATCACCTGCAAAGTGCAAAAAGGAACAGTATAAGGAGACCTCTGAATCACCCTGGTAGACGATCTGATTTAGGCTGATGTGGCTAATTCATTGTGTAGGCCTTCCCAGGCATGTTTCTACAATAGGTCTTTGGGCATCTATCACAAAACTGTGGGTAGGGCACACAACATGGGACAAGAACATCCAGCATAAGAGAAAACTCATAAGTAGTTATGTCCAGTCACATAAAGGTTGAAAAGATAGGCAGCCATATTACCATTAGAGCTGAGGAGGGATGAACGGGGCAGGGGAGGAACCTGAAGAAAATATACCATATATAAAGCAGAGAAATCTAAATACGAACATCAGTGCTTTGGGCAAACACCACTGTAACAGTAAAGATGTTCCTATTAGTTTCAGGATACTCTATGTCCATGTGTTTTGTAAAATGACTCAATGCCATGTAACTGCATTAAGAATAACAATATGGTATGTATTACTCAAAGTTGCATTTGAAAGGAATTCTACAAGGAAGGTAGAACAGGGAGGTACTAAAGAATGCGACTTCTCGGCTCGGCGCCTATAGCTCAACCAGCTAAGGCGCCAGCCACGTACACCTAAGGTGGCGGGTTCGAATCCCCAGCCTGGACCCGCCAAACAACAATGACGGGTGCAACCAAAAAATAGCCGGGCGTTGTGGCGGGCGCCTGTGGTCCCAGCTACTTGGGAGGCGGAGGCAGGAGACTCGCTTGAGCCCAGGAGTGGGAGGTTGCTGTGAGCTGTAATGCCATGGCACTCTACCCAGGGGGACAGCTTGAGGCTCTGTCTCAAAAAAAAAAAAAAGAAAAAAAAAGAATGCGACTTCTAGAGCTAGATTCAGTGGGTTCAAATCCCACCTCTGCCCACTTATCAGCTTTGGGAACTTAACCAAGTTATTCACATTTCTCTATTTGGAGAAGGGTCTCTATTTCCTCACCTGAGAGCTATTATGAAAACTAAATGAGGCAATGCTGTGAAACACTGAAATAGTGCTTAGGGTGGAGGCAGTTCACATTTATAATCCCAGAACTTTGGGAGGCCAAAGAGGGAGGACTGATGGAGGCCAGGAACATGAGGCTGGCCTAGGCAAGATAGTGAGACTTTGTATCTACAAAAAATAAGAAAAATTAGCCACGTATGGTGGCCTATGCCTGTTATTTGGGAGGCTGAGGCAGGAGGATCTCTTGAACCTAGGAGTTCAAGGCACAGTGAGCTATGATCATGTCACTGCACACTAGCCTGGGTGAGAGCTTGCCTCTTTAAAAAAAAAAAGCGTTTGGTATATTGCAACAGTTAATAAATGTGAGCAAAAAAAGGGAAAGCGGTATGTAAGAATGTATATTTAAGAACACGATGGCCGCAGTAGTGTGTGCCTATCATCCCAGCTACTCAGGAGGCTAAGGCAAAAGTAGCCTGGGCAACATAGTGAAATCTCATCTCAAATTAAAAAATAAATTTTAAAAGAAGCGGGGGTCGGTTTGGCACCTATGGCTTAACTGGCTAAGGCGCCAGCCACCTACACCTGAGCTAGCATGTTCGAATCCAGCCCTGACCCTCCAAACAACAATGATAGCTGCAACCAAAAAATAGCTGGGCATTGTGGCTGGCACCTGTAATCCCAGCTACTTGGGAGGTGGAGGCAGGAGAATCGCTTAAGCCCAGGAGTTTGAGTTCTCTGTGAGCTGTGATGACACAGCACTCTACCCAGGGTGACAACTTGAGGCTCTGTCTCAAAAAAATAAATAAATAAATAAATAAAAATTTGTTTTAAAAAGGAGGGGGGGGGTCCAGGTTTGGTGGCTCATGCTGCAATCCTAGCATTTTGCACTCTGGGAAGACTGCAAAGGAGGAGTGCAAGGATGGATTAAGGTTAGGAGTTCAAGACCAACCTGAACAAGACTTTATCTCTGGGAGGCTGAGGCAAGAGGATCACTTGAGTCCAGGTTTCAGGGGGCTATGATGATGCCACTGCACTCTAGCCTGAGTGACAAAGGGAAACTCTATCTCAAAAAACAAAACAAAGGGTAGTGCCTGTGGCTCAAGGAGTAGGATGCTAGCCCCATATACTGGAGGAGGTGGGTTCAAACCCAGCCCCAGCCAAAAAAAAAGAAAAAAAAGTTGGTGCCTGTGACTCAGTGTATAGGACGCTGGCCCATATACCAAGGGTGAGGTTCAAACCCTGCCTAGCTGAACTGCAACCAAAAAATAGCCTGGCATTGTGGCAGGCACCTGTAGTCTCAGCTACTCGGGAGGCTGAGGCAAGAGAATCACTTAAGCCAGGGAGTTGGAGGTTGCTGTGAGCTCTGTGATGCCACAGCACTCTACCAAGGATGATAAAGTAAGACTCTGTCTCTACCAAAAAACAAAACAAAACAAAACAAAACAAACAGAATGTATGTTGCTATGAAGTGGTAAAGCTGTAGGATTACAGTTTGCATAGGCCTCCCTGGAACCTATGTAAGTAGGTCAGTGAAACTGACCAATCTGACCCCATGAAGCTTGCCCAAGTCATGCTAGAAATCAAGCCTCCAAATTCGTGGTTTAGAGCAGTGGTTCTCAACCTTCCTAATGCTGCAGCCCTTTAATACAGTTCCTATGGGTCACAACCCACAGGCTGAGAACTGCTGGTTTAGAGCCCTCTGGCCCTGCTATTTGTTAACAAGTTAGCCCCTCCCATTCCCAGAAGCTGGTGACAGTTCCTGCAAAGGAGAGCATATGACAGCCTGAGAGGCCTCCAGGGTCCAGGGGCAGAAACATGTTGTGCTGAGAAGGCTTGTCCTATTTAAGGCTGCTTCCCTTGGGGTAGTCAAGTACTATCCTGATAGCAGGGCCTGGCAGGGATTCCCTTCCAGGGGAAGAACCTTCCCCCCAGGTTCCTTAGGGTAAAAGCTTTCAATGCAAAAGGTTCTTGGGGCTGATGGCCTTTCTCAAGGCAACCCAGCTTCTATCAGGTCAGCTTAACCACAACCTACTTGCTGGACAGCATTTTGATACAAGTAATCAACCATCATCCAGAGCTCTTTGGGGATTTCCATGGGGCTCTCCAAGCGGCTCCCATCATCTTCAGTCTTTATTGGCATCAGAGTCTGAAAAGCAGAAAAACAATAAAAACCATGACAAGGCAGCCCAACAATTGAACTTCTGCCAGGCTTCAGGAGATTGCATGATATGGGGATGGCAAACCCATGGAAGAAGAAAAACATTTCAATGACCCTAGCCAAACATATAAAAATTCCACATACAAAATGAAATTCCACATACAAAAATGAAAGCAGGTGGTATAATCAAAGCACAAAAGGTGATTTCTGAGAATTGAGAGAGGGTGATGGCAAATAATTTCAATGAATCAGGTGAAATGTGTACCTGATTCATAAGGGAAAAAAATCGTGCCTGCATCATTTCACTATTAGAACCAGAGGGGTGTGGTCTGGTGAGGAAAGAGCATAGGCTGGGGGGGTCCAAAAATCTGAGTTCAAAGTCCAGGTCCACTGTTAACTCACCATGTGACCTGTGACAAATCACTCTCTTTGATTGGGTCTCTGTTTTCATCTATAAAATGGAGAGTAAGATAGAGTTCAAAACTCCCTAAATTAAAAAAAAAAGCATTGAAAACAAAAGCATACATATTACCATAAATCTGTTCCAAATTACTTCCCTTATATTAGACTTGTCTCTAAAGGAGCCTTTTAGATCTCAGCAGATTTAGTTTTGGATGATAACCTACCAAGTGATGATTAAAAAAACAAATGAACAATATCACAGCCCATGCAAATTTCTTTTTCTCAGGATCCATGGCTGAGTTTTTCTAACATGCTGCTATAGACTGAATGCTTATGTCCCTTGAAAATGCCTGTGTTGAAACCAAATCCCCAAGATATTAGGTGGGAGGTGGGAGGTAGTCAGATAGATCATAAGGGCTCTGCCCTCATGACTGGGATTAGTGCCCATATAAGAGACCCCAGAGAGTTCCCTCACCCCTTTAGCCATGTAAGGAGACAGTGAGAAGACAGCCCTCTATGAACCAGAAAGTGGGCCCTCACTAGATTCCAAATCCACAGGTGCCTTGATCTTGGACTTCCCAGTCTCCAGAACTATAAGAAATAAATTCCTGTTGTGGGTAAGCCACCAGATCTATTGTATTCTGTAATAGCAGCCTGAACAAACCAAGATATGTACTATTTGTGAAAGACTGAAAAACATGGCTGTAACACTTGGTAGCTTTTCCCATCAAGAAGTGGAGTCTTCCCCAATCATGGAATCTGGACCAGCTTCATGACTTTTTCTGACCAATGAAATAGGGCCGATGTAGAACCATGTGAGTTGAGTAGCCTATGCCACAAAAGGCTGTACGGCTCTGTTCTCATGGTTTTGCCACCACTTAGGGAAGCCTGGGCTAGCCTACTGAATGATAGGAATCCCTGTGGAGAGGGAGGCCCAGAGAATAGCCAACACAAAGTCATGTTTGGGAGGCTACCTGGAGACTTCCAGCCATCACAGCTGCCATCTGTGGCCTAGATGAGACCAGCAGAAGAACCACAATGGAAACGCAGTTGTGAGAAATGATAACTCCCTGTTGTTTTAAACTACTAAACTTTCCAGGTGGCTTCTTGCACAGTACTATATAACTGATACACTAAGCCAGCTCTAGAAAGCAGAAGAATTCTTTTCCTAGGAAGGTAAGTATAGGAATATCTTGTTTGACTGGCTTGACTGCCACAAAGTCCTAGATGTCTGCTTGTGGCATGTTACTCACCAGCTCACTAATAACTTCAGGTGGTAGGTCCAAGATTGGCTCCCTCATGTAGCACAGGGTATGAATGGGAGATCCAAAACAGCTGGGCAGGTAGTTCCCAGACACAGACAAAAAGTAATCCTTTCCCCTGTCCAAGTGCAAAACCAGAATATCCTCAATTTTGTCTTCACCCGAGTTGAGCTTTGTAGCTGTGGTCTTATTTACAAAGAGCTCCAATTCAATCTCAATGTCAGAATCTGTAGTAAAGTAAAAAGAGTAATTTTGGGGGGTTGGGGAAGGCCAAGAGGAAAGGAGAAAAGAAGATAGGAGGGGCTAGTCACTGTGGCTCATGCCTGTAATGCCAGCACTTTGGGAGGCCTAGGCAGGAGCAGAGCTCGAGGCCATGAGTATGAGACCAGCCTGGGAAATGTAGTGAGACCTATCTATACAAAAAATTAAAAAATTAGCCAGGCACAGTGATGCATACCTATAGTCCCAGCTACTTGGAAGGCTGAGGCAAGAGGATAACTTGAGCTCAGGAGTTTGAGACAAGTTTGAGCAATAGTAAAATCCCATCTCTACTAAAAATAGAAAACTTAGCTGGGTGTGGTGGTAGGAGGCTGAGGCAGGAGGATCACCTGAGCCCAGGAGTTTGAAATTAAAGTGAGTGATGATGACATCACTGCACTCTAGCTTAGGCAATATAGCAAGACCCCGTCTCAAAAAAAAAAAAAAGCAGACAAGAGGGAAGATGGTTTTATCAGGCAACCAACCAACAGTATCTATATGCTCAGCACTCAAGGACACAGAACAAAAGAGTTTATAGTCCAACTGACCAGATGAAAACAACAAACAAAAACATCTCAATAGACAAATGCTGTAAAATGCAAATACTAAGTAGCGCAGCTCAATCTAAAAATATGAATACAGTAAGAAGGCATGGCTCCAAAAGCCTTCCTTGAACCAGGTAAGATGAAGACACCTGATCCAATAGGAATGTAATACAGTTAGCCTGTGAACTGTTCATAGAACACCCTTCACCCTTCAGTCGCCCAGCACCATCCAGAGGGCAAAGCAGAAGTCAGAGGGACGATGTGGACTCCGGAGCCAGACAGAATGTCTGAGTTACTTCCCCATCACTGTTCCCCACAAGAGCCTAGAACTGGGAGTTGATAATAGTGAGACAGAAAGTGAAAATGGTTCCTTTAACAGCAGCGCCTGCTCTATCATAATCTTATGTTTTTCCCTTCTGTAAATTATGGAACATATAGATGACTAAAAATGTTTTTGAAACTGAACTTAGGCTCTCCACTAGCTTCTATTTTATTTATGAATGGATTCTCCCATAGGACTTTAAAAAAAGTTTCAAGCAGAGAATCAAATACTCACATAAAAAGCTTACTTTAGGAAAATGAGCAAATACAGAGTAGGGCAGTCTCCAAACCAGAAACCAGGAACCTGGGAACTGAGGCCTTACCTGGCAGGAGGAACCCTCTGCTGGGGTTAGCATTCAGCCACTGCTTACAGTAAGACTTTTCATCGGGTTTGTTGATGAATTCAAACTGACAGGGTACTTGTCCATTATGAATTTTAAAGGATTCTACTTGTAATTGCATGTACTTCACATTCTGAAAACAGAACTGGGAACAAGCCAGGGACCAGTCAGAACCAGCGCCCTCTCCTCAGCAACCTGCCCAGCCACCCCAACTGGTCCATCTTTACTCTGGAAAGAAAATGAGAGACCATCTCTCTGAAATGTTGTTTAAGTATTTACCGAGGAGACCACAGCTACCACTGAAGTCTAGTTGTCTGAGTTTAACCCCTAAACCCCCAAATTCCATTTGTTTCAGTATATACATTTCCTGAAGGAGTCAAAGTATACATCTTTTCTAATCCAAAACCATTTCCAAAATACCCTTTACAAATTCCACCCCTAAACATGAAGATCAAGTTCATCCTGCCAAGTAGCTGGACATCTAGGAAATTAAAAGTACCTTCACCATAACCCCCCATTTGATTGACTGTGTGGTACTATCAGCTTTGAATAATCTTCCCTGTGGCTCTTCCATGAAAAACCTTTTCAACTAATTTGACCTCCTTTTCTATCACTTTTCTATATTGCCTTCTATCCCATTGACTCATGGATATCCAAGAAATTCAGACTCAATTTAATCTCAAAGCAAAGCATCGGTAGGAAGACAAATCTATTGCAAGAATACACATCAGTGGGCGGCACCTGTGGCTCAGAGGGTAGGGCACTGGCCCCATATACCGAGGGTGACAGGTTCAAACCTGGCCCTGGTCAAACTGCAACAAAGCAAAAAAAAAATAGCCGGGCATTGTGACAGGCGCCTATAGTCCCAGCTACTTGGGAGGCTGAGGCAAGAGAATCACCTAAGCCCAGGAGTTTGAGGTTGCTGTGAGCTGTGACATCATGGCACTCTACCGAGGGTGATAAAATAAGACTCTTTCTCTTAAAAAAAAAAGAATACACATCAGTTATTCCAAAATCAAAACATACTTTGGATCACCCTCTGGTTTAGGAGAAAAGGACATGAACATAACCTAAGCCAATAATCTCTCTCTTCTCAGCTAGTACCACCAGCCTTAATTTATACAGAAGTAGTTTGCCAAGAGACCAGAGTCCGGGGTGGCGCCTGTGGCTCAAAGGAGTAGGGCGCTGGCACCATACGCTAGAGGTGGCGAGTTCAAACCCAGCCCTGGCCAAAAACTACAAAAAAAAAAAAAAAGAGAGAGACCAGAGTCCAATAATGTGACAGGTGCCTCCTGGAATTCTGAGCTCTCCTGGACAAGGGAGATGTAAGTTCTAAGAATTGAAGAGTCCAGTCCTAATAATCTTTTTTTTTTTTTTTATAAGACAAAGTCTCACTTTATCACCCTTGGTAGAGTGCCATAGCGTCACAGCTCACAGCAACCTCTAACTCCTGGGCTTGTCTCAGCCTCCCAAGTAGCTGGGACTACAGGCGCCCACCACAACACCCGGCTATTTTTTGTTTGCAGTTTGGCTAGGACTGGGTTTGAACCTGCCACCTTTGGTACATAGGGCCAGCACCCTACCCACTGATCCACAGGCGCTGCCCCAGTCCTAATACTCTTAACATGTCCTTCCTACCTCTCGCTTAGAGAGTGACACAGAAGGAATGTTGGCATTTTCCATCTTATCCAGAGAGCGAACAATTTCCTCCAGAGTCTTCCGGTAAAGCTCTTCATTTATGACCTTCACCTGGAAAGGAAACAGCAGCAACTCAGTGCCCTGGCTTCTGCCTCTTTCTTATTTTCCAGTATAGAGGACTTTCAAGGCCTTGGGAAATCACAGCTGATAACACAGAGTGTAAAGGCTAAATAAATTCAATTAATTTACAAATAACCTAATTACCCATGGATTAGAAAGATCCCCAGAGGCAAAGCTTGCGGTAAAAAACAATTGCTTCCTGATTGGTCAAAGGAAGATACACGGTGGGCAGTGAGTTCTGCCAGGTCGTAGGTCCTGGCTTGCTTAGTGCCTACCTCTGCTTTGCTTGCTGCCGCCACAGGCTGGCAGTGAGAAACTGTTCCAGGGCTATGATTAAAGCAGCCATTTCTCATTTATAACTATGCTCTACTGGCAAGGAAGACTGTGTCAGGCTTTCCTTTCTGTGTTTTTAGCTATAAACCCATTTTTTTAATTTTCCAATAATAAAACTTTAATTATGACATTCCTTAGGCTTTTCCAAACTACCTACACCCTTACAGATTCTGATATTCATACCCTTGAAAACTGGTAATATGAAGAAACAAAGAAGGAACTGAAAAAGAAATACAAATAGACAAGAAAACAATGAAAAGATATTCAACCTCACTAGTAATCACGGAAATATAAGCTCATACGAGAAACTTTTTTTCTTGTTTATTGGGTTGGTAAAAATCTTTAAAGATTACCAAAATCCAGCTCAGCACCTGTACCTCAGCAGCTAGGACGCCAGCCACATACACCACAGCTGGCGGGTTCGAACCCAGCCTGGGCCTGCCTAACAATGACAACTACAACCAAAAAATAGCTGGGCGTTGTGGTGGGCACCTGTGGTCCCAGCTACTCGGGGAGATGAAGCAAGAGAATCGCTTAAGCCCAAGAGTTTGAGGTTGCTGTGAGCTGTAATGCCATAGCACTCTACCAAGGGCGACAAAATTAGACTCTGTTTCAAAAAAAAAGATTACTAAAATCTAATATCAGCAAAGGTGTGGGAAAATAAGGACATACATGGTCAATAAAAGTATAAAATAGTAAGAACTGCTGGGAGGATAATTTAGCATAATCTAATAATTTTAAAATACATTATTCTTTCAACCACTAATTTCACCTCTAGTGATTTCATTCTATAGAAACACACTAATACACAAAGATAAATGTGAAGGACGGTCATGACAGTACTGCATAAAATAGCAAAACCTGGGAAGCAAATGATCATAGAAATAGACATTTTGGTTTACCCATACTATGGAATACTTTGTAGCCTTTAAAAATAACATAGGAGGCTGGGTGCCCATAGCTCAGCAGTTAGGGTGCCATCCACAAACACCAAGGCCGGCGGGTTTGAACCCAGCCCAGGCCTGCCAAACAACAATGACAACTACAACAAAAAAATAGTTGGGCAATACGGCAGGTGCCTATCGTCTCAGCTACTTGGGAGGCTGAGACAAGAGAATTGCTTAAGCCCAAGAGTTTGAGGTTGCTGTGAGCTGTGACACCACAGCACTCTAACAAGGATGACATAGTATGACTCTGTCTCAAAAAAAGTCAGACCAGGGCAGTACCTGTGGCTCAGTGAATAGGGCGCAGGCCCCATATACCAAGGGTGGTAGGTTCGAACCCGGCCCCAGCCAAACTGCAACAAAAAAATAGCTGGGCGTTGTGGCGGCACTTAAAGTCCTAAAATAAAAATGAAAGAAAAAAATAAAGTAGGGCAGCACCTGTGGCTCAAAGGAGTAGGACACCGGCCCCATATACTGGAGATGGTGGGTTCAAACCCAGCCCAGGCCAAAAACAGTAAAAAAAAAAAAAAAAAAAAGTGAGACACTGTATCAAATAAAAAAAAATGTAGGGCCTTTACTGTCATGAAATGATCTCCTAAAGCATATTCAGTAGGGGGAAAACTGTTCTCTGAGCAGTATGTTTAATACGATCTCTTTTACAGAAAAGTAAAAAACACTCTATGTTGTATACAGAATACTGACACGCTCATTTACAAATGCATAGAGAAAAAAAATCTGGAAAGATACAGCTCAAAAAGCAAAAGTAAACATCTATGCATGTATCAAAATATAGAAGCACATCCAAACAATTATTTTTTTTTTTTTTTTTTTTTTT
>NW_003852420.1:18919933-18924107 GCF_000181295.1 Otolemur garnettii | reverse complement strand
AGGCAGGAGACTCGCTTGAGCCCAGGAGTTGGAGGTTGCTGTGAGCGTGATGCCATGGCACTCTACCCAGGGGGACAGCTTGAGGCTCCGCCTCACAAAAAAAAAGAAAAAAAGGAGCTTCCTCACACTCAAGGAGAGAAGAGGAAACTAGAAAGGCCAGACAGGTTCTTGAGGCCAGGCCCCTCACGCCTGTAATCCCAGCACTCTGGGAGGCTGAGGCGGGTGGATTACTTGAGCTCAGGGGTTTGAGACCAGCCTGAGCAAGAATCAGACCCTGTCTCTAAAAATAGCCGGGTATTGTGGCGAGTGCCTGTAATCCCAGCTACTCAGGAGGCTGAGGCAAGAGAATTGCTTGAGCCCAAGTATTTGAGGTTGCTGTGAGCTATGACACATGACACTCTTTTGTTACACCAAGGGTAACAAAATGAAAAAAAAAAAAAAGATATGTTCTTGGTTGTGAGAACCAATTCCCTACAGAAGGATGACAACAGGTACCCGCTGCCCACCTACCCCAATGTCAAACACTGAGCTGACGGGCTTGTGGTCACTGGTCTTCAGGGCCATGTGGCTCTGGTAACTCAGCTGATTGATGTTGTTCCCTTTCCAGAGGATCCGGTCACACCAGGCAGGAGCACGACACTTCTCACTGAAATGCAAAGTCCACACTGGGTGTGCTGACAGAAACAGCAGTGCCTGCTGCCTGGCTAGTACCCTGCTGTGGGCGGAGAATGATGAACCAGAACCTTCATGTCCATGCAGCCTGGTCACCTGGAACAGCAGTCTGGGCCCACCACCCTCACCATATATGATATCCCACCAACAGATATATATCCTCTGAGTATCATGCAAAACAACTAGAAAAGCTCAAAGCCAAAACACGGTTCAGAATGATTCTCTGCTCTTTACCCCGCTATGAGGATTAGGAGTAAAAAAAAGGCCATCTGAGAGTAAGCACTCTGTGGTCCTTAGGAGATGGTGGTTGCAGGCTATGGTGGCACACAGTCCCAGTTACTTTAGAGGCTAAGGCAAGAGCTTAGGAGTTCAAGGCTAGCCTGGGGAATACAGTAAGCCTCTGTTTCTAAAATAGTTAAAAAATAAAAAGGCCGAGCTTGGTGGCTCACACCTGTAATCAGCACTCTGGGAGGCTGGGGTAGGTGATTGCTTGAGGTCAGGAGTTTGAGACCAGCCTAAGCAAGAGTGAGACCCCATCTCTACTAAAAATAGAACAACTAGCCCGGCATAGTGACACTCTTGTAATCCCAGCTACTCAGGAGGCTGAGCAAGAAGACTGCTCAAGCCTAGGTGATTAACGTTTCTGTGAGCTATGATGCCCCCACTCTACTCAAGGTAACAGAGTGAGATTCTGTCTCAAAAAAAAAATATGTTTAAAAAATAAAAAGAAAAAATTAAAAGATGGTAGTTAAGAGAACAGGTTCTGTATTCCCACTTCCTAGGTTCAAATTCTGCCTCTATCACTTGCCTGCTTGGGGAAATCTTTAATTTTTCTATGTCTTGGTCCCCAGTCAAATAAAATGAGAATAAATCATACTTAATGAGTTGTTGAGGGTATTAAATGAGAAAATACAGGTAAAGTTTATCAAGTAGTACGTGGTAACCACTAATAAAAACAATTAACTGCTATGTAAAAAAAAGCATATGCTAAGTTAGTTGGAATCATCTCCCCTAGGCATAGTTAAAAAGTAAATTAATATCAAAAATTATTATGTTAGCAGGCATTGTGGCTTGCACCTGTAGTCCTAGTTACTCAGGAGGCTGACGTGGGTGGATTGCTTGAACTCAGGAGTTCAGGGCTGCAGTGAACTATCATTACACCACTGTACTCCACCCCAGGCAACAGAGCAGAACTCTGTTGTTTCAAAAAAAAAAAAAAAAATTATTATGAAACAAAGGCTAAGGCAGTCAAAAGAAAACACGTGCCGAGGCAAAACTGCTTAATTGAATATAAAACATGGGGGGAAAGTCACAAAAAAATGTATTTTCTCTTTAATCTTTAATTTTTCTATGGATTTTCTACAAATCCATAAGGACAAGTGCTTCCCAGGATTTCTGAGTTCCCATTTGCTCAATCCTTTGAAGCAAACTCTGACTTACCTGGTATCCCAGTTGTCAGAGCCGGTATCATACTTATAGGTAGGCTGGAATGTGAGCTCACCCTCTGTGAAGCCTTCAAAAATAGTCTTTGCAGCCACCTGAATTTTCAGCTATACAAAAGGATGGGGAGGGTAAAAATTCAGAATAAATAGGTCAAACTTTGAGTTAGTAGAGAAAAGAAAATCAACATGGAATTCAAATCCTTACAAAGGGAAAGGCCCTATAAGATTCTACAAAATCGTGAGTTAACTAACTCTTAGAATAAATTAACCATTCCTTCACCTGGAAATAGTTGTTAAGGCTCTATTATAATAGCATTCCTATACCCAAGGGGCCTGAGTACCATCTTCCTGAGATGTCCCTAAGAGGATTAAGTACCACTCAACCTCCTTTTTCCCCTTCAGGTGAAACAATACTTTGATTCAGGTATCAAACAATACTTTGTCTGTGTAGCACAGCTGCTCCAATATACACAAAGAAAGAAATGTGTTGTCAGATTGGTTATGTGAATTGGGGGAAGCTCCGTGCCTTGGTTTCTTTGTCTATACATTTTGGGTTATTAGAACTGCCACCTCAGAAGAGGGCCTGACACATTATGAAAATTCTTCCTATTGTATTCATTTTAGGAGCTCCTTCCAGATCACACTCTCAGCAAGAGATAAAAACCACAGGTGTCTACCCAGAAGAAAAAAAAATCCTTTTATCATAAGGACATTTGCACTAGACTATTTGTCACAGCTCAATTTACAATCGCAAAAATGTGGAAACAACCTAAATCCCACCAACCCAGGAATGGATTAATAAACTGTGGTATATGTATACTACGGAATACTATTCAGCCATTAAAAGAGATGGAGACTTTACATCTTTTGTATTAATCTGGATTAAGGTGGAACACATTCTTCTCTGTAAAGCATCACAAGAATGGAGAAGCAAGAATCCAAGGTACTCAATTCTAATGTGAAGGCAGTAGATGAGCTAATACAAGGTGGAGGGTAGGGGATTGAGAGAGCAGGGAGAGGGGAGAATGAAGTGGGGGGATCACAGAGTATGACACACCTCTCTCGGGCAGGACCCAACTGTAAGAGGGACTTTACGTAACAAATGCAATCAGTGTAAGCTAATTCTTTGTACTTTTAATAAATCTCAAACAATAAAAAAATAAATAAGTAAATAAAAATAAAAAAAAAAATAAAACTTAGGTGTTCCTGCATCTTCCCCAGAGCACCAAACTTGGCATTGGACGGACTGATGAAGCACTGTCAGGTTTTACTTTATCGCCCTCGGTAGAGTGCCGTGGCGTCACACAGCTCACAGAAACCTCCAACTCCTGG
Organism: Otolemur garnettii; assembly: GCF_000181295.1. Taxonomy (NCBI): domain Eukaryota; kingdom Metazoa; phylum Chordata; class Mammalia; order Primates; family Galagidae; genus Otolemur; species Otolemur garnettii. The sequence goes on along the minus strand of NW_003852420.1, from coordinate 18,920,661 downwards.
GCTTAGGTGATTCTCTTGCCTCAGCTTCCCGAGTAGCTGTGACTACAGGCACCCACCACAACACCGGCTATTTTTTTGTTGCAGTTTGGCTGGGGCCGGGTTTGAACCTGCCACCCTCAGTATATCGGCGCCCTACCCACTGAGCCACAGGTGCCGCCCCACTGTCAGTTCTCACGTTGAAGACAGGGAAAGCTATTTCCAAATTCCTGAAAATACAATTTCTTTCTTTTTTTGAGACAGAGTCTCATTTTGTCACCCTCGATAGAATGCTGTGGCATCACAGCTCACAGCAACCTCAACCTCTTGGGCTCAAGTGATTCTCTTGCCTCAACCTCCCAAGTATCTAGGACAATACACACCAGCCACAATGCCTGGATGTTTTTACAGACAAAGTCTGGCTCTGGCTCAGGCTGGTCTCGAAACCAGGAGCTCAGGCAATCCACCCACCTTGGCCTCCTAGAGTGCTAAGACTACAAGTGTAAGCCACCATGCCTGGCCTAAAAATATAATTTCCTTTAAAAACTATTAAATAGGGCAGTGCCCGTGGTTCAATGGATAGGGCACCAGCCACATACACAGAGACTGGTGGGTTTGAACCCCAGGCCAGCTAAAAAACAATAACTGCAATAACAACAGAAATAGCCAGGCATTGTGGTGGGTGCCTGTAGTCCCAGCTACTTGGGAGGCTGAGGCAAGAGAATCACTTAAGCCCAAGAGTTTGAGGTTGC
>NW_003852420.1:18911094-18919618 GCF_000181295.1 Otolemur garnettii | reverse complement strand
AAAAAAAAAAAAACAACTATTAAATAAAAGGCAACAGGATATAGTACAAATTTAGGTATGAATGTAAGCTGATGCTTTCTGAATGGATATGTACAGGCTTTAAAACCATCTGGAAAACAGATAACAAAGAAAACATGTCATAATACTACAGGAAAGACCAGAAAATCAGGCAAATAAAGATGAGCATCAAACCACAAGGGAAATGAAAATGCCTCAGTCCAGAACCAGAAGGGATAAACAGAGTAAGAGAGAACAGACTGGGTTACCCCTGACATGGAGACTAAGAGTGAAATAAAGTAATTTACCAAGGAAACAAGTTGGAGAGAAAAAGATGAATGAGTCAATAAAGAAATTATTCCAAAAAAAAAAACAGATACAAGAAAATTGAGATTCATTTTCTTCAATTAATTTGGATGGGAGAAAAAAGATAAAGGAAAGATTTAGACTAATGACAATACTAAGTTTAGTAAAAGAGGGAAGATACAGACTAAAAACAAAAAGGACTTTAACATGCTCAATAACTCTGACCACTTGAACAGGTGTGAAATGTAGAGAGAGGTGCAGCCAGGAGAAAGTCAGAGAGAGAGAGATTCCTCTTGTGAAACAGCTAATGCTCTGAAAAGAGAGGCAGAGGCAGAGTCAAACACGGTGGACAGCAGGCTACACCTGCGCCTGTAGAAAGTGAAGGAAGCCACCTGGGAAGACTCGTCACTCACTGGAGAGGTCTGGAGAGAAGGACGAAGGGAGCAGGGAGCTCATTCCAAAAAGACCCGATTAAGTCAGCTTAAATGTACCAAGTACTTTCTTTTTTTTTAGACACAGAGTCTCACTTTGTCGCCCTCGCGAGTGCCATGGCATCACAGCTCACAGCAACCTCCAGCTCTTGGGCTTAGGTGATTCTCTTGCCTTTGCCTCCAGAGTAGCTGGGACTACAGGCACCTGCCACAACGCCGAGCTCCTATTTTGTTGCAGTTTGGCCAGGGCTGGGTTCAAACCTGCCACCCTTAGTATATGGGGCTGTTGCCCTACTCACTGAGCCACAGGAGCCATCCCCAGGTACTTTCTTTGCAGAAGGCTAATACCCTTTTAGCCCCAACTTTAGACCTCTGAATAAATGAGTAAAAGAATAAATGAACAAGAGAAAATGAGAGAGAGAGAAAACTCACTCTTGCTCCCAAAGAAGAGGAGGAGCCTTAGGAAAGAGCTGACGAGGAGACATCAGAGGAGGCAAATATAGATGAAATGAAGAAAAGACTGGACAGCATCAGGGGTTACTTTACAAGCTGAGGCAGAAGCAGCTGAGAGTTTGGAAGCCAGGCTTTTCTGTGCCCCTCCACAGGGGAGCAGCTGCCTCAAGAGGGTACAGGTGGCCATCTGTACCTGATCATATGCATACAGGGTTTCAAAGGCCTTCTCTTCGATGAGCTTTTTCACTTTTTCCACATCCAGCTCTTCTATCCTGTAGTTGAGGTCCCCCAGCCATAAGATCACACTGTGAGGACAGAGCAAAAAGGTAACAGGGTTTAGGAGGGACTTTAACCCGTCCTATCCAGAGTGCTTCTGACAAAAGGCCCTTGAGGCTCAGGCTCTTGGGAACTGGGTATGGAAGCCGTTAGCTGTTCAGGAAATATTTTTCTCTTGCCATCCCTTTTAATACACTAGCATGCTGCCTACTCAATTATCGTGGTCCAAGTTCATTATAAACAGTCCTGAGTTCTATTCATATATGGTTAGAAAGATAGTATAATAAGATCTAAAAGCAAGGCAACCGTTTACCCCATTCCTATAAAGAGGTCAAAAAGATTAAGAATTGGGAGTCATGGCGGCGCCTGTGGCTCTGTGAGTAGGGCGCCAGCCCTGTATACTAAGAGTGGTAGGTTCAAACTGTCCCAGCCAAACTGCAACAAAAAAAATAGCTGGGCATTGTGGCGGGTGCCTGTAGTCCTAGCTACTCAGGAGGCTGAGGCAAGAGAATCATCTAAGCCCAGGAGTTGGAGGTTGCTGTGAGCTGTGTGATGCCATGGTACTCTACCAGGGCAATAAAGTGAGACTATGGTCTCTAAAAAAAAAAAAAAATTGGGAGTCATGCCTATTGCCCAGGTCCTGAAACCAGATGATGCCATGATACCTCTGCGTACACTACAGTCCACAAAACACACTCTTCAGCTGTGATTGGGTTGTAGAAGCCTAACTGAAAAGAAGAAACTGCATTTCACTGAAAGCACAATCCTGCCAGTATGATGCTAGAGCAGTGGCGAACCTCTCTTCTAGAGCACAGATTCCCTGAAACAAAGCTTAACCTTCATTCCAGTGGCCTGATGCCACTGTATTGTTGTGCTTGGCTATTTTTGCACTCCTCGGCAGCAGGACAGGTGTTTTATTATACCTGTTGCTTTAGGAAAAAGCTAATTGAAGGCTTCCTGATGACATCTCAGGAAGTTCAATAATGCTCTACCCAAAGTCAACACTCATGTCCTTAGAGAATCTACACAGCAGTAACACACTCCAAAATAAATGCACCCACCAGCTAAAAACAAACTAACACGCAGGCTGTGGCCTCGTAAGACTAGGATGCTGCAGGTTCACTACAACGGAAAAGCTCAGCAGCTCGTCAGTCCCCACCAGGTGCCCTGGGAGAGAAAGGCCATCATGTTGGCTTCCAGAACACCAAAGAGCTCCAGACAATTCCACCACAGCAGGCAGGTTGAGGCGTGGCTCTGTTTGCTCCCTGCAGACACCATAGCCTAAGTGGCTTCTTCTTCTTTATAAAAATAAGCCACATAAGTTTCAGTTGTTACCATGAAGTCTGAAATTCCAAGGCTTTGAATTTAGACAAATAGGAAGTTTTGGAGATAAGTGAAATAAAGAGAATAAACAAAAATTGGCACAAGGTGCTCTAAGCAGTTGCAATTATAGCTTTGTGAAATTAAATTAGGAGTAAACAAGACCAAATGGAAGCAAACAGATGTAGTCCAAGCATCAATAATGCATGCTCTGAAAAGAACAGACATAAAATCCTAAAACATACTTCTAAAAGCTTTGTTTGAGATGCTCACTATTTGGTTGCTTTCCTCCTAATATTGGATTGGAGCAGACCCAAATTAAAATAAATCTTAAGCAGGATTCAGACTACAACATAGCCCTTAAGGGCTGTGCTGTCATTTCTCTTTGCTCAAAATAAAGTTGTTACTTTTTTGAGACAGAGTCTCACTCTATTGCCCTGGGTAGAGTGCCATGGCATCATAGCTCATAGCAACCTCAAACTCTTGGGTTCAAGTGATCCTCTTGCCTCAGCCTCCCAAGTAGCTGAGACCATAGGCACTCGCCACAATGTCTGGCTATCTTTAGAGACAGGGTCTGCCTCTTGCTCAGGATGGTCTTGAACTTGTAAATTCAAGCAATCCACCCACCCCAGCCTTCCGGAGTGATGGGATCACAGGAATGAGCCACGGCGCCCAGCCTTAAAGTTGCTTCTTACCTATACTTCTTTGCTTACTCCCTCAGCACCCAGGGATGCTTGGTCTCATACATGTGTCGGCAAATTTTAATATTAAAAACTCAAATAAAATAAATCTTTTACTTTTCCCAGGACAAATGATGCCTAAGAGAGATTCTAGAGGTCTGCCAGATGGTAAGTTACGAAGCTAAACATTTCTTTTTTTTTTTTGGAGACAGAGCCTCAAGCTGTCACCCTGGGTAGAGTGCCATGGCATCACAGCTCACAGCAACCTCCAACTCCTGGGCTCAAGCGATTCTCCTGCCTCCGCCTCCCAAGTAGGTGGGACTACAGGCCACAATGCCCAGCTATTTTTTGGAAGTAGCTGTCATTGTTGTTTGGCAGGCCCGGGCTGAATTCGAACCCGCCAGCTCAGGTGTATGTGGCTGGTGCCTTAGCTGCTTGAGCCACAGGCACCGAGCCAAAGCTAAACATTTCTAAGAGATCTAATCCACATGTAACTGAGAACTGACAGATACTGCCAATCCACAGTAGGAAATCGCCCCAGCAACCTCCCCAACAAAAGACAGAGCCCAAGACTCTGTACAGCACACATGGTGAACTGCACGGGGTAGAAGCCCAGACTCACTCGTGCCTGCTGATGGTGAGAGGGGGAAGGCTTGGGTCAACCTGACAAAACTGCATTCGTGAACAGATGTCTTTATAGTCTTGGTTCCTCCTCTCATACTCTTCTGTGTGGGCTGCCAAGTGAGAATTCACAATGCAGATGCTGGTGTTGTGGAACTGGAACCTGATTGCCACGCCTCCTTTGTTACCCTATTAAAAGGATCCCCCCCCCAAAAAAAATCCAATTCACAACTTGTATCAGTCATGCAAGTTCACAGACTCAAAAAAAGTAGAAATTATAGCTGTAATTCCACTATAATTAATTTATATAAGCCTTGGGAAAAAATAAAAATCTTTAAATCTTTAAAAGAAATAAAATAAATTCACAGATTTTTCTTTCTTTTTTTTTTTTTTTCAGGGTCTCATTTTGTCACCCTGGGTAGAGTGCTGTGGCATTATATAGCTCACAGCAACCTCAAACTCATGGACTCAAGAGATTCTCTTGCCTCAGCCTCCCAAGTAGCTGGGATGACAGGCACCGGCCACAATGGGTGGCTAGTTTTAGAGACAGGGTCTCGCTCTCGCTCGGGCTGGTCTCAAACTCATGAGTGTAGACAATCCACCCGCCTCGGCCTTCCAGAGTGCTGGATTATAGACATGTGCCACCGTGCCCAGCCTTAAAAATTCACAGACTTTCAAAATGCGCCTATAGTTCAGTAGGTAGGGCGTCAGCCACATACATAGGGGCTGATGGGTTTGAACCTGGCCCAGGCCAGCTAAAAACAAAAATGACACCTGCAACAAAAAAACAGCTGGGCATTGTGGCAGGTGCCTGTAGTCCCAGCTACTTGGGAGGCTGAGGCAAAAGAATTGCTTAAGCCCAAGAGTTAGAGGTTGCTGTGAGACGTAACGCCATGGCACTCGACTGAGGGTGACTTAATGAGACTCTGTCTCAGAAAAAAAAAAAAAAAAGTTGTGTCTTAAATCATCTTTGTAATAATCTGGTGAGGTTATTATCTATATTTTATAGATAAGAAAAACAAATCCAAAAAAAGAAAAAGAAAAGAAAAGAAAAACAAATCCAAGAAGCCAAAGTGACCAGCTGGTCAGTAGCAAAGATAAGTCCAGAACCTAGTTCTTGCAATCCAGTGTTCTTTTCACTAAATCACAGGCAAACCATAGATTCTCCCTTCACCACACAAAACTAAGCTCTTGCAGAAGAACCTAAAAGCAGAACTTTAACAGCCTCAACAAGAAGAAGAAATTGCAAACCTATTATCAGCACTCTATTTTTTTTTAGTGATCCAACATAGTTTCTGCACATATTTCATGGGTTAAGTGGGAGGCTTAAGCGTTGAGTAAACATGAGGACAGGTGCTAGTTGGGCAAGTCAGCCAGCAACATGGATTTCTAAACAGTCTGTTCAATCTGACCCTGCTTGAGGGTAAATTCACCTTGCAGTGTTGGCACCCTCAGAGTGGGACACATGCAGTTATTGCTTCATGAGAAGCAGCTCGGTCAAAACCCTACAGGTCAAAGGCTACACTGTGCCAAACACGACAACCCAGGACTCACCATCCTCCCCATGATTCCTGTGCCCACAGTCTCGGCCTCCACTTCTGAGATATACGCTGCGTGCTCCTGTTTGACGTATAACAGCAGCATAATCCCAACCAGGCGGATGAGCTTCACCTAGAAAATGGAGCCAAAGAGTCATGTCATGGCTTTAAGTAGAAGTTGAAAACAGGAATAAATAACCCAAAGGGAAAGTGGTCTGGAAGCTGGCTGAGATAGTAATGCATCTTCTTCTCCATGCTGGAATACACAATATCACCTGCTCGACTCATGAGCAGACTACAAGATAGCCTATTAGCCTACAAGGGCCAAGACCCTGCATCTTCCCCCCAGAGACACCCCTTCTGGAAGACCTGGGACTGAAAACAGCAGGTTAGTTAAGACTCACATAAGATAAAGGTAACAGAAAAGGTGAAAAAGTATCTTGGAATTTCTCTTTATGGCAACAAGTCCTCTCTCACCTTCGCATACTTGGCATCAGAATGAAGACCCTGTGTTACAGCTTTAAACCATTCTTCCTCCCTTGGCGTATCATGAAAGAAAAAGGCTTCCTTACTCAGATCAAGCTCCTGGAACCTGATGGAGAAGCAATCCATTAGATAGCAGAGAAAGGTAACATGCAGACAACATGCCCTCACATCGGTTTAGGTATATAAGCCCTAGTGTTCTAGCTAAACTGCAAAACCCTCAGGACAGAAGAAAAATAAGCAACTCAGAGCCAAAGATCTAACTGCCAAGGAACTCACCAGGTGCTTTTTCCAACACCAGCCCACTGCCTCTTCAGGACTATCCTATGAAGTAGTTGTCCCCACTTACATCTGTGATTCCCAGCTCACACAAGCCCCACATAGCAAACTGGGGTTCCAGCCCAGTAAAACTGAAGAAAATGTATCTTTTTTTTTTTTTTGACACAGAGTAAAGTGTTGCTCTGTTGCCCAGGTTAGAATGTAGAGGTGTCATCATAACTCACTGCAATCTCAAACTCTTGGGCTCAAGCAATCCTGTCTCAGCCTTCTAAGTAGCTGGGACTATCGGTACCTGTCCATACCCAGCTAATTTTTCCTAAGTTTTTTTCATTTGTTTTGTTTTGTTTAAGAAATGGGGTCTTAGGCGCGGCACCTGTGGCTCAAACGGCTAAGATACCAGCCATATACACCTGAGCTGACGAGTTCAAATCCAGTCCGGGCCCACCAAACAACAATGACAGCTGCAACCAAAAAATAGCCAGGCAGTGTGGCGGGCGCCTATAGTCCCAGCTACTTGGGAGGTGGAGGTAGGAGAATCGCTTGAGCCCAGGAGTTGGAGGTTGCTGTGAGCTGTGATGCCACAGCACTCTACCCAGGGTGACAGCTTGAGGCCCTGTCTCAAAACAGAAAAAAACAAAAAAAGAAATGGAGTCTTAGGTGGCACTTGTGGCTCAGTGAGTAGGGAGCCAGCTTTATATACCAAGGGTGGCAGGTTCAAAACTGGCCCCTGCTAAACTGCAACAAAAAAATAGCTGGGCTTTGTAATGGGCGCCTGTAGTCCCAGCTACTGAGGAGGCTGAGGTAAGAGAATCGTCTAAGCCCAGGAGTTGGAGGTTGGTATGAGCTGTGATGCTATGGCACTCTACCAAGAGGGATAAAGTAAGATTCTGTCTCCAAAAAAAAAAAAAAAAAAATGGGGTCTTGCTGTTGCTCAAACTCCTGAGCTCAAGTGATCCTCCTGCCTTGGCCTCCCAGAGTGCTAGGATTACAGGTGTGGGCTACCACACTCAGACCTGTATAAATTCTAAAATCTAGCTCTTTCCAACATACCATATGAACTGTGTTTCATCTCCCCACTAATAGTGCTCTATACAGTAGTGAGAGGATAGTTCTTTTTTTTTTTTGCAGTAGTTGGCTGGGGCCGGGTTTGAACCTGCCACCCCTGGTATATGGAGCCAGCACCCTATTCCTTGAGCCACAGGTGCTGAAATTCTATCCCCTGGGATAGAATTTTCTTTAGCTAACCTTTTTTTCCTGGCAAAAGATATTTTTGCTTTGTGACAAAAAGTGGTGAATGTCTAAGCAATGAAATTCGGTTTACAATATGCTAGCTTTAACAGAGGGTTACAGTAAAAATTAAATATTAGCATTTAAATGCCAGGCATTGCAGTTTAATAGTGCCAGACATTTCTTTACCATGAGGAAGACTATTAGAAAGGTAGCTGTCACTAGGCACATGCTCCTTTTTCAATTCCTTCACCTATGAACACTCAGCTGCATCCTCACGTCCCCATCCCTTTAATCATACCTCAGTGTTCTTGACCATGGAGAGATGACTAGGAGAAAAGCCCTACTCACCCTACGCAATACACATCTGGGGCCTGGATATCGCAGCTCAGCCAGGGCCGGAGGCATTCTTTGGGGGACTGTCCATTCACATTGTATGTTCCCACAAAAAACCTGTCACCAAAGAGAATCAAACAGTAACTCAGAAGCACCATGGAGATGACAGGGGAAAGCATTTTATGCTGATTCATGTTGGCTTTAGTCACTGTGGAGTGACATTTTAAGACATAAGAAATGTCATAGGCTCATAACCTGTGGCTCAAGTAGCTAAGGCACCAGCCACATACATCTGAAGTTCAAATCCAGCCCGGGGGGGTGCGGGGGCAGGGGGGAAGCGCCTGTGGCTCAGTGAGTAGGGTACTGGCCCCATATACCGAGGGTGGCGGGTTCAAACCCAGCCCTGGCCAAACTGCAACAAAAAACAGCTGGACGTTGTGGTGGATGCCTATAGTCCCAGCTACTCGGAAGGCTGAGGCAGGAGAATCACCTAAGCCCAGGAGTTGGAGGTTGCTGTGAGCTGAGACTCCACAGCACTCTACCAAGGGCAATAAAGTGAGACTCTGTCTCTAAAAAA
>NW_003852420.1:18906905-18910386 GCF_000181295.1 Otolemur garnettii | reverse complement strand
TGGAAATAATATTATTTGCCTTGTAGTCTTGATACGATGATTTTAAAAGATCTAGCAGAATCCTGCAACCCTCACTCATTTAGCTTTCAGTTATCTTGCCTAAAAAGATTACCAACCACCAACTAACTTTATTTCATTTTATTTTATTTTGCAGTTTTTAGCCGGGGCCAGGTTTGAACTCGGCACCTCCAGTATATGGGGTCGGCGCCCTACTCCTTTGAGTCACAGGCACTGCCCAACTAACTTTATTTTAAATGACTTTCTTCAAAGGCCCAGAATGACCAAAGGAGTGTAAATCCTTGGAGAGACCCAAGAATCAGGGTATCGTTCCTTCTTCTGTACCAATTTGTCTCTGTGAATATTTCTGTAACTCTTTGCAAGTTGTGTCACTCTCAGTACCCCATTCCAGCCATAATGCCTGCCCAGAAAAGGCATGGAATAGATGTCCTTTAATGAAGAGTGAACAGGATCAGTCATTTTGAACAGGAAGGGAGAGATTCTATTTTTTTCTCATTGAGACAGAGTCTTACTTTGTCTCCCTCAGTAGAGAGCCGTGGCATCATAGCTCACAGCAACTTCAAACTCTTAGGCTCAAGCAATTCTGTTGCCTCAGCCTCCCCAGTAGCTGGGACTACAGGCGCCTGCCACAATGCCCGGCTATTTTTGTTGTTGTTGTTGTGGTTGTTGTTGTTTAGCAGGCCTGAGCCGGGTTCAAACCTGCCAGCCTCAGTGTACGTGGCCAGTGCCCTAACCACTAAGCTACGGGCATCCAGCCAGAGAGGAAAGATTCTATAGGATGATTTGCTTCCAAACCAGGGTTATTGGAGGGAGGAGAGGATTCTAGAAAGCTAAATGATCATTTTCCTTTGAAAATAGTTAGCTACCTGAAGTTCTGGATATAGGTATAATCCTCTTCTTTCTGTACTAGATGTGATTTCACAATTGTGTCTCGCAGTCCAAACTTCTGCATCGATAAAATATGAGCCTTGTCTGACACCGTGATCGTGGAGGAGCGAACCATGTCAGTAATTTCAGACTTGGATTTAGGCTGTCTAGAGAAAGAAAAACATTCTTTTTCATATGTTGATAAGTCTTTCATGGTAAAATAAACAAATACAAAGCTAGAAGTCCCCCCCCCCCAAAGTCCAAGTTACTTTGGAGGCTAAAATAAAATTCATTTACTAAGATGCCACTATTTCTATGTGAGATTTAATGAACTTATATGTTGCTAATTGCATAGTATATTGCTCCAGAGGGTTTTCAGATAATAGAGTCACAGAATCTCAGAACAGAAGAGGACTTTAAAGATAATTTAATGCAATTCCTTGATTTTCTTTCTTTCTTTTTTTTGAGACAGAGTCACAAGCTGTCACCCTGGGGTAGAGTACCATAGTGTCACAGCTCACAGCAACCACAAACTCTTCGGCCTAAGCAATTCTCTTGCCTCAGACTCTCAAGTAGCTAGGATTATAGGCTCCTGCCACTAGGCCCAGCTATTTTGTTGTTGTCATCATTGTTGTTTTAGGTGGCCCAGGCCTGGTTCAAACCTGTCAGCCTTGGTATATGTGGCCAGCGCCCTACCCACTGAACCGTGGGCGCCACCCGTTCTTGGTTTTTTTGAGACAAGAGTCTTACTCTGTTATCATGGATAGAGTACCGTGGTGTCAGAGCAATCTCAAACTCTTGGGCTTGAGCAATCCTCTTGCCTCAGCCTCCCAAGTAGCTGGGACTACAGGTGCCTGCCACAAGGCCCAGCTAGTTTTTCTATTTTTACTAGAGATAGGGTCTTGCTCTTGCTCAGGATGGTCTTAAACTCCTAAGCTCAAACAATCCACCCACCTCGGCCTCCCAGAGTGCTAGGATTACAAGCGTGAGCTGCCATTCCCAGCCAATTCCTTCATTTTCAAATGAGGAAAATGAAGATCAGTATCATCAAAGATTTGTCCAGCTAGGCCGGGCATGGTAGCTCACGCCTATAATTCCAACACTCTGGGAGGCTGAGGTGGGTGGACTGCCTGAGCTCACAGGTTCAAGCCCAGCCTTAGCCAGAGAGAGAATTTGTCTGTAAAAATAGCCAGGCATGTGGTGGGTGCCTGTAGTTCCTACTACTTGGAAGGCTGAGGCAAGAGGGTTGAGCCCAAGAGTTTGAGGTTGCTGTGAGCTATGACACTATGGAACTCTACTGAGGGTGACAAAGTGAGACTGTGTCTCAAAAAAAAAAAAAGATTTGTCCAGCTGGATGATGGCAGAGTATGAGATTAGAACACAGACTTCCTGGATAAGAGCAAAGGGAAAGCTAGGTGCTGTAGCTTATGCCTGTAATCCTAACATTCTGGGACAGGTGGATTGCTTGAGGTAAGGAGTTTGAGACCAGCCTGAGCAAGAGCAAGACTCCATCTCTCCCAAAAATAGAAAAATTACTTGGGCATTGTGGTGGGTGCCTATAGTCACAGCTACTTGGGAGGTAAGAGGATCGCTTGAGCCCAAAAATTTGAGTTTGCTGTGAGCTATTATGACACGACAGCACTATAGCAAAGAAGAAAAAAAGCAAAAAACTTAGCCCTGCCAGTGCTCTTTCTGGACCTTAGTGCTTCATGCAACAAGACTAACATCTGTCAGGTCCTTTGACTTAATAATTCTACTTCCACATGTCTATTCCATAGGAATAATCCAAAATGAAAAAAAAACTTTTTTGAGACAGAGTCGCAAGCTGTTGCCCTGGGTAGAATGCTGTGATGTGACAACTCATAGCAACCTCCAACTCTTGGGCTTAAGTGATTCTCTTGCCTCAGCCTCTCAAGTAGCTGGGACTACAGGTACCCGCCACAATGCCCAGCTATTTTTTGGTTGTAGTTCTCATTGTTGTTTGGCAGGCCTGGGCTGGATTCGAACCCACCAGCTCCAGTGTATGTGGCTGGCACCCTAGCTGCTGAGTTATAGGCGCTAAACCCCAAAATGAAAATTTATATTTCATTATTAGTCGTGTAGTACTGTATAATCATTCTATAAATCAAATGTCAACTTAAGCAAAATTTGACATATTTACCTAACAGAACCCTATATAACAGCTAAATGAACATTTGTTGAAGGTTACTTAATGAACTAAGAGATATAAAGTATTGAAAATGGTTTCTGACACTGAATAAATGCCACATGTTTGATATTACTATTGTTATGTACATATTAATTAAGGCTATGTAAAAATATATCTGTGTACCGTAATAACAGTGAATTGAGAATCATAGATGTGGCTACATTTACTTTTCAAGGATTATTCGTTGCTGCTTAAGTGTATAAATAAAATAATGACACAGATAAGAAAGTGAAGTTTAGCCAGCCATCAAGGCGGGCACCTGTAGTCCCAGCTACTTGGGAGGCTGAAGCAAGAGAATCGCTTAAGCCCAAGAGTTAGAGGCTGCTGTCACAGTACTCTATCCAGGGTGACATAATAAAACTCTGTCTCAAAAAAAAAAAAAAAAAA
>NW_003852420.1:18902665-18906054 GCF_000181295.1 Otolemur garnettii | reverse complement strand
TATATATATATATATATAACAACATGGGGTAGGTGGAGAAGAAGTAAATAAAAAAGGAGAAAAAGGTGTCTTCAGTCAGGAACTCCAAAACATTTTTTTTAATCTTCTGCATTTCTAAGGCAAGGTTAGACTGCCAGTTTCAAATCCTGGATCAGCCACTCGTTAGTTCTGGGATACTGGGTGAGATATAGAACTTCTCACTAAATGGGTTTCCTTAGCTGTGAAACAAAAAAATATTATTCCCCTTTAACGTTAAAATAAGATAATCCACATAAGAACATGGTGTCTGGTATACCCTGAAAGTGCTCAATAAATATCAGGCAATATCAAGAACGTTTCTTATGGCCAGACACAGTGGCTCACACCTGTAATCCCAGCACTCTGGGAGGCCAAGATGGGTGGATTGCCTGAGCTCACAGATGCGACACTAGCCTGAGCCAGAGCAAGACCTCATCTCTAAAAACAGCCGGGTATTATGGCGGGCACCTGTAGTCCCAGCTACTTGAGAGGCTGAGGCAAGAGAATTGCTTAAGCCCAAGAGTTAAAGGTTGCTGTTAGCTGTGACACCACCACACTCTACAGAGGGGAATAAAGTCAGACTCTGTCTAAAAAAAAAAAAAAAAGATTTCTTCGGCCAGCTACTCTGGGACAAGTTTACACAAGGTATTAAGCACAGTAACGGTCTCAGTTCTATAGGGAGGAAAACCTCAGTCCTAAGAGATAAAGAAGAGAGAGTCGTATTACCTTGAGAACAAGTTTTCTGGTTTATCCTGACCCCTGGAGCTTTCTTTCACAGGCAGACCTTTCCCATTTGGCCTTGAACTGCCAAAGTTAGAACCGCCTAAAGAGAAGGGGAAGGAATTAAAACACTCTTACACATGTTTATGCTTTAATATATAAACCAGAACTTCTCCATCTGTTGTCTAGGAATCACTAGTAGTCCACATGTTGCTTCCAAGCACAGGAAATGCCTATGCTGGTATCTGGGTGAAGCCCCACAGAATATACAAAAAGAAGAAGGAAAGTATTTCATCTGATTGTTTTTACTTCTGAAACCATAACTATTCCAGCCAGTCTAACTCCCTTTTTCTGGAGGCAGAGTGTATTACAGAATAAAGAACACTGGGCGGCGCCTGTGGCTCAAAGGAGTAGGGCGCCAGCTCCCTACGCGGGGGTTGGGGGGGGTGGCAGGTTCAAACCCAGCCCCAGCCAAAAAAAAAAAAACCTGAAAACAGAAAACTATGAAATCCAAAAACCTGCTTTGTCATCTGCTTTACCATCTGTTGGCCTTCTGACATTGGGCAAGCCCACTGACCACTCTCAATCTCTGTCATTTGACCTATCCTGTCTTCTTTATAACTTTACCATAGGATCAAGTAAGTTGACTCACAACAGGCTCGGCACCCATAGCACAATGGTTATGACGCCAGCCACATACACCGAGGCTGACAGGTTCAAACCTGGCCTAGGCCAGCTGAACAACAATGTCAACTGCAACAACAACAAAAAAAATAGCAGGGAGTTTGGGTGGGCACCTGTAGTCCCAGCTGCTTGGGAGGCTGAGGCAAGTGAATCACTTAAGCCCAAGAGTTGGAGGTTGCTGTGAGCTGTGACACCATAGCACTCTACGAGGGCAACATGGTGAGACTCTGTCTCAAAAGAAAAAAGAAAGAAAGAAAGAAAAAGATAGTGATCTTGTTACCATCCACTGCAAGTGACACTTGAACTCCAAGAGAAAGGCAAGGGTCAGAGACCTAAAATTGGAAAGCGTCTAAGTGCTCTAGGGAATAAGACGTGCTTGTCACTGTAAACAAACAGCCTTGGAAACCAAAAAGCCCAAGGACTCTCAAAAAAGAAATGAAAGTTGTTAAACCAAAATAAACCTGAAAAGGAAAATTAATCTGCCAATAACTTCTCTGTTCCTTAAAAGTCAAATCTCTTGTCAACAGGGAACAACATGAAGAAGCCACAGGGGCAGTGCCTGTGGCTCAAAGGAATAGGGCGCCAGCCCCATATACTGGAGGTGGTGGGTTCAAACCTGGCCCTGGCCAAAAACTGCAAAAAATAAAAAAATAAAAATAAATAAAAAAGCTATTGAATATGAAGAAGCCACAGAGATGCAATCTCAATACCCAAGTATAGGAAGCGTGATACGTCACTGAAGAATTTTGCTCTGACAGCTATTACTAAACATGGAATTCTCAACCATGCTTTTCACATGAACCAGAGAAAAACAATCATTTAAAACATGAAAATATTCATATTTTAATGCCTCCAATCAATCACCAAGTGCTGTAAACTGAATATTTATACATCCCCCGCAAATTCATATGTTGAAATCCTGACTTCTAAGGTAATGTAATAGAAGGTGGTGCCTTTGGGAGGTGTTTAGGTCATAAGGGTGGAGTCCTCATGATTTAGATTAGTGCCCTTATAAAGGGGTGAGGAGATCAGAGTTCACCCTTTCACCAAGTGAGTACACATCAAAAAGACAGTTGTCTGTGAACCAAGAAGTGAACCAGAAAATGAAGCTCCCACCATCTAGATCTTCAGACTTCCCAGATTTATTTATGAAAAATAAATCTCTGTTGTTTATAAGCCACCTAGTCTACGGTATTTTGTTACAGCATCTAAATGAACTAGGACATCAAGGCCTTTCAATTTTGTTTCCTAAATGCCTCTCAAATCAATTTATTCCTATCCCCAACATCACTATTCTAATCCAGGTGACCACCTCCCTTAAGTGACTATAAAAGCCTCAACTCCTCTCCCTGTCTCTTTTCTCACCCCACCCTCACCAGCCCAATGTCTACACAGTGGCCAGAGGATTTTTCAACAAGTACATCTGATCACATCACTTTAAATTTTTTAAAGACTCCCCACTGGGGGCGACACCTGTGGCTCAGTGGGTAGGGCACCAGCCCCATAGACCGAGGGTGGCGGGTTCAAACCCAGCCCAGGCCAAACTGCAACAAAAAATAACTGGACATTGTGGCAGGCGCCTGTGGTCCCAGCTCAGGAGGATGAGGCAAGAGAACTGCCTAAGCCCAGGAGTTGGAGGTTGCTGTGATCTTGTAATGCCACAGCACTCTATCAAGGGTGATAAAGTGAGACTCTGTCTCTACAAAAAAAAAAAAAAAAAAAAGGACTCCCCACTGGACAAATGCAAATCCCTTCTTATAGTTGCCTAGGCTTGTCCCAGTCTGGATCCCGCCCATGCTTCTAGCCACATAACTCAAACAATCCTCCTGATGCCATGCCGTACAAAGATCTCATCAGAAACTGACTTCCCACTTCCTCACTCAGCTTTATATGGCTAACTCCTACCTATCTGGACCCAGGGGTCAGCAAACTTTTTCTTTTTCTTTTCTTTTCTTTTTTTTTTTTCA
>NW_003852420.1:18901482-18902645 GCF_000181295.1 Otolemur garnettii | reverse complement strand
GTCCTAATTCCCACAATGTTTTGTTCTTTTTTTTTTAATTTTTGAGAAAAAGTCTCACTTTGTTGCCCCCAGTAGAGTGCCTTGGTGTCACAGCTCACAGCAACCTCCAACTCTTGGGCTCAAGTGATTCGCTTGCCTCAGCCTCCCAAGTAGCTGGGACTACAGGCACCCACCACAATGCCCGGCTATTTTTGTTGTTGTTGTTGCAGTTTGGCCAGGGCTGTGTTCGAACCCGCCACCCTCAGTATATGGGGCGGGCCCTACTCAATGAGCCACAAGTACTGCCCGGCAAACTTTCTATAAGGGGCCAGAGAGTAAATGTCCTGGGCTTTGCAGGCTATACATTCTACGTTACAACTATTCAACTCTGCCAGTGCAAAAGCAGCCACGAGCATGGCTGCACTGCAATGCAATTTTATTTATAGACACTAAAATTTTGAATAACATCTAATTTTCATATATCACAAGCTACTACTCTCTTTTGAGTCTTTTCAAACATTTAAAAATATAAAAACTATTCTTAGCTCATGAGCTGTACCAAAGCAGGTGGTAGATTGAATTTGGCCTATGGACTACAATTAGCCAACTCTTGCTGTAAGCCATATTGTAGAGGTCATTTCTTCCCAGAGGCCTTCTTTCACCCCTCCTAGGCTGTCAGATGCCCTGACACTGCTGTTGCCATAGCTTGCTGTACTTCTCCCATTGGAGTTGACTACTGTGTATGGTTAACTGTTTTTCTTCTTAGTCTGTAAGCCAAGGATGTAACATCTGATTTATTCACCACTATACCCACATCAGCACACCAGCCAGCACATGATAAGCAGCATAATCACTCAACAATTCAATAAAAAATACTAGATAAACATGAATTCCTTCTGTGCCTTCTATGAATACATGATATCTAAGTTCAAGTCTACAGCATTCTTTAGGAACATTTGAGGTAATCTTCCAATTGTCTCCAGCATACAACAAATATAAGAAAGGGAGAATGAGAATAGGTTGTGTCTAGGGTTCTCCTACCCCATGGTTACTTAGTAATTGTTATTTTTGGAAAGCAAATCCTCAAATGGATTGTACTTCTCTTGCTTTGTTTTCATTAAGCTATAAAGAAAGCTTAAAGAGGGTGGTGCCTGTGGCTCAGTGGGTAGGGTGCTGGCCCCATA
>NW_003852420.1:18897473-18901246 GCF_000181295.1 Otolemur garnettii | reverse complement strand
AAAATAAAATAAAACTAAATAATCTTAACATATGATCCAGCAATCCTACTTAGTGATTTGAACATTTATGTTCACATAAAAACTTGTATGTAGCCAGGTTTGGTGGCTCCCGCCTATAATCCTAGCACTCTGGGAGGCCGAAGCAGATGGACTGCCCAAGCTCAGAAGCTCAAGACCAGCCTGAGCCAGAGCAAGACCCCATCTTTTAAAACAGCCGGACGTTGTGGCAGGCACCCACAGTCCCAGCTACTCAGGAGGCTGAGGCAAGAGGATTGCCTGAGCCGAGGAGTTTGAGGTTGCTGTGAGCTATGATATCATAGCATTCTACTGAGGATGATAAAGTGAAACTCTGTCTCCAAAACACCTGTATTTAAAAGATATGGCAAATAGGAAACATTTTATTTTATTTGTTTTATAGAAGAAACACTGTATTTGATAATCAATTCTTTACATATAATTTTTACTAAGGTATAAATAACATGCAATAACATGTTTTATAGATTAAAAAAAACTGTATATAAATTATTATTATTTTTTTTAAGACAGAGCCTTAAGTAGAGTGCTGTAGCATTACAGCTCACAGCAACCTCCAACTCCTGGGCTTAAGTGATTCTCTTACCTCAGCCTCCCAAATAGCTGAGACTACAGGCGCCTGCCACAGTGCCCGGCTATTTTTTTTTTTCGTGTAGTTGTCATTGCTGTTTGGCAGGCCCAGGATGGATTCGAACCCACCAGCTCTGGTGTATGTGGCTGGTGCCTTAGCTGCTTGAGCTACAGGCACCAAGCCTGTATATGAATGTTTATAGCAGCTTCATCATAACCTCCAAAAACTGGAAACAACAAGATGTCTTTTATTAGGTAAATGTATAAACAAACCATGGTATATCCATCTAATGAAATATTTCTCAGCAATAAAAAAGAAATGAGTTATCAAGCCATGAAAAGGCATGAATCCTGTAATCCTAGTGCTCTGCTATGGCATTCTACCCAGGGCAACATATTGAGACTCTGTCTCAAAAAAAAAGGCAGGCCAGGTGGATGCCTGTAGTCCCAGCTACTTGGGAGGCGGAGGCAAGAGAATCGCTTGAGCTCAGGAGTTGGAGGTTGCTGTGAGCTCTGATGCTATGGCACTCTACCCAGGGTGACAGCTTAAGGCTCTGTCTCAAAAAAAAAAAAAAATCCTAGTGCTCTGGAAGGCCAAGGCAGGTGAATTACTTGAGCTCAGGAGTTCAAGACCAACTTGAGCAAGATGGAGGCCCTGTCTCTACTAAAAATAGAAAAACTAGCCAGGCACAGTGGCATACACCTGTAGTCCCAGCTACTCAGGAGGCTGAGGCAAGGGGATTACTCAACCCCAAGAGTATGAGGTTTCTGTGAGCTATGATGTCACAGCACTCTACCCAGGGCAACAGAGCGAGACTCTGGCCCAAAAGAAAGAGAGAAAAGAAAAGACAAGACATGAATGAATCTTAAACACGCGCTGCTACACGAAAGAAGTCAGTCTGAAAAGTTGGCGTCCTATATGATGCCAATTATACACATCCTGAATAAGGAAAAACCACAGAGATGGTAAACAGATCAGTGGTTGACAGGAGACCTGGGGGTGGGGTTAATCAGTTGAAGCACAAGGGGCTTTTTAGGGCAGTGAAACTATTCTGGAAGAAACTGAAAAGATGGCTACCTGACACTATCCATGGGTTTCAAAACTCACAGAAATTTATGGCACAAAGAATAAACCTTAATGAATGCAAATTTAAAAAATCATTTAGATCACGGGATCCTACGGTAAACGTAGAAAATGACAAAAGACTAACCATATCACACATGTATAAAACAACCTCACTGAAGAGGGTATGGGAATCTAAAAGTGTTTTAAAATGTAACTTTTTTTTTATTTGAGATAAGAGTCACTTTGTTGCCCTTTGACACCACTGGAGTGCTGTGGTGTCATAGCTCACAGCAACCTCAAACACTTGGGCTTAATTGATTCTCTTGCCTCAGCCTCCCGAGTAGTTGGGACTACAGGTACCCCCCACAATACCTGGCTATTTTTAGAGATTGGTTCTCTGGCTCAGGGTGGTCTCGAACCTGTGGGCTCCGGCAATCCACCTGTCGGCCTCCCAAGTGCTGGGATTATAGGTGCAAGCTACTGCACTAGGCCCAAAATTTAACTTTTTATTTTGAGATAGCATTTTACTTTGTCACTCTAGGTAGCATGCATTGGTGTCATCACAGCTCACTATAACCTCAAACTTCTAGGCTCCAGTGCCTTTCCTGCCTCAAGCCTCCCAAGTAGCTGGGACAATATGCGCCTGCCACCACATCCAGCTAGGTTTTGTGTTTTTACTAGGGATGGGGTCTCACTCTTGCTCAGGCTGGTCTTGAACTCCTAAGCTCAAGTGATCCTCCTGCCTCAGCCTTTCAGAGTGCTAAAGATTACAGGCATGAGCCAAATGAGTCCAGCAAAATTTAAATTTTTATTTAAAAAAAAAAAAAGGCCAGGGGCCATGGCTCACACCTGTAATCCTTGCATTCTGGGAGGCCAAGGAGGATGAATTGCCTGAATTTAGGAGTTTGAGACCAACCTAAGCAAGAGCAAGACCCCATCTGTAAAAATAGCCAGGCGTTGTAACCAGTGCCTATAGTCCTGGTCCCAGCTACTCAGGAGGCTGAGGCAAGAGAATCGCTTGAGCCCAAGAGTTGGAGGTTGCTGTGAGCTAGGATGCCATGGCACTCTACCAAGGTTGACAAAGTAAACTCTGTCTCAAAAAAAAAGGCAGGCCAGGTGGATACCTGTAGTCCCAGCTACTTGGGAGGCTGAGGCAAGACAATCACTTGGGCCCAGGAGTTTGAGGTTGCTGTGAGCTATGACCTCACTGCACTCTACCCCAGGGTGACAACTTAAGACTCTGTCACCAAAAAAACAAACAAACAAACAAAAAAAAAAAAAAAAAAAAAAAACCAGGCAAGCCATGTGTGATGGCTCAAGCCTATAATCCTCGAGCTCTAGGAGACCAAGGTGGAAGGATTCCTTGAGCTCAGGAGTTCAACACCAGCCTGAGCAAGAGCAAAATCCATCTCTACTAAAAAGATGAAAAAGAGGCAGGTGTTGTGGCAGGTGCCTGTAGTCCCAGCTACTTAGGAGGCTGAGGTAAGAGGATCACTGGAACCCAAGAGTTTGAGGCTGTTGTGAGCTGGGCTGATGTCATGGCACTCAAGAAAAATAACATTTTTCTTTTCTTTTTGTAGAGACAGAGTCTTACTTTATCGCCCTCAGTAGAGTGCCGTGGCATCTTATAGCTCACAGCAACCTCCAACTCCTGAGCTTAGGCAATTCTCCTGCCTCAGCCTCCTGAGTAGCTGGGACTACAGGCGCCTGCCACAACGCCCAACTATTTTTTGGTTGCAGTTCAGCCAGGGCCAGGTTTGAACTAGCCACCCTCGGTATATGGGGCTGGTGTCCTACTCACTGAGCCACAGGCACCGCAAATAGCTTTCTTTTTTAAAAGAGTCTCAGCTCTGAGCCCGTGGCTCAAGCAGCTAAGGCGCCAGTCACATACATCTGAGCTGGTGGATTCAAATCCAGCCCGGGCCTGCCAAACAACAATGACAGCTGCAACCAAAAGATAGCTAGGTGTTGTGGCAGGCACCTGTAGTCCCAGGTACTTGGGAGGCAGAGACAGGAAAATCGCTTGAGCCTGGGAGTTGGAGGTTGTTGTGAGCTGTGATGCCACAGCATTCTACCCAGGGTGACAGCTTGAGGCTCTGTCTCA
>NW_003852420.1:18887886-18897453 GCF_000181295.1 Otolemur garnettii | reverse complement strand
AAAAAAAAAAAGCAGCATATTGGAGACCGAAATCAAGACTCTGAAAGGTTAGGGCCCAACACAGTGGCTCACACCTGAATCCTAGCACTCTTAGAGGCCAAGGTGAATGGATTGTTTGAGCTCAAGAGTTTGAGGCCAGCCTGAGCAAGCAGGAGACCCCATTTCTAAAAGATAGCCGGGCATTGTGGTGGGTGCCTGTAGTCCCAGTTCCTCAGAAGGCTGAAGCAAGAGTATGGCTTGAGCCCAAGAGTTTGAGGTTGCTGTGAGCTATGATGCCACAGCATTCCACCAAGGATGACAAAGTGAGACTCTGTCTCAAAAAAAAAAAAAAAAAAAAAAAACTCTGTGGCTCAGTGAATAGGGCACCAGCCCCATATACGGAGGGTGGCGGGTTTGAACCCAGCCCCAGCCAAACTGCAACAAGAAAACAGCCAGGCATTGTAGCAGGTGCCTGTAGTCCCAGCTACTCAGGAGGCCGAAGCAAGAGAATTGCCTAGGTCCAAGAGCTGGAAGTTGCTGTGAGCTGTGACATCACAGTACTCTACTGAGGGTGATAAAGTAAGACTCTGTCTCTTAAAAACATAACAAACTCCGAAAGGCTTATCTAGTCCCCTCCCATTCTCTTCTCAACCCTCTGCAATTAGGCCTATCTCCAGTACTCCAGGCAACTGCTATGTTAAGTTTACCTTCACCTTCATGTGGCCAAACCTAAAGGTCAATTCTCAGTTTTCAGCTTCGTCCACTTCCACCTCTTTGGTGGTCTTGGTAGATGATTCGTCCCTCCTTTAGTACACACTTCCTATAGTTCTCCATAGCTGAACAAAGTCCCTCCTATCTCCAGAGTTCATTTAGCCTCCCGGGTGTAAGACTAAAGGCTGATTACCCCCAAATTTCCATCACCAGGCCGGATCTGCCACTGAGCTCCAGATTCTCTCCTGAGTTATCTTCGGCTTGGTAAATGGCACATCACTCAACCAGCTGCTCAGAATAAACACTTAGGACTCACCCCTGACTCCTCCCCACACACACATACCCATACCGAAGTCATCAGCAATTCAAGCAAGTTCTACCTTCAAGAACAAAAACCAAAACCCCCAGAAGTTCGCACCAAGACCACTGCAGCAGCTTCCTTACTGCTTTTTGTGGTTTGAGTACACTCCTACAGTTAGTTTTCCATGTAGCAGCCAAAATGAACTTTGAGGGGAGGAAAAAGTACATTGGAGTATCAGATGAAGTAACTTCCCTGCTCAAAACATTCAAATAGATACCCATCACACTGTCACATTCAGAATAAAACCCAATCCCCTCAGGAGCCTTGATAAGGCTCTACCTGACCTGGCCTCTCTGCTGCCTCTCCAAACTGACCCACCACACTCCACCTCGCTTAGCCAAACCCTGCCACCCTTCCTTTCTGGCTGTCCCTGGATGGAGCATGTCAAGCTCATTCTCAACTCAGGGCTCCACTCTGGCTGGACCCTCTGCCTAGAGTGCTTTTCCTTCAGATCTCCCCCCTCCTTCCCTCCATCCAGGCTTCTGCCCCCTCCTTCCCCTCATCCAGGCCTCTGTTCAAATGTCAAAAGCTCTCTCTGACCCTGTCTAACAGTCAGAAGCCCCAGCGCCTTGTACCACTTCATCCCCCTTATTCCAGAGGCTCTTAAATGTGCTAAGTTCACAGTGCCCTACCGCCTCCATAATTTTCTCAATGCACCTCTAGGCCAAAATAAATATTCAACAGTTCTACCTAAGCAGTTAGAGCCAAATAAATTAATAAGTATTTAAGCCCTAACAACTTAGTAGTAGTTTGAAAAAAAAATACACATAAATAGGAAGAAAAAGAAAAACATTTCCATTTTATCTGGGGTTTTTTTGAGACAGTCTCACTATGTTGCCCTTGGTAGAGTGCCTTGGCATCACAGCTCACAGCAACCTCCAACTCTTGGGCTTAAGCGATTCTCTTGCCTCACCCTCCCAAGTAGCTGGGACTACATGCCCCTGCCATATAACACCCAGCTATTTTTTTGGTTGTAGTTGTCATTGTTGTTTGGCAGGCCCAGGCTGGGTTTGAACCTGCCACCTCTGGTGTATGTGGCTGGCGCCCTAGCCACTGAGCTACAGGCGCCAAGCCATTTCATTTTAATCTTAACCACAATTACTTACTAACAAAATGTGTACACCCGTTGAGTACTGCACAACTTCTCAAATGTTGCAATCAGGTTAGACACCAAACGCACAATTTTCCACATTGGTTTTTGTACAGCACTTGTTTTTAATCACAGCAGCTACCAAAAACCCAGCTTTCCAAAGACATGGCAATCAAAAGGAATGCAGCACCCTATAATATTAAAACCAAGAACTACCTTGAGTCAGAAGTTTATCTGGGCCACCCGTAGTGGCTCACATATATAATCCTAGCACTCTGGGAGGCTGACCCCAAACACTCTCGTGCTTAAGCTCACAAGTTTGAGACCAGCCTGAGCAAAAGTGAGACCCTGTTTCTACTAAAAATAGAAAAACTGAGGCAAGAGGATCACTTGAGCCCAAGAATTGGAGGTTGCTGTGAGCTATGATGCCATCATACTCTACCCAGGGGAACAGCTTCAGACTCTGTCTCAAAAACGAAAAAAAAAAAAGAAGTTTATCTGGTGTTCCAACAGATCTCTGTTTATCTTGAAAATGTTACATCTCCCACAGTATCCCTGCGAATCTCACTGCAGGGCCCAAGGGAGCTTAGCACACACTTTGGGAACTACACCTCTGCTTTTTAAAAAAAAAAAAAATTCCCCCTTAGTACTAACACCATTTGTTATTCAATTTTATATCTATTAGTATGGGATGCCATTCCCACTAAAATGTAAGCTTTGCTGGGCATGATAGCTCACATCTGTAATTCTACCACTTTGGGAGGCCAAGGCAGGAGGATCACTTGTGGCCAGAAGTTTGAGGCCAGCCTGGGCAACATAGTGAGAACTGAGATCCCCGTCTCTACAAAAAAAACTGAAAATTACTCAAACACGGTGGTGCACACCCGTAATCCCCATTATTTTGGGAAGCTGAGACAGATTCTCTTGAGCCCAAAAATTTGAGGCTGCAGTAAGATAGTATCATGCCACTTCACTCCAGCCAGGGCAACAAATAGAGTGAGATTCTGTCTTAAAGAAAAATTTTTTAAATAAAAAAGTAATTATGAGGCAGGGACTTAGTATTCTTTATGCTACTTCCCGGAGACACAGAGCACTACCTGGTATACAGAAGGCACTTGATGTGTGAAGAGCAGCAACGTATCAGGAAACTTAACATCCAGCTACACTATTACCTTCCTGTGTGACTTCCTCTTCTGGGTCTTAACTTCTTTGCCTCTATAGTAGGGACTCTAACGTACATATATAATGGGGCTTTACAATATGCAAGGGCACCTGCACTTTCCTAACTGAGGAATTATGATTAAGCCTATTTCTGAACGTCAGTGCTTCCTAAGGAGTCCTTCAGGATTTTGCTTCTTTGAGTACTTTCTAATAGCCTGGCTGAAAGGACAGCTCCTGGGGACCCACGGGCTGTCCCTGTAGATTCAGCTCACAGCCAGACCTGGACAGTGTCCTGGTGGCAAAATGGCCGTGCAGATATATATCTTGCTGATGCTCTCACGTGGAGTCTCTCTCTGGACTGAGTCCAGCAAGGACTGGAACATCTTCATTCACGTCTCTACGTATGGAAACTTTAAGGCATGATGTGGGGGATTTCCAGCCACAGGGCAGTCTTCTCGGAATCTCTTCTTTCCTGAATCTGGCACGGAAGCTGCTGTCAGCAGCTCTTTACCAAACTTGCCATTACACAGCCCCACAGTTCCCTCTCTGGCCACAGCTTCCTGTCCTTTCTCCTCTCCTTCCTCCCCTCTACCACTCTGCTCTTTTTCCAACATCAGACCTTCAGCTTTTAGGTGACAGCAGGGATTTTTGCTTTCTTCCCATGTTTGGTTACCAAGGCCTATGAATCCTCTCTCCTAAACGTTTTTATACCTGACCCTCTTCTCTGTCCCCACTGCCGTGCCTTTTAGGCCCTTAACATTTCTGTGAAGACCACTTAGTGATTTCCTTGCCTGCATTCTGCTCATTCCTAGAACACAACACAACCTGGGCAGGTCATTCCTGAGCATAAAATCTCTTAAAAACTGACATGAATAAAACCCAAACATCCAAGTACTGCACACAAAGAATTATAAATAGCCTCCATCTACCTCTCCAGCCCTGTCTCCTATGTCCCCCAACCTCCCCTTCCTACTCCCCAATCCAGTCACACCAGAACTATTTATCTTTTCGATGTCCCTTCCTCAGTCTGCCCCTGCTCCTGGGTACATCCTACCCACCTCCCAATTCCACCTCCATGTTGTGAACTATAAACTCATCCTTCAAGGCTGGGTTTAGGAGTCATTTCCTCCGAAAACCCTGCTCTGGCCCTCTCCTTATATGCTCACACAACACAGCGTTTACCCCCATCAAGGCTTTCATCGTAATGGAACTGCAACTGGGTTTAACTGTTCTTATTTGTCTTACCTCTCTCGCTAGATCACAAGCTTCATGGGAGCAGGGGCTCATGTTTTTGCTCTGTGGCCATGCACACATCAGGCAGTGGCATCCTGAACAAATAGCCTCAGGGCACAGACTAAGCTCGGTGTGATCCTTACCAACCACTACACTGGAAACCGTTTCCCAGGAAGAACCTACCTAGCAGGTCAGCCATACTAACAACAGCAACTTGATTCAATGTGCAAAAGTGCAAATGTTCTATTTTTCTTACAAATTCTACACTTTGTACTTCACTTGTTTTAGAACCAACAAGCTTCTCAAAAACCTCACCAAATAGTCAGTGTTAACCCTTGAAGCCCCTTCCTTAGCCCACACTACAGTATAGCCTCTATAAACCCATGATCCCTTACCTAAAAACTTTTAGGCCAAGTGTACTTTGGAATTAAAAATTTGGAGGATTTTAGGCCAGGCATGGTGGCTCGTGCCTGTAATCCTAGCACTCTGGGAGGCTGAGGCAGGTGGACTGCCTGAGCTCACAGGTTTAAGACCAGCCTGAGGAAGAACAAGACCCTGTCTCTAAAAATAACCAGGCATTGTGGCAGGCACCTGTAATCCCAGCTACTTTGGAGGCTAAGGCAAGAGAATCACTTAAGTCCAAGAGTTTGAGGTTGCTGTGAGCTATGACGCCATGGCACTCTACCAAGGGTGACAAAGTGACACTCTGTCTCAAAAAAAAAAAAAAAAAAAACATGGAGGGGGAATTTTAGATAACACATTTTCTTTTTTTGTTTGTTTGTTTGTTTGTTTTTTTGTTTTTTTTTTTTTGAGACAGAGCCTCAAGCTGTCCCCCTGGGTAGAGTGCCATGGCATTACAGCTCACAGCAACCTCCAACTCCTGGGCTCAAGCGATTCTCCTGCCTCAGCCTCCCAAGTAGCTGGGACCACAGGCGCCCGCCACAACGCCCGGCTATTTTTTGGTTGCAGCCGTCATTGTTGTTTGGCGGGTCCGGGCTGGGGATTCGAACCCACCACCTTAGGTGTACGTGGCTGGCGCCTTAGCCGGTTGAGCTATAGGCACCGAGCCGATAACACATTTTCTATGCCATATGTTATACAGCAACCCCAGCAGAGTCTAAGGTAACACCTAGTAATCAAACCCTTTTATATTTCCACAGTATAACTTATGAATTGTAACAAAGTGGGATAAACAAAGCCTATAAATAGTCTCATGTCAGACCAGGCAAGTCCTACCAGTGAATTGAACTTGGGTCAACTTTACAAGAAAAATTGTTGGGGGTGGCACCTGTGACTCAAGGAGTAGGGCATCGGCCCCATATGCTGAAGGTGGTGGGTTCAAACCCAGCCCCAGCCAAAAAAACCCTGCAAATAAATAAATAAATAAATAAAATGTAATTAAAAAAAAACAAAAAGAAAAATTGTTTTAGACTTCAGAGTTTTGGGGAGTTTAGCACTTCCAACAAGTGATTGAGGATGGTAGTTATGAGCATGGCCTGACATATCTGCATTAGAAAAGACTGAGTGTGGGCGGCACCTGTAACTCAGTGGGTAGGGCGCCAGTCACATATACCAAGGCTGATGGGTTCGAACCTGGCCTGGCCAGCTAAAACAACAATGAATAAATGCAACAAAAAACTAGCCAGGCATTGCAGCGGGTGCCTATAGTCCCATCTACTTGGGAGGCTGAGGCAAGAGAATCGCTTAAGCCCAAGAGTTTGAGGTTGTGAGCTGTGACGCCATGGCACTCTACCAAAGGGTGACATAGTAAAACTCTATCTCAAAAAAAAAAAAAATGTATTTTTGCATTACATATGTACACAAAAATATACATATTACATATACACATCAGATTTGCATTCAAATACTTAGGTTCTATTTCTGGCCTTGCCTCTAACTAGCTGTGTGACCTTGAACAAGTTATCTAATGTCTCTAAGTCTCCTCAACTGAGCCAAGATAACAGTATCTGCTTCCTATGGTTGCTGTCTTCTTTTCCATAGTCAGCTGGAGCCTACAGTCTCCACTGCTTGAAAAGTGCTCTAGCAGCCAAATCAGACATGTTGAAGGCCCAGACCTACAAAACAAAGACAGGAGGCAAGGCCTCAATTTTAATGTCTTGTATAGCCCAGCCTTCCACTGACTTCAAGTCTGGGCTTTTGACCTCACACAAGGAAAAAAATAAATGCAAACCAAAATCGAAATATTCCATTTCTTTTGGCAATTACCTGAGAGGCAGAAACACTTCTTTATTCAATTGCTCCCTCTTTCTTTTGCCCCATTTCCTCCTGTGGGCCCTTGCCGGGTAGAATTTTTTTAATGACAGAAATAATCTATCAGTGCACCATCTCATATAGTAGCCCTAGCCACACTGGAACACTTAAAATGTGGTCTGAGCAAAAGAAAAACTGAATTGATTAGATTTTACCTAGGTCAAAATGTAAATACCCATGTATGGCTAGTGGCTACCATACTGGACAGTGCATGTCTAAACCTTGCTCTTCTCCTCTCAAGAACCACCAGCTGTCACAGTTCATTGTAAACAGGGCTATCCAACCCGGCTAGGCCCCTCCACTTCTACTGGGCATTTCTACAAGATGCTATATGCAGTGGGTCTCAGGTAAGACTATGGCCAACTTCTAGGCCCTTTCCCAGAGCTCTCCCCTCTGTTATCAGCTCCAGAGTCCGCCCCACCAGCAAGGGGCACAATCCTGCCATCCACTCATATCTGTCCTTGGGCCCCCAGAGAGAGTCAGTGATCCGGCTCCTTCTTCTCTTTCTCCAGGCCATCATATCCTCACTTGATACTTCAGGAGTCTCCCAACTAAGAGATCCTCCCACTTCTTCTTCCTTCCCAATCCAGTCTCTGCATCTGGCCAGATTAAACTCAGATTTCCTCTCTCTGCTCTAATACTGTCAGTGTTACACCACTCTCTGCAGGTGAAGGCCCAAACTGGTTCAATTGGCATCTGAGGCCCTTTGCATATCAACTCTACTCTCTCTCATCAATCCATCACCCAAAGACAGCTAGATATAAAAAGACAGGGTTAGCCAGGTACCCTGGCTCACGCCTGTATTCCTAACACTCTGGGAAGCTGAGTGGGAGGATCGCTTGAGCTCAAGAGTTCAAAATTAGCCTAAGCAAGAGCAAGACTCTGTCTCTGCTAAAAATAGAAAAACTAGCCAGGTATGGTGGCACATGCCTATAAGTCCCAGCTACTTGGGAGGCCAAAGCAAGAGGATCACTTGAGCCCAGGGGTTTGCCGTGAGCTATGATGCCAGGGCACTCTATCCTGGGGAACAGAGTGAGACTCTGTTTCAAAAAATAATAGTAATAATAAACAAATGAAGAGACAGGCTCCCATGCATGCCGCCCTTACTCCGTCCTACACAGGAGGTTCTTCCCATTTTCTGGCCACTTCTCCTCCAGAGTCCAGCCTCCATTCCCACCTCCTCCTAGTCACACCAGTCCCCAGCAGTCATTCCCATGAATTCTGAGGATATTCTTCTCTATGTAACTTGTCTGGCACATTAAGACACATCAGAGTATTTCTTGAAAACGCCTTGGACTTTGGGAAAAAATAGAACTGGCTATTTTACTGGCTCCACCCATCACCTCAAATGAGAAACCTCAAGCAAATTACTTAATTTGGTTCCTCATTTGCAAAATGGAGGTAATGCTCCCACATTTACAGAGGAGCCAAAGGGATAAACAAATACAATCCATATGGGTAAAGAACCCAGCCCAACGCCTGGTACACAGCAGACATTCGGGAACTGTTTGTTGTTTTCCCTCTTCTCTCCCACTCTTAATCCCCCTCTGCTTTCATAATACTGACTACTGTTTACTGGGTGCCCTCTCACAGCTAGCTACTGTACTGTGTCTGATTATCAGCCTCATTTTACAAGTAAGGAGACTGAAGCACCGAGCAGACAGTAGACATGCCCAAAGACACGGAGCCAGTAAATGAAAACCCAGATCTGCTTGACTCTGAAGCCTCACGGCCTCCCCTTTTGCAGCCATGAACACAAAACCATTGGTGAAACGATAAACTCTCCGCAGTGCCTGTAGCTCAGTGGGCAGGGTGACAGCAACATACACTGAGACTAGCTGGTTCGAACCCAGCCTGGGCCAGCTAAAACGACAACTGCCGGGCATTGTGGCAGGCACCTGTAGTCCCAGCTACATGGGAGAATAAGGCAAGAGAATCGCTTCAGCCCAAGAGTTGGAGGTTGCTGTGAGCTGTGACGCCACAGCACTCTACCCAGGGTGACAGCTTGAGACTCTCTCAAAAAAAAAAAAAAAAGAGAGAAAAAAAAAGGAAACTGTAAACTCTTGAGGGGAAGTACTATGTGAATTAAATCTGTTTGGACAACAAAGCAAATGTGTCATCACGGTCTCTACAGGATGTGTGGGTGTGTGCACCTGTCACTGTTGGGTGGAGATCACATTCTGTCCTTCCTAAGCATCTACCAGCCAGGTCTAGGAGAAGGTGTCCCCTCCTATCTTCTAGGTCACCAGCCTTCACACTTCATTTCCAACACACTGGAAGACCCTGAAAACCACGTGAGCGAAATACCTGCAGACTAGGTGCTCCAAAACACCTGGCCGTTCAAACTGGCAGAGTTAAGTGGGTTGGTGCAGCACTCATCAGTGACAGTATGCTGTGCACACACCACCAGGGACCTGTCGCCTGGGCTCTCCTAGTCTGAGACAAGGCCACACAAACTTGCAGGGAATGTGTTCAATTCATAAGAAGATAAACCAATCTAGATCCAACTACCCAGTATCCCAGTCAGGCTGTTGGGATGATGACAATAAGAATAACATTTTTCGGCTCGGCGCCTATAGCTCAACCGGCTAAGGCGCCAGCCATGTACACCTAAGGTGGCAGGTTCGAATCTCCAGCCCGGACCCGCCAAACAACAATGACGGCTACAACCAAAAAAAATAGCTGGGCGTTGTGGCGGGCGCCTGTGGTCCCAGCTACTTGGGAGGCAGAGGCAAGAGACTCGCTTGAGCCCAGGAGTTGG
>NW_003852420.1:18884990-18887137 GCF_000181295.1 Otolemur garnettii | reverse complement strand
AAAAAAAAGGGTAGCACCTGTGGCTCAGTGGTTAGGGCGTCAGCCCCATATACCAAGGGTGGCAGGTTTGAACCTGACCCTGGCCAAACTGCAACAAAAAATAGCTGGACATTGTGGCAGACACCTGTAGTCCCAGCTACTCAGGAGTCTGAGGCAAGAGAATCACTTAACCCGGGAGTTGGTGATGCCACAGCAGTCTACTGAGGGCAATAAAGCAAGACCTTGTCTCTAAAAAAAAAAAAAAAAGAGGGTGGTGCCTGTGGCTCAGTGAGTAGGGCAGCGGCCCCATGTACCAAGAGTAGCAGGTTCAAACCCAGCCCCAGCCGAACTCCAACCAAAAAATAGCCAGGCAATGTGGCAGGCACCTGTAGTCCCAGCTACACAGGAGGCTGAGGCAGGAGAATTGCCTAAGCCCAGGAGTTGGAGGTTGCTGTGAGCTATGACGCCACAGCACTCTACCAAAGGCAATAAAGTAAGACTCTGTCTCTACAAAAAAAAAGAATCTATTTCCCCTTTTCAGCCTGGCCACCACCCCCAAATAGTTCTGCTACTTTCTTAAAAGTCAAATATCCATGCTGAGTTTCCTTTTTCATTTCTTTTACATTTCTCAGTATCTCATGGCTTTAAATTTTTAAAAGTACCATGACATTGGCATTTAAAATGGGCACAGACACACTAAAAACACATCTGTGCCCTGCAAATCTGTAAGCTCTATGCTGAAAATTCAACTTGCATTCAACTTGCACATACAATTTAGGCTAGTAAAGACTAAGAATGACCAGCTTGGCTTTCAAGGAGGGAGACTCCAGTGCAATTACTTCATGGCAACAGGTCAGTGGCGATAGGCCACTGGAGAGATGACTTGAAGTTTTCCTTCAGGCTCTCCCTTCAGTGGGCCTTCTGTGAACTGCCTGTGGTCTGCTGATAAAGCTAAAGGAGAAGTGGGCAGGAGCGAACCAGGAAGCGGGGGAGGGCAGCACAGAAGATGCTCAAAGAGGAAGGCGGCAGGAGGTGTTCAGGCTACAAGGCCTGAACTGTAGGCTAGGAATTGTATGGGTCTCTGCAATCCAACCAGAGACTCACAGACACTTTGGGGACACCCAATGAGGTACAAGGCATTAGGCTGGCATTTGGGAAGGAAGAGAGAGCGCAAAGTACTAAGAGCAGCAAGTTCAAGCTTATAAAAAATGTAGCTTAATGAAAAGTCAACAAAGAGGTGAAAAAGTACAGGGCTTTATCTATAAATGCTTTAATACTAAGTGGCTAAGTTTGAAGTAAGAGAAAATGAAGATGAGTTGTGACAGGTAGGAACAGTGAGTCCAGGGTATATAGGACTTGAACCTACACTAAGGAATTTGAACTTTACTCTGTAGGCAACAGGGAGTTGTGAGAATATATGATCCCTAAGGGAGAAGAAAACTTAAGGTTAGGAAGACTTGTAAGGCAATCACTGCAATAGTTCAGGTAGAAGGATATCAACATGAACTATGGGGATTTGGAAAGGTGGGGCACATAGGAGGAGCAGTGCAGAAAAAGAACAGACAAAAAAAAAGCAATTTTTCTTTTTTTTTGAGAATGGTCTCCAAATCCAAAAACAGACAAAACTGGCTTATTAGGTGGCTGGATGCGGTGGCTCACACCTATACCTATAATCCTAGTACTCTGGGAGGCCGATGCAAGAGGATCACTTGAGGTCCAAGAGTTCCAGACCAGGGCAGCGCCTATGGCTCAGTGAGTAGGGCATCGGCCCCATATACCGAGGATGGCAGGATCGAACCCAGCCCCGGCCAAACTGCAACAACAACAACAACAAAAAAATAGACAGGCGTTGGTGGCGGGCACCTGTAGTCCCTGCTACTCAGGCTAAGGCAAGAGAATTGCCTAAGCCCAGGAGTCGGAGGTTGCTGTGAGCTGTGATGCCACAGCACTCTACCAAGGGAGACAAAGTGAGACTCTGTCTCTAAAAAAAAAAGTTTCAGACCAGCCTGAGCAAAAGCAAGACTGTGTCCTACTAAAAACAGAAAAATTAGGCTTGGCGCCTGTGGCTCAAGTGGCTAAGGCGCCAGCCATATACACCTAAGGTGGTGGGTTTGAATCTAGCCTGGGCCTGCCAAAACAACAATGATGGCTGCAACCAAAAAATAGCC
>NW_003852420.1:18873304-18884827 GCF_000181295.1 Otolemur garnettii | reverse complement strand
AAAAAAAAAAAAAAGAAAGAAAGAAAAAGAAAAATTAGCCCAGCATTGTGGTCCCAGCTACTCGAGAGGCTGAGGTTGGAGGACTGCTTTAGCCCAAGAGTTTGAGGTTGCTGTGAGCTAGGCTAAAGGCATGGCACTCTAGTCTGGACAACAGTGAGACTGTTTAAAAGAAAAAAAGAATTTGCTTATTAGACGTAGGAGGAGAGGGAAGAGTCAAGGATGACCTTGGCTTTTAGTGATTGCACTAAAAACAATGAAACTGGAAGGAGGAAAGGAGTTAAGAACATAGTAAACGCAGTACTTACTAAGGAGGAAGCACCCTAGGATAAGCCCTGAAAAGGGCAGTCAGATTCTAAACTCTTAGAGGTGGACATTTGAGATTTGTATGTTTTCCAAGCAAAAGTATCCCTAAATAATTTAGCATTTCTTAAGTTCTACATGATCTTCCAGGAGGCTAACATTCACTCCCATTTTACAGATGTAAAGAGAGGAACATCAAGAGACTTGTCTAGTATCAAGAGCAATAAAGGCCAGGCACAGTGACTCATGCCTGTAATCCTATCTCTCTGGGAGGCCGAGGTGGGTAGATTGTTTGAGCTCAGGAGTTTGAGACCAGCCTGAGCAAGAAGGGTCAGACCCCTTCTCTACTAAAATGAAAAACTAAGGCAAGAGGATCACTTGAGCCCAAGAGTTTGAGGTTGCTGTGAGCTATGAGGCCATGGAACTCTACCAAGAAAAAAAAAAAAAGAGTAATAAAGAAAAGAAAAATATCCAGGCCACTTAGACATACACTTGTATATTGTCTCACTGTCAACATTTAAACTCTGACTGTCAACACTCAACTTTCCAAGAAATTCTTTGCATTCTTATTTGCCAACTTCAGTCCACATAGAGATCACCAGTAATGTCTACAAAATTGTTAGAGTATATTTTAAGCAGAAGAAAACATGTAAGTCAGCTAGCTTCTATGCCCCAACACTGTCTTTCCTCTTATAACAACTGATGCCTCTCTCTCTTCCTGAACCATCCGTCCCGAGGGTCTTCCTACGAAGAAAAGGTCTGAATGTTTGTGGGTCACCTCTCTTGCTAGACAACAACTGTAGAATTCCTAAACAAACTATGTTCAGAGAAAGAAAAAGTCTATAAGGGGTACTCTTACCCTAGAAACAAACACAGGGTTAAATGGGACAAAGAAGGAAAATGGAGAGGGGAACAGCAAAAGAAGGAAGAAAAACAAATAACAATTCTCTTTTGCTTAAAGAAACTAAGTGAATTAATTTGCTTAGGAACCTGCAGAGCTTCTCGCAAAGGCAGAAAAGATGGGTGATGTTTCTGCCTCTAGGACAAACCAAAGCAAATTCATTTTCTCCATGTTAAAAGGTTCTGTTGTTCACACAGGTTTTACTTATTAACTGACAAAGTAAGATGAAAGAAAACAGAGAAAGAAAGAAAACCAACCCAGGGGCTATTTTTCTAACATTCTCTCTGGCTTCTACCCAGGTAATCTAGGTTACCCTTTATGTTACCCTGAGCTCTAAGTAGCATTGATTTCCTTTCACAGGCCAGACAGACTTTAATGCTTTGTTTCCTGGGTCCAGGGGAAAAAGTACTCATAACACATTTCATAATAAATTTGAGTTACTACAAAGCTGGCTGCTCACACTGAATCAACCAAGAGACAAGAAACCACTTCAAAAGACCAGAATTGGTTTGCTATTGCCACTTGGTTAAATTAGCCCAGAATGGCCCCTGTGGGAACTTCTGAGTAGCTATTTCTTTCCTAGTGCACAGCTCAGAATCCTCCCAAACACAGCTCCAGGTCTTTGCATGTACCCAGGATGAAATGCAAAAGAACACTTTACAGGATGACATGGATGAGAACTGGACTCTATACAGGATCCCCAATTGGGTTTTCTGGATAAGAGCCCCCTCAGTTACACTGGAAGGACATGCACCTTTTTAAAAACAAAACAAAGCATTTCTCCCAAATGAAACCCTATTCTTTTTAAGAAAAGCAAAAGCTACACAAAGAAGTTAAGTGCACTTAAATAAGTGAAAAAGCAGAAAGGCTCCTGCCTACAACAGCCACCAGCCTAAGGTGAGTGTAAGGTCTTAGCAGTTGAAGAGGCCAAGAGAATCAGATGAACAGGCTGCCACTCACCCAGAAGCACTACATCTCTCTGACATCACAACTTAGCTCCTCAACACTGGTCTCAACCTGAGGACATGGATTCCAATCTGAAACTAACTTCATTTCATTTTTCTACTGAAATCTCTGCTCAGCTCACCCTAACACTCTGGTGAATTCAGCAGAGACAAATCAAAGAAAAGAATGGACATTTTGGAAATAATCATCAAAGAATGGCTCGGCGCTCATAGTTCAGCGGCTAGGGCACCAGCCACATACACGGGAGCTGGCGGGTTCAAACCCAGCCCGGGCCTGCCAAACAACAAGGACAGCTACAACCAAAAAATAGCTGGGGATGGCACCTGTGGCCAAAAGAGTAGGGCGCCAGCCCCATATGCTGGAGGTGGCAGGTTCAAACCCAGCCGCGGCCAAAAACTGCAAAAAACAAAAAAATAGCTGGGCGTTGTGGCAGACGCCTGTAGTCCCAGGTACTTGGGAGGCTGAGGCAAGAGAATTGCTTAAACCCAAGAGTGTGAGGTTGCTGTGAGCTGTGACACGATGGCACTGTACTGAGGGCAACATAGTAAGACTGTCTCAAAAAAACAAAACAAACAAGCAAACAAAAAAATCATTAAAGTGAGATCTTTCCTTTAACTCTACCAATAAAGACTAGATTTACCTTGCCCCTCCTGGGTACTTAGGTGCTGTTGACCTAGGTCACCCTACAAAGATCACTGTTCTGCTGGGCTGACCCTATGTTTATTTATGGACTATCAGATGCTGCTCTTTCAGACTGTCATCTCCTGAGGAGGGCCTTGTTCTCTTGCCATGAATCACAAACAGCTTTTTTTTTTTTTTTTGAGACAAGTTCTCAAGCTGTCGCCCTGGGTAGAGTGCCATGCGTGGTGTCACAGCTCACAGCAACCTCAAACTCTTGGGCTTAAGTGATTCTCTTGCCTCAGCCTCCCAAGTAGCTAGGACTACAGGCACCCGCCACAACGCCTAGGTATTTTTTAGTTGTAGTTTTGGCAGGCCCAGGCTGGATTCAAACTCACCAGCTCTGGTGTACGTGGCTGGCGCCCTAGCTGCTGAGCTACAGGTGCTGAGCCGACCTCCTACCTATTGTAGAAGATGTAACTCTACTCTGAGGCTAAAACAACTCTGGAAACAGGTGACCTGAGCAGAACTAGGGGGTTGGTGCCATCTCTTACTAATTTTAACAGGAGCAACATAGCAATTAATAGGGTAACCCCACTTACTGTAGATCTTACAGTGGGACAAATTCTTTCTTTTTTTTGTTAGAGACAGGTTCCTACTCTGTTGCCCAGGTTGCAATGCAGTGGCATAATCACAGCTCACAGCAATCTCTAATTCCTGGGCTCAAGCCTCCTCCTGACTTAGCCTTCTGAGTAGCTAGGCCTATAATCACATTGGCCTGTCACACCCAACCAACTTTTTTTTTTTTTTTTTAACAGATGGGATCTCACTATATTGCACAGGCTTGTCTCAAACTCCTAGCCTCAAACAATCCTCCTGCCTTGGCCTCCCCAAGTGCTAGTAGATTACAGGCGTAAGCCATTGCACCCAGTGACAAATTCTTTTAAACTAAAAACAAAACCAAAACTGACAATAATTCCTCTTCAGCGTGTGGCTAGTTTTTATTTTATGAAAGGAAACAAAAGATTCTGAGATCCCTGCACATATCTCACACTGGGGCAGCTAATTGGCTTCTGAGCTGGCCTGACTTCTCACGGAAGATGGAAGACGTCCCTCTAACTACAGGAAGGATGCATTCCAGCAGCCTGGCTCTGGAGACTCTGGCTGGGAAGACAGAACCCACCTCTTTCTGCTGCCATTGGGCCTGTTCTCCACCAACAGTGTGGAAAGATTCTGGCAGCCTCTTGAGAAGGGGCAAAGCGAGGACATGTTCTTACTCTTAAACTCCAACCCATCCCAGCACCATAGCCCAGAAGCTGAAGCAATAGCTCCTCAAGCGAACTCTGAAATAAGCCCAAGAATGATGTAAACTATCAGCACCATCAGGTGCTTAATCACATCGCAATGAAGGAAAAACATAAGCACTGAGGAAGTCCTCTGCCCACCTAGTTTCCTCTCAGTTTACAAACGCTTGTGCAACATGCCACTCCTCCTGACCCTCATAGTTTCCAAGCCCTGTAAGAGCAAGTGGAGTGCTGGCCCACACTTCACACAGCTACTTGACAGATTTTTGATTACTAGCAAATAATTGAGAAAAGAGGTACAAATAGGTACTAATGGTCATGCCAAAGCTTACACATAACTGGAGCTTCACAGACACACCCAAGGGGAAAAATACCAGAGCCTTCACAGAAAACCATAGAACCAGACAGAAAACACAGGTTTTCAGGTCCTGCGAAAATACCAGGATGACCTAAATTTGAACCCTGAGCCTCTCAATCTCCAAAACACAACTAACCTCCTGCTCAATAATTAGCCTTTTGTGCTGCACAACATTATCCACCAAAGCTGGGTGGAAAAAACCTAGTCCCTTTCATCTGTAACCTTATCCTGGACTGCAGTCCCAGGGCGAACAAGGCTCTCCTAGACTACAGTTCTGTGCGCAGCCCAATCACCAGTGCTGAGAACCGAGGGAGAACCCTCACACATACCATACCCACCCAAAGGAAGGCTCTGTCACAGGCAGCGCACCCACACACTGCTAAAGAGCAAGCTCAGGTGAAGAAACTGAGGCCCAGAGAGGGATAGCACGTGACCCCAAGTCACGCAGCAAGTTAGGAACGGAGCTTTACTAAAACCCCAGCCTCCGGATTGCCGAATACCCCATTCCCACCCGCCTGCCCTCGTCACACCGGGCTGAGAGTAACATCACAGAACTTCTGCCCCAGTGTCCCCGCCTCCGAAGAGCCAGGACCTTGGTCTTCAGCCCGTGCGTTCATCTTCAGGCCGGGCCCGCCGCCGCCCCTGACCCAGCTCCCCAGCCCCGCTTCCCGCCGCCCGCCGGACCTGCAAAGTCGCGCTCCCGAGGGCAGACATTTCTCTACCTGCTTCCTCAAGCTCTTCATCCCGCCGCCCTCCCCGCGCTCTCCGCCCCCAGACAGACCCGCCCCTGAGTGCCATATCCACCAATCGAAAGCCCTTCTGCTTCGTCGCCCCACCCCCAAACAGAATAGAGCCCGCCCCCTGAGGCTGGCCTTCCTCCAATCCCCACCGCCCCTTCCGAGACGGGTACCTGCCTCCGCCAATTGACGCGCACCCTGGCCAAGTACCTGGGGCAGAGTTCCAACCGCGGGGCGTTGTGGACTCTGGCTGCGGTTCTGTGCACCTGTA
Organism: Otolemur garnettii; assembly: GCF_000181295.1. Taxonomy (NCBI): domain Eukaryota; kingdom Metazoa; phylum Chordata; class Mammalia; order Primates; family Galagidae; genus Otolemur; species Otolemur garnettii. The sequence continues at coordinate 18,879,372 of NW_003852420.1, read as the reverse complement.
TGGAGACAGCCACAGGAACTCAGGATCCTTGGTCGCAGGATCAAAGCCTGTGCAGGAACAGAGAGCAGACTGAGGCACCGGCTTGAAGAGCCGGCTCCACCTCTGCATGATTGTATTCTCTGGAGAGTCTCCAAGCCGGTTTCCCTCGAGCAGAGGGTGGGGCTAAGGTTCAAATGCAATAATATTTGTGAACACAAAATTCTTCCAAGGCAGACACCCCCGCTATTCCTCTGACCTCATGGTACTGTGCTTCGTATATATATTATCTCCTTAATCCTCACACCAAACTTTAGAAAGTAGGAAACTATTATCCCAATTTTATATTGGAGGCGGATGAGTTCAGAGAGGTCTAAGGTCACACTGAGCGAGTGGCAGAGTGAAGGGCCCAAACACGTGCCAATGGGTTGGGGACTTTACCCATAACCTCCACCAGCAATTCCAAAGAAAAACACACCCTAAGTAAAATCAGTGTACTTGTTATTAATATATCAGCAAGACAAGTCTTCTGTTTGTCCCTAAACCACTTTGCCACCCTTCTTCCTAGAAATTCTGTTTTTTTTTCTTTAATCGTCCAGTCCAAAAATGTCAATTCCTAGACATTCTTGAGCTACCTACCTCTGGCTCTGACTCAACTCAGGTCTGTTATCCTGCCTACTCTGCTTGTACAACTGCATGAGCCTGATAGGATGGAACTGGATTTACAAGAACATGATATGTGAGAAGACCTGGTTCCAGCTTTGCCTATGGCACTGCCAGACACAACCTTTAAATTATTTTCAGCATTTACATACTTGCCCTCATCTGATCCCTACAAAACCCTTGGATTATTAGGTATAAGGCAAATTCATATTTCCATTGGACAAATAAAAAAGGCAAAGTCTGAAGAAATAGACTATATTTTCCACATTCACATTTAGGGAGTGTCAGAACTGGGATCTCAACTGAAATCTCTGGACTCTATGGGCTTTGGAATGTTAAACCTGGTCCTTCCACTTCAACTGATGAATGAACTTACTTAAGTTATTTACATTATCTGTGTCAGTTTACTCATCCATAAAATAGTATATCTACTACTTGATGTTGCTCAAAAGACTAAACAGAACACAAACACAGCGCTATGTCTTGTCTAGAAATTTAGAAAAATTGACTACATAACAGGTGCGCAATTAATGTAGTTAACTATTGTCTCTTGTTAACTAATGTTTCTCTTGCTGTGGTCTCTTGGCCAAGGAACTTCCACTCTCTGGCCTTTTATGCTATATAACATTATCCTTCAAGGACTAAGTAGAAAAAATCCTGGTTCCTGGGTGGTATCTGTGGCTCAAAGAGTAGGGCGCCAGCCCCATATGCCACAGGTGGCGGGTTCAAACCCAGCCCCGGCATAAACTGCAAAAAAAAAAAAAGTCCTGGTTCCTTTTACCTATCACAGCTTGGACTTCAGTCCCTTTATCATAAAATGCAAGGTTTGGGCTGGTGACTATCAAAGAGTCTGTCAATTCTTTAAGTCCCCTCTTGCTCAGGGTCCTCCCTGAGGAAATCCCCATCATGATGACCACTCAGAGAAATTGAGTTAATGTAGAGTTCCCCTGCCATTTGGATCCCAAAGGAAGAACAGGCAGGGCGACTGCAAGACACACTCCTGACCCTAAAAGAAGTCATCCTTCACTCCTCTCTCTCCTTCTCACAGCCAGTGCCAAGCTCTGTTCATCCATTCAACAAATATCTTTTAAGTGCCTGCTATGTGCCAGGCACTGTTCTAATCATGGGGCATAAAGTTGTGAACATGGGCTGGGCACAGTGGCTCATGCTTGTAATCCTAGCACTCTGGGAGGCCAAAGCAAGTGGATCACCTGAGCACAAGAGTTTGAGACCAGCCTGAGTAAGAGCGAGATCTCCATCTCTACTTAAAAAATAGAACTATCTGGGCATTGTGGCAGGTGCCTGTAGTCCCAGTTACTCAGAAGGCTAAGGCAAGAAGATCGCTTGAGCCCAGGAGTTTGAGGTTGCTGTGAGCTATGACACCATAGCACTGTAGCCTGGAGCAATAGAGTGAGACTTGGTCTCAAAAAAATGATAATAAAGTTCTAAACATAACCCAAATTCACTGCCGTGATGGTGCCTTCATTCTCGTCAGTTTGACAAGAATTACACAGTGTCCATCCAATCCATCTCTCCTTCCCTACTCCATTGCCAGGGCCCTGGTCCAAGCCTCATTTTTTAGTCCTGAACCACCACAATATGTTCTTATTGATCTCCCTGCTCTCAGCTCTCTTTTTCCATACTAGTTGCCAAAGAAACTTTTCTAACTTGTAAATCTTGCCTTATCACTCCCCAACTTAAAATTCCTTTTAGGCTCCTCCCAAGCTACAGGACAAAGTCCAGCCTCTTTACTGGGTAAGCCCCTTTCGGGGCTGCCCTCTATGGGCCTCTCCTGACTGGGTCTTGCCACGCCCTCCTTCTACCCTAAATTCAGTCCCTGCAAACCACTGGCTGGCCTTTTCCTAGGTCTACCAAGCTCTTTTCCTCTTTGTTGCCTGCCAGGGGAAAAGCAACAACTGATGTTCATCCTTTTAGTCTCAGCTTAAACACCACCTCCTCCATGAAGCCTTCCCTGAGCCATTTTATTATTTATTTATTTATTATTTATTTATTTATTTATTTTATTGTTGACACAGAGTCTCCCCCCCACACATACACCCCATGCCCTGAGCAGAGTGCAATGGCGTCATAGCTCACTGCAACCTCAGACTCCAGCTGGGCATCCACTGCCTCAGCCTCCGGAAGCCGCTGGGATTACAGGTGCTTGCAGTAGCGCCCAGCTGGGTTTTTCATTTTTTTAGGAGTTGAGGGTCTCACTCTCTCTCAGGCAAGTTGAGAACTCCTGAGCTCAGCAATTCTCCCTCCTCAGCCTCCCAGAGTGCTAAGATTACAGGCTTCAGCCATGCACCTGGCCCCCCTGAGCCATTTTATAGGGGAGGGCAGCATGAGGTAAGAAACGACTACAGCAAAACACTTAAGACTTCAGGCTCTGCAATAGAACTGTCTAATCCTGCCTAAGCCTGACTCTTATACTAAGTACTCAGGCCTCTCTGAGCTAAGCCTCACTTGCCTCATCTGTGAAATGGAAACACTGATAATACTTACCATGTAAGATTGTAGTAAAGATCAAATGAGATAATGTGTGAACAGTTCTTAGAATAGTGCCTAACTTGTGGTAAGTCAGCAATGAATGTTAGCTTACGAGCCCTCTTGTACAGAGGAAGAAAACATTTTCTGAGCTCCTGCTATGTGGTAGGTACTCTGCCTATGTGCTATCTCATTTAATTCTCACAACCCAGTGAGGAAGATATTCATTACCGACAGAAACCTACAAAAACTAAGGTTCTAACAGGAGAAGTGGCTTCCCCAAAGCTGTCCAGCTGGGGACTGGTGGAGATGAATTTCAAACTCAAGGAGTTGTATAGCTTTAAAGCCTATGTTGGTTTTTGTTTTGTTTTGTTTTGAGACAGAGTCTCACTGTCGCCCTTGGTAGAGTGTGGTGGCGTCATAGCTCACAGCAACCTTTAACTCTTAGGTTGAAGTGATTCTCTTGCCTCAGCCTCCTAAGTAGCTGGGACTACGGGCGCCTGCCACAACGCCCAGCTATTTTTTGTTGCAGTTGTCATTGTTATTTAGCTGGCCCAGGCTAGGTTTGAACAGCCTCAGTGCATGTGGCTGGTGCGGTAACCACTGTACTACGGGTGCTGAGCCTGTTTTTTTTGTTTGTTTGTTTGTTTGTGAGACAGAGTCTTACTTTGTCGCCCTTGGGAGAGTGCCATGGCCTCATAGCTCACAGCAACCTCAAACTTTTGGGCTTAAGAGATCCTCTTGCCTCAGTTTTTCATTTTTAGTACAGATGGGATCTGACTCTTGCTCAGGTCAGAACGCCTGAGCTCAAGCAATCCACCTGCCTCGGCCTCCCAGAATGCTAGGATTATAGGTGTGAGCCACTGCGCCCGGCCTCAAAGCCCACGTTCTTCAGTGTTATTACTATTATTACGCTTCCTACAATTATTACTAATAAGTAACCTTTTTAAGATTCAGAGATAAATTTCCCCTAACTTAGAGAATAAATTTAAAACCCCTTAATCAGGCATTTAAGGCTCTATAATCACATTTGCCTTCACTTGCTTTTCCTTCATACCCCAGTTTGTATCCCAAGCCAGTCCCCTTCCTGGCATACCAGGCTAAATAAATTGGAGACCCTAGAGACTTACAGGAAAACCACAGAGAGGGCAAGCCCTTTCCCCAACTCTATTATTGCAAAGACAAGATGTTAGCTTGAAAGGAAACAAATGACAGTGTTGGGTAAACACATAAGCCTCAGCACCTGGTGGCTTGAATGTGCATGTTCTGTGATTGATCCTCTGCCCTGTAAGCAAACTCTTCTTTACCTGCCTGGCTGATTTCCAGATCTAAACAAATTCTGTCCTAGAAGCCACTAACCTCTCACTGCTAACCCAAAGCTAGATTATTTTCTCAGCTGCAGAGGGGGATAGAGCAGAGTTCAAGGGCAGGAAAGAGAACATATAACATATAACATTCCTCACTTGGCAGAGAGAGGAAAGATGGTCCTTTAGAAACTGCTGACCCTGCCAAATTGTAAATGATTCTGCATCACAGTCACAACCCACCCTGTGCAGCAGCCCTGACTGTAACTAGAAGGGCAAAGGGCCCCTGCTGTAGTTAATATTCAAGTCCAGAAACAGTAAACAGAAAAGCACACACCATGGCTGGCTGGCATCCTGGAGGCACTGCAGCTTCATGCCAGCAGCTTTGAGAGGGAACAGAAACTGTGGAGTGTGAATCCCAAGAGTGGAAAGTCAACTGGAGCGGGAGAAGGCTGGGGGATGGGTGTGCTCCAACTTAATGGGTACAATGTTAGGGTGTATGGCACACATCTTGGGGGAGGGACACAATTATATGAGGGGCTTTACTTAACATGCAAACAATGTAACCTAATTCGTCGTACCCTCAATTAACCCGAAACAATTTTAAAAAAGAAAGCTGGAGTGGGGAGACAAGTACCCAGCCAACACCCCCAGCCCCAGAAGCCTGGAGAGTTACCTACCTGGACAGGCCCTGGCGACTTCCTGGAGGAACATCCTAGTGTGTGAACCAAAGGGTAGCTGGAATACAAGGCTGAGCTCCGCTGTGTCCAGCTGGACAGTGACATCTGAGCCTGCACAAAAGAGACAGGAAATGAGCCCTTGGTAGCCAGGAGCTAAATGCTTTGATGCATCTTAAGGCTGCAGTCCCCAGAATGGAAAGTCAGCAGCCCAGGCTCCCCAAACCCCTTCAGTCCTTAAGCAACTCATTTATGGATGCTGCTGGGACAGTAAGGATAATAAGGGAATTCTCTGTACTAAATAACATCATTCCCATCTATAGAGGAGGTAGTTCAAATCTCAGTTAACCTCACCACCGCAGTACTAGATGGAGCTGGGAGAGAATAGGTTCTGTGGACTTGTCTTTACCCCTCCCACTGGAATGAAAAGCACATAAAGGCAGCAAGAGGGGCTGTCCATCAGTCAGTCCACCTGACTGTGCCAAGAACCATGCAAGGTGCTGGGAATACCATAGCAAGGAGAACAGATGTCTTCAAGGGGCTGTCTTCAAGGAGCTAGACTGTGGAAGGCCTCGTAGGCATAGCATATACCAAGTACCAGGCACGTAGTGACACTCAATAATGTGCTGAGGCCAGGTGAAGTGGTTCATGCCTATAATTCCAGCACTTTGGGAAGCTGATGCAGGAGGATCACTTGAGCATAGGAGTTCACGGCTGAAGTGAGCTATGATTGTGCCACTGCACTCCAGCCTGTGTGACAGAGCAAGACCCTATCTCTCTCTCTTTGGCACACACACACACATACACAAAATTAAAAAAAAAAATGTGCTAAATGAACAAACAGAAAATGTGCTAAAAATGAACAAACAGAAGCAACGTAGAAGAGTGATTAAGAACTAAGCACTGGCTCAGCACCTGTGGCTCAAGCGGCTAAGGCGCCAGCCACATACACCTAAGGTGG
>NW_003852420.1:18851605-18872694 GCF_000181295.1 Otolemur garnettii | reverse complement strand
GGTAGACTGCTTGAGCTCACGAGTTCAAGATCAGCTTGAGCAAGAACAAGACACTGTCTCTACTAAAAATAGAAAAATTAGGGTGGCGTCTGTGGCTCAAAAGGATTGGGTGCCAGCCCCATATGCCGGAGGTGGTGGGTTCAAACCCAGCCCTGGCCAAAAAAGAAAAAGAAAAATTAGCCCGGTGTTGTAGGGGGCACTTGTAGTCCCACCCTCCAGGAAAATTGCTTGAACCTAGGAGTTTGACGTTGCTGTAAGCTAGGCTGAAGCCACGACAGTCTAACTTGGGCAACAGAGTGAGATTCTATCACAAAAAGAAAAAAAGTTCTAGGGTCTAGAGTCTAGATTCTGAATTTGAATCCTAGTTGCACCCCTTAACTACATTATTTAATTTCTCTGGGCCTCAGTTACCTTGTCCATAAAATGGGAGTGACAACAATGCTATAATCTCACTTCTCTTCCCAGTTCTCCCCAGAGTCGGGAAAAGCTGAGTTGAGAAGGGAAAAAATAAATGATAATCTCATAGAATTGCTACAAGAAAAGCCTGACATAATGTATATAAAGCTTTTAGCAGAGTGCCTGGCACAAGGTAATTTTTTTTTTTTTTTTTGCAGTTTTTGGCCGGGGCTGGGTTTGAACCCGCCACCTCTGGCATATGGGGCCAGCACTCTACTCATTGAGCCACAGGCACTGCCCCAAGGTAATTGTTGATTAAATATTTGCTTCTATTATTATTATTACCGTCTAGCAAAGAAGACAGACATTAAATAGATCAATATGGATAATTAAATCACTATGAGTGACAGAGGGCTGAATGAGGAAAAGGCATGTGTATCAGTGAAATACAAACAATTTCAAGGGTTTAACGGAGGCTTTCTGGAAAGAGACATGCATGAATGGAAGCCCTGAAGGATGAGTGGGAGTTGGCTAAGTGAAAAGCAGTGTGAGGGGCGGCGCCTGTGGCTCAGTGGGTAGGGCACTGGCCCCATATGCCAAGGGTGATGGGTTTGAGCCTAGCCCCGGCCAAATTGCAACAAAAAAATAACCTGGCATTGTGGCAGGCACCTGTGGTCCCAGCTGCTCGGGAGGCTAAGGCAGGAGAATCGCCTAAGCCCAGGAGTTGGAGGTTGCTGTGAGCTGTGATGCCACATTATTCTACTGAGGGTGACATAGTGAGACTCTGTCTCAAAAAAAAGAAAGAAAAAAGAAAAGAAAAGCAGTGTGAGGCTTTCTGGAGGTGGGAAAAGCACGTGCAAGGGCCCTGTGGTAACAGCCTGTGAAACAGCAGCATGGAAGAGAGTGATGGGAGATGAGCCCACAGAGCTGGGCAGGGGCTGAATCTGGCAGGGCTCTACCTGCCACAGGAAGGATATCAGTGGCTGCTCTTACTGCACACCGTTCCTTTCACTAAAGATCCTGTACCCCACTGCCCCAGAGCAGGACACAGATTGAGAGGACCACTCACCAAGGATGTAGAGTTCACCATCTGGGGACACTAGGGAGAGGAAACAAGAATGACCTGAGCAGTTAGTTGAGCACCCTAGCCCCAGCACTTACTCCCTTACTCCCACTGTCCTCCCCAATAAGGGCAGAGATGACCTGGAGGGCCCAGAGGAGAGGGATTCATACCACCCAGCCCACTGTGGTACCTTCTTCCAGTGTAAAGTCCCGTGAGATTGGCACTATCTGGTCCAGAGAGACATCATCCCCAGTAATGGCCATCCTCCGGTGCGTATACAGAAAGAGGCTAAGGGTAGGAAGTGGTGGTGAGGACAGGCCCACGGCCCCTGCTCAGGCCCATCTTGGAGGTCTTGGGTGCTCTTGCACTCCCTCCTGAGCTCCCCGCACAGTGTTGGGGGGACCTGGCTGTGCACACTCCTTGCCCATGGTGCCCTTCAGAGACAGCAGTTTTGGGGAGAGGTCATCAAAGCTCACCTTTTCTCATTTGGGGGAGCCAGCCCCTGGCTTCGTTAGTGAAATACACATTGATCTATCCATGGTACAGCTTAGCACTGTGTATGACAGGAATGGTGCAACCTGAGCCAACCCCTTTCTTGCCTTGAACCTCAGTTTTTCCATCTGTAAAATGAGGGTAGTGGGCTAGAAAATGTCTAAGGCCTGCTCCCTGCTAGCTCAGAGACCCTGAGGTTCACTCACCAGCTATGAGACCTTTGGCAAGTATTATTTTCTGTCTCGGCTTCTGTGTGGTATGCAGGTATTATTGGGCAACATTTATCAGGAATGTTCTATGTGCCTCATGGTGTTTTAAACACTTTGCACATCCTGACTCACTTTAATCTTTATTCTGGACAAATTGAGGGACAGAAGAGCAAAACAACTTGCTCAAGATCAAGTGACTCATTAGCAACAAAGCCTGGATTTGAACCCTAGCAGACCAACCAACCACAAGGCTCAAGATCTCACTAATAGGCTTGGTGCCCATAGCACAGTAGTTACAGGGCCAGCCACATGCACCAAGGGTGGTGGGTTTGAACCCAGCCTGGGCCAGCTAAAACAACAATGACAACTGCAACAAAAAAGTAGCTGGATGTTGTAGCAGGTGCCTGTAGTCCCAGCTGCTTGAGAGGCTGAGGCAAGAGAATTGCTTAAGTCCAGGCGTTTGAGGTTGCTGTGAGCTGTGACATCACAGCACTCTACCGAGGGTGACATAGTGAGACTCTGTCAAAAAAAAAAAGTTCTGACTAGTATGTGAAACTCTCTTCTCAAGAAGCTTCTTCCTCAAATTTTGAGGATTATATGAGTTAACACATGTGAGAGGCTTAGAATATAGTGTTCAAAAAATATTAGCTATCGTTGTGATAATTACTCTAGAGGACTCAGACCCTGCCTTTGGACAGATGATTGAAGTCCCACTGGAAGGTGCAGTGAAGAATAATATCCCATGACCCGGAGAGGCAGGGGCTGGGCCCCTCACTCACGCATGTTCTTGACCGCCGCCACGCTCCGGGCTGTAGCGCACAAGCCCCAGGAGGCGGCTCTGCCGGCTGTCTCCCTCGCACAGCACACCTTGCACGGCGTACTGCTCAGAGTCAAGGTAAAAACAAACTCGGAGCCAGGCCTCTCTCAACCCAGTCTCCCCCCTCCTCTTTTCCCCTGCCCCCCAGATTCACTGTGTGACATTGGGCAAGTCACGTCACCTTTCTGAGCCTTCCTCCTCTATGAAATGGGGACAATAATCCCCAGCTTTATACTTGGGTGGGAGCTCCAGGCCTCAGTACTTAGTAAATACTGGTTTCCTTTTCCCAGGAGTGCCCAGAGAGAGGAAGGAAAGAGAAGGGACACTGCGACATCTTCCTTTCCTCTTGTCGTGGGGGGCTGGGAGCTCAGTGCAGGGAAGGATATGATGATGCAATATTCCCTCTCAGCCAGGGTCTCCTGGATCGCCACAGACTGGTCCATGCTGGCCCCTGCAGAATGCACACACCCTGGGGAGAGCAGATGGGAGCCCCCTTTGGTCACCCAAGTTACCCATGCCTCAGAGAGCTGGGGCATAGGAAGGAGAGGGGAAAGTAGAGGGAAGACCTTGCCCGCCTCTTTCTCTTCCCAAGAAGAGGCCATTTAAGTTTCTAGGGACAGGCCCTTTGCCCCGATAGGATGTACACTCTGTTTTACTGCCCTTTGTCTGGGGAGCATCTGGTTGTTCTTAAGTGGGGTGCAGTCTACTTGTTGGAAGTGTTGTACCTGGTTCTGTGATTGGAGAAGGGGACCCAATCCCACTGCTCCTGGGACAGGGCTCTGCCTCCTTTTCGGGAGGGAGGCGAGCAATATTTGTCCTGCTGGTGCCTCTTCGGGAGGTGTCAGTGGTGTGTCTGTGTGGGGTTAGGGGAACATCCCTTTCCTCTTAGGAAGGGAATGCCTCATCCTGGAGAAGAGACTCGGGCCTGTTCCTCTTTCCTGGGAGACAGGAAAAGCATCCCCTTTGCCCCTCACTCTGCCCAGCAGGCCCGTTGCATCAGCCATAGGGGGGGCTGCAGGGGGGGGTGTCTGGTCTGACAGAGACAGGACAGGACAGGGGTCCCAGTCCTGGGCTTGCCCACTCCCTCCTGCCCAACCCCAGCTTTGCTGCTTTGAACCGGCTCCCAGACCCCTGGCCATTGACGCCTACCTCCTGAGCTGTCACTGCTCCTTGGGTGCGCGGGACATTGAGCCGGGACAGCCCAGTGACTACATTTCCCAGCGGTCCCTGCGCCAGGATGGTCAGCCTGCAAGTCCCAGCATGCCTAAGCTGATCAAGAGGGAGTCCCCTCGTCCCCATTAACTCCTTAGGTCCTGGGGTACGTTGAACTCCCTATTCTGGAAAGGTTTTCTAGTAAGTGCCCTAAGCCATCTCTGGCCCTCTGACTCATGGGGCCAGAGCTCCCCATCCAGGGCCTGGAAGTAAGATGGTCACGTTTATGTTAAGGGAAGAAAAGAATGCATTTTTATTTTCTCCTTAATTCCATTCTCAGCTAGTCTCACTCCTAGGAGCGACTGCTCTACTGAAACTCTTCCCTCCCAAATAACTATGCTGTCTAGGTTAAAGGTTGGGGGAAGATGGAAGACGATGGTGAACAACAATTACCTCCAGTTTCCAGGCAGAGAAACAGGTTCAGAGAGGGTAAGCTATTTGACAAAGTTCCTCCAGCTAGAAAATGGCACAGCTGGAGGTTGACTCCAACTCCTGGGCCATTTACACAGCCACACACTGCCCTGAGTCCTTCCTCAGCCCACCCAGCCCTGCCTGCCGCACAGGCTGTGTGAAGGTCCTGGGTGTGCACAGTTTCATGTGTGGCACTATGATGACTGTCACCAGACCGTGGTGCAGGCCTCTATGAATACAAAAAGGCCCCAGCTCTTAAAACAGCCTGAAAGTGGACCAAGACCCTTCTCCCTGAGGCCTCAATTTCCCCATGTAAGATGAGGAGGCCGTTAAGGATGAATGAAAGGGCCAGCTCAGATAAGGGATTCTAGGGTGGTCCTCTCCCAGCCTGCTGGCCATTTCACGGGGTGTGAGCTCCCCAAGGACAGGGCTATGCCTTTTCTTATGACCCCAGGAGTTTCTGGCACACAATTGGCTCTCAGAACACATTTATTGAGTTAGTGAATTAATGAATTATTTTCATGAATATACCTTCTCTCAAGCTTTGACCCAAACTGAAGGAACAAGCTAGTACTGGGAAGGAGTGACTGCTGTGATCCCCAACTTGTCTCCCTTCCTCTTTCTCTAAGAAGGTAACCGGCCCACTGACCAGTTCAACTTTGCATTTGTAGACCCCCTCCCAGCAACATACCACCTTCTTCCCAATCTTCTCCTCTACTGGAACATCCTGAGTACTAACAGAGCTCAAGTTTATTTGAATTCAGTTTGAAAGTCATGTGGAGGATGAGATTCAGAGCCTTAGAGATGGAGGAAACAGAGGTCACTGCAGAAAAGTAGGGGTTTCTAGTTCTGCTTTCAGCATCAAAGGCTGGGGAGGAAGGGTCAGGAAAAGTGGATGGGATTGAGTGCATTTTGCAGATGACACTGTCTCTGCAGGATTTTGAGGTCCTCCCACTGGGACCAGGGCCTAGCAAGATGTTTTTTACCTTTCCAAATAAACCCCAGCCTCTCCCTAGGTTTGCTGCCCTCCGAGGAGGGTCTGTGTCCTGGACTAGGTCCTAGGAGGGGAGAAGTGAGGCCCCTCAAGTCCGGGACTGTGGACTGGTACCAAAGATACGACTACCAGAATCAGAGCTGGGTGTGGATCTCGGGGCTTGCAGGGCCTATAGAGTCTTCTTGGCCTCTGTCCCCTGATGCTGCTGGGCCCAGCTTGGGAAGCAGGAACAGAAGGAGGGCAGAGCAGAGGAGCAGCAGTGTGGCTGCAGCCAGGACCCAGTGTAGGGGGCTCCTGGTGGCCCCTGGTGAGGCAGGCGCCTGAGTTCAAGGCTTGACAATGCTCCTGGTAGCAGAGCTGAGCAAGTCCCATGACACCTGGGAGTCCCTGCCTTGCAGGCCTGGCTGAGCCCTTTGTGTAGCTTGAGCTGGATGGTTTCAGCTGCAAAAGATGGAACCATGCATCCCTTCCTTTGCACTTCTCTCCAACTCACAGAGGCAGAAAGTGTTGAGTGGGTCATGGCTGAGCTGAACCTCTGTGGACCCAAACCTTCTTCTCTACAAGGTCAGTCAGTCCCCATTAAACATACAGAGTGGTCCAAAACCAGGGGGCACATTATGGAAACTTGGGAAATTCCAGCTAATGCCTTGGATTTTGGCATCATACAGAGCTGAGAGGGTCAAGCTTGCTAGACCCCAGGTTGCTTGGCTTCTAGCTACCCCACTTGGTGGGAGGAGAAAGTGTTATAGCACCCCAATCCCTGGAGCACCCCAAAACTAACCTCACAGATATCTCTAAGCCCTCAGGGCCCAAGGCCACAGCTTCCTCCCCCCTGCAGCAGTTGACACCTTGGCAGAAGAAGGTGGTAGATTTTCTCCTGGGAGAAAGCAGGAGGAGGTTTGAGGAGTGGGAGCTCTGTGCAGACTGAACAAGGGGTGAGAGCTAGACAGAGGCAAGGCTGGGCCCCACTATGCCCGTGTCACTGGCCCGGACATCACACTCTCTTCACTCCAGCCTCTTCCCAGAGCAGGCAGGTGTGACTGAGACACACTGCTCATGTAGGCGAGGTGTTGGGTGCAGGGGTAGAGAGGGAAACAGCTTGTCCTCTGGGACCATCAGGTGGCCTAGGCCTGGAAACAGAGCAGGGCTGCCTGGGAAAGTGCTGTGACACCTCTGAAGAGCCCTGATGCCCACTCTGCTCCAGGGGAGGTCTTCTTGTGTGTGGGCAGCTTATAACCTGACACCTTCCTTGACTGCCTCGTGGGACCGTGGGACGAACACAGGTAGTAGCTTCAGGCCTCCTTGGAGCTTGGGGTGGGGATGGAGGCTGGGCTGGGGAAAGGTAGGACATTAGGAGGGGGACGAGGTGGGGCACCAAAGGGAAAAAGCTCAGACCTGGGGAATGGATGAGGGAGGGAGACCCCAAAGCTAGGTCAGTCACATTAGGGTGTGTTCACAGAGGTTGGGGGGTTGGTGAAAACTGAGCTGAGATTCGAGGGCCTATCATATGGTGGCCTCAGAGCTGGAGGCTTGTGGACAGGAGGGCTCTGAGATTATGAGTCAGTGGGAATGAGAGTTGGATTTGGGGGCAAGGAGCTAGGGCTCAGAGCAGCAGGTTGGAGGGACAGGGCTTAGCATCCAGGGCCACCTGCTGAGCACTAGGCAGAGTAGCCTCCACTATAGTACTTACTACAGCCTGCCTGGACCTAGGGCAGGCCAGAGTTGTTGGACAGATGAGGGCTGGGAATTGTTTCACCACCATCTCCCAACCGAGGCTGCACCAGGCTCATAGTAGGAAGTACTGAGAAGAAGGGAATCAGCTGGAATCAGCTGGTGGAAAGCCAGGCATGTCCAGGAGGATGGGGGAGTGGCCAGTCTTGGGCTGTATCTCCACTCTGCCCAGCACTATCTCTTCCCCAGCACCTCAATATTCCTGAGAGCCCCCTCTGGTGGATCACCCACACCCCTACCCCAGCCTCACACCTCACAGTGGTGTTCCCTGGGCCACACGCACTCTGGTGGCAGGACTTTGCCTCCTGGTGAAACACCTCTGTGACAGTGGAAGCTGTGGTGTATTTACACATGGTTTGAAAGCTGCAGCTTATCCAAGGGACCGTCAGGTGGCCTAGGCTTGGGAGCAGAGCAAGGCTGCCTAAGAAAGTGCTGTGACACCTCTGCAGAGCCATTAATGGCAACACTGATTGCCATTATTGCACTATGAACAAATTGAGGCTGGGCAGCAGGGGAGGTCAACCAAAAGGGAATAAGGGGGCCTAGGGGCTGTCTCACTTTGTCACCTTGGGTAGAGTGCCGCGGTGTTTAGCTCACAGCTTCAAACTCCTGGGCTCAAGCAATTCTCTTGCCTCAGCCTTCCAAGTAGCTGGGACTATAGGCGCCCACCACAACACTCAGCTATTTTTGTCGTTGCAGTTGTCATTGTTGTTTTAGCAGGCCCAGGCTGGGTTCAAACCCGCCTACCTCAGTGTGTGTGGCCAGCACCCTAACCACTGAGCCACGGGTGCCATGCCAGGGGGCTTGGCTTTTGCTTCCCATAAGTCATACTTTCTTTTTTTTTTTTGAGACAGAGCCTCAAGCTGTCCTCCTGGGCAGAGTGCCGTGGCATTACAGCTCACAGCAACCTCCAACTCCTGGGCTCAAGCGAGTCTCCTGCCTCCGCCTCCCAAGTAGCTGGGACCACAGGCGCCTGCCACAATGCCCGGCTATTTTTTGGTTGCAGCCATCATTGTTGTTTGCCGGGTCCGGGGGGGGGATTTGAACCCGCCACCCTAGGTGTACATGGCTGGCACCTTAGCCAGTTGAGCTATAGGCGCCGAGCCAAGTCATACTTTCAGAGTGACATTGAGGCATGCACAAAGGGGCCTGTATCTTAGTTTAGAACAGCCCCTCTGAGAATGACTGATGTTGGCATGGCAACAGCAGCATCCTGGGGGTGCTATCAGAGGGAGGCAGAGCTGGACCAGGTGCAGTGACAGGAAATAGATATCCGGTGCCTCTGGTGTGGCATCATTTGCCTCTGACACAGGAAGGTGCCTGGGGGTGAGGAGTAGGGGGTGATGGGCTTCCTCAGAACCCTGGGGGTATTCTCTTCCCTGAGTCTTCCAGCACAAGCTGATCCCAGAGAGAAAGTAAGTGGAGAGGAAAGGAATAACCATTGAAGGCCACACAGATGTATTTGCTCTCCTCTGAGAGGAGTAAGGAAACTCCTGCTCCTGGAAGGGCTCATCCCAGGATCAGCCTCTGGGTTTGGCAGCACCAGTCTTGGGTTCCCAGCCAGGAGGTCCTGTAGTCCCAGCTACTTGGGAGGCTGAGGCAAAATAATTGCTTAAGCCCAAGAGTTGGAGGTTGCTGTGAGTTGTGACACCATGGCACTCTACCAAGGGTGACATCATGAGATCTGTCTCCAAAACAATTTTTTTTTAATTACCCAAGTCTGGTGGTGAGCACCTATAGTCCTAGCTACTCAGGAGGCTGAGGCAGGAGGACTGCTTGATCCTAGGGAAAGTTGCAATGAGCTCTATCACACCACTGCACTCTAGCCTCAATGACAGGGCAAGACCCTATCTCTAAAAAAAAAAAAGTTTGTGCATGTCCATTTTTCTAGTGAAAAACCCTGTTAATTCTTTTTATTTCCAAAGAAATCCATGATCCTAAAGATTAAAAACTGGCTCAGTGCCTGTAGCTCAGTGAGTAGGATATCAGCCATGTGCACCAAGGCTGGTGGGTTCAAGCCGAGCCCAGCCCAGGCCTGCTAAACAACAATGACAACTGCAACCAAAAAATAGCAAGGTGTGGTGGTGGGCGCCTGTAGTCCCAGCTATTTGGAGGCTGAGGCAAGAGAATTGCATAAGCCCAAGAGTTTGAGGTTGCTGTGAGCTGTGACGCCATAGCACTCTACTGAGGGTGACATACTAAGACTGTCTCAAAAAAATAAAAATTAAAACTCATCTAACCAGAGTATCCAACCTTTTTACTTTCATGCTGCACCTTAGAAAAATAAAAGTTGTCTTAGGCCATACATAAATACACACACACTAATGAAAGCTGATTAGCAAAAGAAAATTCCATGCATATTTTTGGTGATACCCATCTGACATGACAGATTAGTAAAACAGTCCTCAAATAATCTGTATGCAGTTTATAGGTTGGAAAACCCTGAACCAAGAGAAAAGGACTTTGCACTCCTTCCCAAGCCTGATGAGGAAGCTCAACTGAAACTCTGTTCTTCCTCTAGAAGCTCCACGAAGTCCGGACTTCAGAAAGTCACCTCTGAGAACCACTTCTTTTTTTTTTTCTGAGAACCACTTCTGATGTGAGTTTGCCTGTGTCTCTCGGAGGGGGCAGAATTGGTGATACAGCTCTTCCCATCTGCTCACAAAGGCTGCTGAGCCTCCTTTCTTCTAGCTTCTGCTCCCACCATCTCACCACCACTTAATTCTCAAGGTTTGTAAATTTAGCTGTGCCTGTCACAGAGAAGGTGCTAAAAATATCTGAATGAATGAACGTAACAGATGAATAAGACTTTGGTGCAACAGGTAAGTCCCTGTCAGAAAAGCCAGGGTCCCTCCAAGGCTGTTCTAGCACAGTCCACAGGATGACTGGGCTAGGGTGATGGCAGAACCCCTCAGGTCCTAGTCCCATCTCCCCTTTGCACTGCAGAGGGACAGCCCACTAACCCTGGAGTCTCAAGCATCCACTCCTCAAGAGGTGTCTGAGGAATGTAACTGCTGGAAAGCAGCAGGTACACTTCCTGGTCTCCCCAATGTGTCTACTATTCCAACAGGAAGGCTAGAAGGATGTTTCTTCCCCACATTCACCATTTCCAAGGCTCTCTTCCCAATGGCAATGGCTCAATTACATTTAATTAATCCACTCACTCTGCTTCAGAAGCTCAGGCCCTGGAGGGATTGTCCAACTAGGGTTTTAAGCAATGAACATATGAAGAGTTGCCCAGGGTTGAATCAGGAAGGAAAATACCAACTGAGAGAAGTGCCACAGGGGTGGGGTGGTGAAGGCTTGCTGCCATGGAAATGACAAGGTGAACAGACAAGAGTGAGGCAGACGGCCTGTTCCAGAGTTGGGATTTTTATTTTATTTTATTTTGTAGAGACAGAGTCTAACTTTTATTGCCCTTGGTAGAGTGCCATGGTGTCACACAGCTCACAGCAACCTCCAACTCCTGGGCTTAGGCGATTCTCCTGCCTCAGCCTCCCAAGTAGCTAGGACTCAGGTGCCCTTTATAACGCCCAGGTATTTTTTTGCTGCAGTTCAGCAGGGCCGGATTTGAACCTGCCACCTTTGGTATATGGGGCCGGCGCCCTACTCACTGAGCCACAGGTGCCAACCCAGATTTGGGATTTTTAAAAAGACATTACAAACAAACTGAAGGAAGGATTGAGTACTGAGTGAGCAAAGGGGACCTCTAGGGAGTCCTGTCCTGGAGCAGGCCCTGGCTTTCAGATAGATGATTGTGTTTATGGGCAGATTAATGCCTCCTTGGCTTCCCTAGTTCCACTTGGGACACCATATTTGGATCCTGAGGTAGCTGCTCCACTCTACCCAAGATCTTAGATACTGAGGCTTGGACAACACATGATTATGATCCACTTCTGGTCAAACAGGGATGTTGTAAAAGGAACAGGTAGACAGGCTCACCAAAGACTCATTCTGAACTAGCAAGTGGGTGGAGTCCCTCCTGCTCCTAGTTCCACTGTGAGCTGGGCTGCTGAGGCAGAGAGATGGGGCAGGGCAGCAGGAATATCCCCAAACTGCCCAATTCCCTTCTTTATACAAATAGAAAAAGCAAACCATGGCCCCACACTTACCGCTTAGGAGCAGCCTTAGTCCATCTTCCCCATCTTTCCCTGGAATGTGTATCAATGGCTGACTCAACTAAGGGTAGGGCTCATCCTGGGGTGATGCTTACCTGGGGAAGTGGCTGCTGTGAGGACAGGAAAAGAGGTCAGGTCAGATTTACCTAACGTAACTTATGTAGCATAACAGGTGCTCATTAAATCTCACCTGCTTCTAAAGTTGATGAGAAAGAGACAGGGAGGCATTAAGACCTGAAAGTCCATTACCCTGGGCCTGCAGAACAATATACATTCAAAACCAGGGTTTTATTTTCCAGAAGAATTCTTTTTAATATAAAACAGAGATAAAACACATCTCAATCCCACAATCTGTTAGCATGCCTTGTTTCTACAAGATGCATACTAGACCATAATACTACATCGTAAAGGGTCTTTGAGCATTTGGGTGGAAGAGATAGAAAAAGATCTCAGAGGAGCCTGGGCAAGCCGCCAAGCTGAGCTACAGCCTGAACACTAGAGCAGTCCTTGTCTTTTCAGATCCTCATATGTCTTCTTATTCACAACATTCCCACTGGAGTCTTCATATTCTTCCTAAAAAGAAAGGGGTATACTTTGTTAGCTACGCCCCCTGGGAGAAATGTTTGGAACCAATCTCTGAATACCTGAGCTCACCCTGGCCTGATTCCATGGCATACCTTGGTATTCTGAGATTGGCATTCATCTAAGATAGCCTTTCTCAAATGAAATTCCACAAAAGAACTAAGGCCTATTGATCCTAAGGCAGCCATTGTCTGTAATGAATTTACTTCTCTCCTACATTTTCAGAATGGTACCAGTCATGACCTATCCTTTGGGTATGTAAGGAAATAGTTCAAATCGCTTTCTGTATTTAAGAAGAGGAACCCTGGCTGTGAAACGGTGGCCTAAAACATCAGTTTTCAAATGGTTCTGAAGAACCTCAGGTTTTAGCAAGAGTTAAAAGGAAAGCTGATCTTTCCCACTTCTAGAGCAGTTCTGCTTTATAGAATTTTAAATGCGTATCAAAGTGTTGTACTGCAGCTGGAAAAGGGTTTTGCTGCTAGATATATAAATTACTGACCTAGAAGAAAGGGAATCTACTGCCAGTCACGGTGGGACGTGCGGTGAACTGCTACCATACCTTATAAACATGTCACTCCTCGTCTCTGAAACCTGCTAGTTGAGATGACTATCTCAGAACCAGCAAGAACACCTTGTATGAGGGGATCATCTCTGACATTCTCCTCCAGGGAAATCTGATACACAATATGGATTCTCAACTTTTTAGTCTGTAAATCCCCATGTCAGGACAAGAGCCTGGGGACTCCTGCTTGTCACTTTAGCATTTCAAAGGGAAAATACAACCTGCCTGAGACACAGGTTAAAGTCTATCAGTACTCACTTCAGCAGCACATATACCAAAATTAGAATAGAGAAGATTAGCATAGCCCCAAAGAAGGATGACACAAATCTACGATGCATTCCATATTAAAAAAGAAAAATGATAGGCTTGGTGCTCATAGCTCAGTGGTTAGGGTGCCAGCCACATACACTGAAGCTGGAGGGTTTGAGCCTGGCCTGGGCCGGCTAAACGACAATGACAACTACAACCAAAAAATAGCCGGGGGTCATGGTGGGTGCCTGTAGTCCCAGCTACTCGGGAGGCTGAGGCAAAAGAATTGCTCAAGCCTACGAGTTTGAGGTTCCTGTGAGCTGTGACACCACGGTACTATACTAAGGGTGACACAGTGAGACTGTCTCAAAAAAAAGAAAAATTATATAAAGTCTGACAAATAACAATTAAGTTAGGTTTATAATCAAGAGTTAGGCTTGGGACCCGTAGCACAGTGGTTATGGTGCCAGTCACATACACTGAGAGTGGTAGGTTTGAACCCGGCCTGGGCCAGCTAAACGATGACCATCGCAACAAAAAATAGCTGGACGTTGTGGCAGGTGCCTGTAATCCCTGCTACTTGGGAGGCTGAGGCAAGAGAATTGCTTTAGCCCAAGAGTTGGAGGTTGCTGTAAGCTGTGATGCCACAGCACTCTACCAACGGTAGACTCTGTCTCAAAAAAAATATATATATGTATAGAGAGAAAGAAAATATATATATTTACATATATATAAATAATCAATAGTTGATTTATAGGCTCAGAGTCTGTAGCTCAGTAAATAGGGCACTGGCCACATACACCGAGGCTGATGGGTTCGAGCCTGGCCTGGGCCTGCTAAATGACAGTGGCAACCAAAAAATAGCTGGGTGCTATAGCTGGTGCTAATAGTCCCAGCTATTCGGGAGGTGGAGGCAAGAGAATTGCTTAAACCCAAGAGTTAAAGTTGCTGTGAGCTGTGATGCCATGGCGACATAGTGAGACTCTGTCTCAAAAAAAAAAAAAGAGTTAATGTACAGATACTGTCACGTTATACTCCCTACTATAGTAAATCAGGGACCATCTTTCACTTCCTTTGTACATGGTGAGAGAGCTACCGCTTGATATCATTCCTGATATTGTCCACATTAACACCTACCTCAGTGTCAGGCTGCCATCGCTCTGAGGCCTTCTGCAATTTCAACTTGGCCCACACTGCAGGAAGAGAAATGAGCAGCAATCAGGACTGACTGGGCAGTCACTACGTAGCCAGTGTGAACCCCTCCCACATAGGATCCCCCAGATGACTCTGTATTTGAGATTACTGCTTGCCCTACAATGGAATTTTGATTCTTGGCCACCTGTAGACAATACTCCTTCCACTGCAAAATTTATCATGATCTTGCTTTGTTGTTAAAGAAAAGTGGGATCGGCTCGGCGCCTATAGCTCAACCGGCTAAGGCGCCAGCCACGTACACCTAAGGTGGCGGGTTCAAATCCCCAGCCCGGACCCGCCAAACAACAATGACGGCTGCAACCAAAAAATAGCTGGGTGCTATAGCTGGTGCTAATAGTCCCAGCTATTCGGGAGGTGGAGGCAAGAGAATTGCTTAAACCCAAGAGTTAAAGTTGCTGTGAGCTGTGATGCCATGGCGACATAGTGAGACTCTGTCTCAAAAAAAAAAAAAAAAAAAAAAAAAAAAGGGGGCCAAAAAAACCCAAAAACCTCTTAAAGAATTTTTTTTTTTTTGAGATAAAAGTCTCACTTTGTCACCCTCAGTAGAGTGCTGTGGCATCACAGCTCACAGCAACCTCAAACTCTTGGGTTCAAGTGATTCTCTTGCCTCAGCCTCAAGTAGCTGGGACTACAGGCAACCACCACAATGCCTGGCTATTTTTAGAGATGAGGTATCTTGTTCAGGCTGATCTCGAACTCATGAGCTCAAGCAATCCACCTGCCTTGGCCTCCCACAGTCCTAGGATTACAGGCATGAACCACTGTGCCCAGTCAAGAATTGATACTCTTGAATGAAGTTAATGTGGAACAACCTATGAAAATTAAGGAAGTGACTTTACTGTCTTATTGTCCACAATAGAGGAAAAAAGGAACACTACATACTGTCAAATATGTTACTTAAAATCTAATTTGTATATTTAAAAAATTTCTGTGGGGGAAAAAGGTAAAATTTCATACTGTTCAACAGACAATGAAAGGCTGGGCACGGTAGCTCATCACTGTAATTTTTTTTTTTTAGACAGAGTCTCAAGCTCTCCCCCTGGTTAGAGTACTGTAGTGTCAAAGCTCACAGCAACCTCAAACGCTTGGGCTTAAGTGATTCTCTTGCCTCAGGCTCTGAAGTAGCTGAGACTACAGGCACCCACCACAATGCTTGGCCATTTTCTGTTGCAGGTGTCATTGTTGTTTAGCTGGCCCAGGTACAGCCTCAGTGTATGTGGCTGGTGCCTTAACCACTGTGCTGCAGGCACGGAGCCACACGCCTATAATCTTTATTTATTTATTTATTTATTTTGAGACAGAGACTCAAGCAGTCACCCTGGATAGAGCACTATGGCATCACAGCTCACAGCAATCTCCAACTCCTGGGCTCAAGCAAGTCTCCTGCCTCTGCCTCCCAAGTAGCTGGGATTATAGGCGACCACCACAATGCCTGGCTATTTTTTGGTTGCAGCCGTCATTGCTGTTTGGCGGGCCTGGGCTGGATTCGAACCCGCCAGCTCAGGTGTAAGTGGCTGGCGCCTTAGCTGCTTGAGCCACAGGAGCCGAGCCTATGCCTGTAATCTTAGCACTCTTAGGAGGTCAATAGGATCTCATGAGATCAGAAGTTTAAGACCAGTCTGAGTAAGACCCCGTCTCTACTAAAAATAGAAAAATTGGCTAGGCATTCTGGCAGGTGCCTGTAGTCCCAACTACTTGGGAGACTGAGGCAGGAGGATTCCTTGAACCCAGGAGTTTAAGGTTACTGTGACTGAGGTTGAAAGCAGGGGACTTTAGCCTAGGCAACAAAGTGAGACTCTATCTCAAAAAAAAAAAAAAAAGCCAATAGAGACATTAAAATAAAACTTCTGATAGTTCAGTAACAGATTATTTCATGAAGATGAAAAGATAGTAGCTGAGCTCGGTAGCTCATGCCTGTATCCCAGCACTTTGGGAGGCTGAGGTGGGTGGACTGCCTGAGCTCACAGGTTCAAGACCAGCCTGAGCAAGTGCAAAACCCCATCTCTAAAAAATAGCCAGGTGTTGTGGTATGCACCTGTAGTCCCAGCTACCAGGGAGGCTGAGACAAGAGAATCGCTTGAACCCAAGAGTTAGAGATTGCTGTGAGCTATGATGCCAGAGCACTCTACTGAGGGTGACAAAGTAAGACTCTATCTCAAAAAAAAAGAAAAGATGAAGACACCTACAAAAACCACCATAGCTTTATTTTTATTTTTATTTTTTTGTAGAGATAGAGTCTCACTTTATTGTCCTTGGTGGAGTATCGTGGTGTCCCACAGCTCACAGCAACTTCTAACTCTTGGGCTTAGGTGATTCTCTTGCCCCAATTTCCCGAGTAGCTGGGACTACAGGCGCCCACCACAACACCTGGCTATTTTTTGTTGCAGTTTGGCCAGGGCCAGGTTTGAACCTGCCACCTTTGTTATATGCGGCTAGTGCCCTACACACTGAGCCACTGCCACTGCCCAAACCACCATCGCTTTAAAGAGTGTGATCAGACACATAAAGAAGAAAAAGCAGATACAAAAAACAGGGGAAAAATGATGCCTAGTGTGTTGTGATGTCACAGCTCACAGCAACCTCAGACTCTTGGGCTCAACTGATCCTCTTGCCTCAGCCTCCTGAGTAGCTGGGACTATAGACACTATACACAATGCCTGGCTAGTTTTCTTATTTTTAGTAGAGATGGGGTCTCACTCATGCTCAGGCTAGTCTCAAACTCCTGAGCTCAAGCAATCTACCTGCCTCAGCCTCCCAGAATACTAGGATCACAGTTGTGAGCCACTGCACCCAGCCAGAAAGAATGACTTAAATCTTTAACAAATGGTGTCAGGAAAATGAACTCTTGAAACAAATGGGTACATGGAATAAGACAGGTCAACTGCTAGGGAAGGACACTGATAAAATATCAACAGATGACAGTAAATAGTTCCTTAGTTCCACTTAGTTCCTATGATTCTACCTTTCCCTAAACAATCCCTAAAATGATAGGATTAAAAGAAATAAATAGAGAAAGTTGAAGCCTAAGATGAGTAAAGAAATATTATAGTAAATGAGACAATATATGAGGAAATGCTACCTGGCATACAGGTTGCTTGCTTGCTAATTGCTTTAAATTAGTTGAAGTCTTCGGGCCCAGATAATATGCATATCAGGAAAGAATAACAAATTGATAACATGCTTAATTACAGGGCCCTGCTCTGTCATATTCTTTGTGTAGGCCTTTCAGGAATCCAACCGAGAATGGCACTAAAATAATGGAGATTGAAAACGTTGTCATGGGTTCGGCACCTGTGGCTCAAGTGGCTTAGGCGCCAGCCACATACACCTGAGCTGGCGGGTTCGAATTCAACCCGGGCCCGCCAAACAACAATGACAGCTGCAACCAAAAAACAGTTGGGCGTTGTGGTGGGTGCTTCTAGTCCCAGCTACTTGGGAGGTGGAGGCAATAGAATCACTTGAGCCCAGGAGTTGGAGGTTGCTGTGAGCCGTGATGCCACAGCCCCCTACCTAGGGCAACCGCTTGAGGCTCTGTCTCAAAAAAAAAAAAAAAATGCTGTCATGGGGCAGCGCCTGTAGCTCAAAAGAGTAGGGCACTGGCCTCATATGCCAGAGGTGGCAGGTTCAAACCCAGCTCCGCCCAAAAAAAAAAAAAAAAAAAAAAAAAAAAAAATATAAGGGGGTTTGAAAAAAAAAAAAAAAAGGGGGGGGGGGGATGCAGGAAACTATAGAGCAGTAAGGGAGATGTTACTCTTCAGAGAAATCTCAAAGCAAATGGAAAAGAATATGATCCATGTAGGTTCATTAAGAGTAAATCAAGCACCCCATGACTGCATTAATGTACAGCTATGATTTAATTAAAAAAAATAAATAAATAAAGCAAACTACATAAGCTCCCTGTTTTTAAATGGGATATCTGACACAATAAAAAGCCACAGATACAGGATATCACTATTTTGGGAAAACAACTGCTTTTATAGGCAATGTCTCTAAATCCCATTATTGTAAATAAGATGATGATTTTTGAACTTGATGCTATTAGGTGGATTTACTTATTATTTATTTTTGAGACAAAGTTTCATTATGTTGCCCTCAGTAGAGTGCTGTGGCATCACAGCTCATAGCAACCTCAAACTCCTGGGCTCAAGGGATTCTCTTGTCTCAGCCTCTCAAGTAACCGGAACTATAGGCACCTGCCACAACACCCGGCTTTTTTTGTTGCAGTTTTCATGGCCAGGTTTGAACCCGCCAGTCTCAGTGTATGTGGCTGGTGCCATAACCACTGTACTACAGTTGCCAAGCCATTTTTTTTTTCTTTTTGGAGACTGAGTCTCACTTTGTTGCCCCCAGTAGAGTGCCATGGCCTTTACAGCAACCTCAAACTCCTGGGCTGAAGCAATTCTCTTGCCTCAGATTCCCGAGTAGCTGGACCTACAAGCACCCACCACAACTCCTGGCTATTCTTAGAAACAGGGTCTCACTCTAGCTCAGGCTGATCTTGAACTTGTGAGCTCAGGCGAGAGCGCTGGGATTATAGACAAGAGCAGCATGCCTGGCCTGCTATTAGGGAGATTTAGACCTGGTTAGAATACTGGTAAAGTGTGACCAATCTTCTGAATGGGGATTTCTGGGGGCAATTTCACTGGGCTCTCTCTTAGTTGTCTTTTGTTCCAATTTTTTTTAAAAAATCATAAATCTAGAACAATGGAATCATTAACCCAATAAATTTATAAATGGAATCTTAATCCTTCATGTAAGTGAAAAAAAAATTGGCAACTTAAATGTCAGTACTGAATCCCTCCCTCCGGGCTAAAATCTCCAAAAGAGAGAAAAGCAAATCATGAACACAATGATCTAAAATAAAGACAAACAAGCCAGTTCAGGGGTCACAGCTGTGCCAATGGGTGCTTCCCTACTTAAGAGAAAGTGTCCCCAGGCAGTCCTGGAAGGAGCAGTCTTATCTCACAAGGACCTACTTTCACTACCAGCCCTCCTGGAAGCACAGGTTTTCACATAGCACCCAACCCAGCTGTACCTACTTATTGTCTCTCCCAGGCATTAGAAATTGGCACACCAAGGAGCTTGATGGTGGCAGACTCTGACAACTGAAAAAGGTCATACAGAGCAAAGGCAAGAATTGCCTTCCCTGTAAACTAAAGCTGAGAGAAAGGACATAAGGGCACAAAGCTGATGTGGTGGAAAGCAGCAGAGCTGGAAAAGCATATTCTTGCAAACAAGATGAAGACATGGAGTTTCTTATTTTTTTTTTTAAGAGATAGAGTCTCATTTTGTTGCCTTTGGTAAAGTGCCATGGCGTCACAGCTCATGGCAACCTCTAGTTCCTGGGCTTAGGTGATTCTCTTGCCTCAGTCTCCTGAGTAGCTGGGACTATAGGCCCCCGCCACAAAGCTCAGCTATTTTTTGTTGCAGTTTGGTGGGAGCTGGGTTTGAACCTGCCACCCTCGGTACATGGGGCGGGTGCCCTACTCACTGAGCCACAGGTGCTGCCCAAGACATGGAGTTTAATCCTAGCACTTTGAAAAGATCATCTGAGGCAAGGAGTTTGATCGTTTGAGGAGGTGGGCGTACATTTGTTGCCAAAATGTTGATGACTGGGAAAATGATCTAAGTCGATCACAACATAACAAATGAAGCTATCAGCAAGAAACTGGGGGGCAGCGCGTGTGGCTCAGTGGGTAGGGTGCTGGCGCCGGCCCTGGCCAAACTGTAACAAAAAACAGCCGGGCGTCATGGTGGATGCCTATAGTCCCAGCTACTCAGGAGGCTGAGGCAAGAGAATCGCCTAAGCCCAGGAGCTGGAGGTGGCTGTGACCTGTGACATCATGGCACTCTACTGAGGGCGATAAAGTGAGACTCTGTCTCTTAAAAAAAAAGTAAGAAAATGGGAGGGATTAATAAACTTACAATATAATATGGAGCTTATGTGGCTGCAATAACACAAAAAATACATACAAAACCTAAGGCCAAGCGTGGTGGCTCACACCTGTAATCCCAGCACTCTGGGAGGCCGAGGCGGTTAGACTGCCTGAGCTTGAGTTCAAGACCAGCGTGAGTCAGAGTGAGACCCCCATTTCTACAAAAAATATAAAAATCAGCCAAGGATAGTGGCATACACCTGTAGTCCTAGCTACATGGGAGGCTGAGGTGGGTGGACCACCTGAGTTCACAGGTTTGAAACCAGCCTGAGCTGGAGCGAGACCCCATGTCTAAAAATGGCCAGGCATTGTAGCAGTGCCTGTAGTCCCAGCTACTTGGGAGGCTGAGGAAAGAGAATGGCTTGAACCCAAAAGCTGTAGGTTGCTATGAGCTATGATGCCATGGCACTCTACCTAGGGTGACAAAAGTGAGACTCTGTATTAAAAAAAAAAAAAGAATAGATACTCCTGCTTGCTTCAGCAGCACATACACTAAAATTGGAACAATACAGAAACAATTAGCATGGCCCCCGTGCAAGGATGTCAGGCAAATTCATGAAGTGTTCCATATTAAAAACAAACAAACAAACAAAAAACAAACAGATACTCACAAAAGAAAAAAAAAAATTTAAAAAAGAATATACTCCTGCCGGGTGCAGTGGCTCATGCCTATAATCCTAGAACTCTGGGAGGCTGAAGGCAGGTGAATTGCCTAACCTCATGGGTTCAAGACCAGCCTGAGAAAGAGCGAGACCCTGACTCTAAAAATAGCCAGGCGTTGTGGTAAGTGCCTGTAGTCCCAGCTACTTGGAAGGTTGAGGCAAGAGAATTGCTTGAGCCTATGAGTTTGAGGTTGCTGTGAGCTATGACGCCATAGTACTCTACTGAGGGCGACAAAGTGAGACTCTGTCTCAAAAAAAAAAAAAACAAAAACCAGATACTCCCAATGGAGTCCTTACAGAATAACATCTAAATGCCTGTATTAAAAGAAAAAAGAGGCTCGGCGTCTATAGCTCAACCGGCTAAGGCACCAGCCACGTACACCTAAGGTGGCGGGTTCGAATCCCCAGCCCGGACCCGCCAAACAACAATGACGGCTGCA
>NW_003852420.1:18849028-18850615 GCF_000181295.1 Otolemur garnettii | reverse complement strand
TTTTTTTTTTTTTTTGCAGTTTTTGGCCAGGGCCGAGTTTGAACCCGCCACCTCTGGTATATGGGGCTGGCACTCTACTCCTTTGAGCCACAGGAGCCACCCTATAATAAACAATTTCAAACAACAAGAGATTGTAACCTTAAATCTCATCCATTTTACCTCATGAATTTTTTTTTTTTTTTTTTTAAAGCAATGCCTTGCTCTATCCCTCAAGCTGCAGCTTCAAAGTCTTGGCTTCAAGCCATCCTCCCACCTCAGCCTCCCAACGTGCTAGGATTACAGGCCTGAGGCACTGTACCTGGCCATCAATATGGTTTAGATCACTAAATCTGACAAAGACACTATTCTCAAAGGGCAATAAAAAAAGCTCATCTTACTTATTATAAATTCATAAACAAAACTTCTAAACAAATTCCTAACAAAGTAAATAACTATTATTAAAAAAAGATCTAGAGCGGTGCCTGTGGCTCAGTGGGTAGAGCGCCAGCCCCACATGCCAATGATGGCGGGTTTGAACCTGGCCCAGGCCAGCTAAAACAGCAATGGCAACTGCAACAACAACAACAACAACAAAAACCCGGGTGTTGTGGCAGGTGCCTGTAGTCCCAGCTACTTAGGAGGCTGAGGCAGGAGAATCGCCACAGTAGTCCCAAATGACTCCTCTTGGGTCTGAATACACCAGAGTATAGTATTTGGGACATGAGCTGTAGGGAGTAGCTACTTAGCCCAGGAAATAGTAAACAAAGCTTACTTACGGGAGACAGCATCTTCAATCTGTGTCACATTAGCAAAGTGGGCAGTGTTTGGGATGCCCAAACACCTCATGCCATGAGCATGACGCCATTCCTGGGAGGAGAGAGAAGCAAAAGGATCATGTGAAATGGAACAGCTGAACACAGAGCACTTCCTCCATTCTACTGGTAAATGCTAGCCTGATCCTTTGCAAAAGACTCTTCATATGGGCAACATTCTTTCTGTAGTTCATGTACACAGCTGGTTGTGACTGACAAGAGGCTGGGATTTCAAAGCAGCACTGTATTATTTGCCTCACTGAATCTGTCAAACCTAGATTCTAGATCTAGTAGTCTCACAGACAAAACTCTGGGTCAAGACCACAAAAGAAGACAACTCTAACCAGTCACCTCCCATGGCAGAACCCAACACAGCCCCAGGAATTCCCACCGCCAGCATGAATAAAGGTTCTGATGGCAGGTCAGGATCAACTTCATAACTAAAGGATGGAACCGCTTATCACGTATAAGAAAGACTGTGAGACAGAGGAGGAAGAAATAGTGATATAATGACAGTGTGGGCTGAGGGACGGTAAACAGCACAGGGTGTATCCTGAATGCCAACTCCCATCATTGCAGGTGTTGCTCAGAATGATGGAGAGCCTAGTCAGGGGCTCAGCAAAAAAGACCTAGGATCTAGGGCAGTGCCTATGGCTCAGTGAGTAGGGCACTGGCCCCATATACTGAGGGTGGCAGGTTCAAACCCATCCCCAGTCAAACTGCAACAAAAAAATAGCTGGGCGTTGTGGTGGTTGCCCTGTAATCCCAGCTACTCGGGAGGTTGAGGAAAGAGAAT
>NW_003852420.1:18847442-18848830 GCF_000181295.1 Otolemur garnettii | reverse complement strand
AAAAAAAAAAAAAAAAAAAAGTCAGTTTAGTTAGTTTCGTTTTTTCAAAGAGGCAAAGGCCCATATAAGACTCAAAGAAGGCAATCAGCTCCGTTTTTGTCCCTAGTACTAGCAATGGAAAGGAGAAATGACGAAGGAGTCAGAAATTGGTCTAAGATGATGGCAGAAAGACAAAAAAAGAGAAAAGCATAAGAACAAGAGAAAACCAAACTAAAATTCAAACAGCAGGATGGTAGAATGCTTTCAGAAACCCTCAGGTACTCAAGACTAGCAACACTAGTGCCAAACACCAAAACCCCTGGGCTTGATTCCCTTCAGCTCTGGACACTAAGGGTCCTCTCTGGCTGCTCCTAATCTCTTCTCTGAAAGTCTCATGTTGCTACTTTGATTCTCAGGAGAAATGGTGCTGAATTCCTTACAGCAAAGTGCCGCTGGAAGGCCTTGGGCCCTCGATAGGTGTAGTTTCCACAAATCTCACAATTGTAGTTGATATTTAGGCCGTGAAGCTTATACAGCCAGTAAGGAATGGGCTAAAAAACAAACAAAAAAAAAACGTAAGAAACAGCATTAGTCTTCTAAAGTCTAAATCAGCTTTGATATGGGAAATGGGGAGAAGGTGGTAGTGCTGGGACTTACTTTGCCATCCCAACCAAGAGGTAGGTTTTTGGGGTTGTAAATAATCTCATTCTCTTCATCTTCACTTTCACTCTCACTGATCTGCTCTTCCTCCTCCTCTTCTCGCTCTTCTCCTGTCCTTGCTTGCTTGCGTTGTACATTTTCATGAGTGAGATGTCGTTGTTCCTTAGGCAGGTCCGTAAATGAAAAGTCAGAGAAAAATAGTGCAGAATAACAAGGGCAATTTCCTTTGATCCTTGCTAACCCCTCACTTCCAAGAATAAGGTTCTTTCTTGTAGAATAAAGAGGTCTTCCTCTAACATTAGAACTCCTTAGCAGGGCATAGCTATTCCTGAAGGAAAAAGTCAAATTTTTTACATCATATGCCTCATTATCCATCTGAGGCCAACAGACTATCACAGACCAGAAAGCAGCTTCATTTATCCTGCTTCTAATATCTCCTGAACCTTACCAAAATGACCACCTTCTAACTTGGCCTAAGTCTCTCTCCATTCCGGTTTAGTTTCCTTTTGCTGCCAGATTCATCTATTTAAAGAACCAAATCTAAGGCTGGGCATGGTGGCTTATGCCTATAATCCTAGCACTCTAGGAGGCTAAGGTGGGTGGGTGCCTGAGCTTAGGAGTTTAAGATCAGCCTAAGTAAGAGTGAGACCCCATCTCTACTAAACATAGAAAAACTAACTGGGCATCCTGGCAGGTGCCTGTAGTCCCAGCTTCTTGGGAGGCTGAGGCAAGAGGACTGCTTGAGCTCA
>NW_003852420.1:18844568-18847048 GCF_000181295.1 Otolemur garnettii | reverse complement strand
TTTTTTTTTTTTTGCTTTTTATTGGCTTCCTTTTGTTTAGGACAAAGTCCAAATTTCCAACATAATTCTCTAAATTTTTCTCTGATCACTCTTACCAAATACGCTCCAAACACACTGAATGTCTCATTATTTCCTAAACACATACTTTCCTTTCATAATGTCATATCTTTACGCTTACATTTCCTCTACATGACACATTTTTTCCTCCCTTTCTCTACTTAGAGTACTCAAGCTCAGTGTATTATGACATAATACACATTCTACTGTAATTATCTGTCTCCCCAGTAACAACATGGGGTTTTCAAGGGCAAGAGCAGTTGTGACATATTCACTATTGGATCCAAAAATTTAGCATAATGCTCAGAAACCAAGGGACATCACTAAACAGTAAAATAATGGCAAAAGTCCTATCAGTACATAATGAGAGCAACTTTTAGAAAGTACCTGACTGGAACTGGTCAGAATTCCAAAGAGAATGGTGCCACCTTCTGACAGGGACAGCAAAATACTCTTAAAGGGAGAAGGGTACACCTCATGTCAAGGGCATGATGTCAACAGCCTCTCAGCCATCCTCAGAGGACTGGCAATTCAGATTGCTGCCCACACTAGCACAGCCCAAGCTCACTGTGAAGAACATGAGTCCCCAATGTCCAATGTTTGGCTAGTGTTTCACGGAAAGCAGTCATAACAGAGCCAAGAGATGACCAGTTCTACAGCTAACACATATGGTCCTCAAAGCAAGGGAGAATGAAAATGTCCATGGCAACTGATAAAGATGGTAGATAGAAAGCCAGGTCTTCTGCGTGACGCCCAGAGACACCAAGCATCTTCCCTGAATGTTCCCACCTTCTCTTCCTAGATAGAGATCTATTTTCCTCCTCCTCTTCCTCTTCTCTCTCTAAATGAAAGGCCACTATAGGCCTTTTCCTACCCCAACCCGTCCTTCAGCTCCTCTTGAAAGAATACTCCTGGAGAACATTCACAGCCAGGTTTGCACTACAATACTCTAGTTCTACTGAGTTTCTCACAATCTCCTGAACATGTGATGCCTTTTCATAAGTAATACTTGAAAAACCAGTGTGAATCTTTCTCTTACTTGCCTTTTTGAGTATCTGCTTTTTTTTTTTTTGAGACAGAGTTTTATTTTGTTGCCCTCAGTAGAGTGCCATGGCCTCATACCTCATAGCAACCTCAAACTCTTGGGCTCAAGTGATCCTCTTGCCTCAGCCTCCCAGGCAGCTGGGACTACAGGCGCCCATCACAACATCTGGCTATTTTCTAGGAGTCTTGCTCTGGCTCAGGCTGGTCATGAGCCTGTGAGCTCAGGCAATCCACCCGCCTCGGTCCCCCAAGGTGCTAGGATTACAGGAGTGACCCACCTTGCCTGGCCGAGTGTCTGCTTCTTCTTTTTTTTTTTTGGGCTGGGGCCAGGTTTGAACCCACCATCTCCGGTATATGAGGCGGACACCCTACTTCTTGAGCCACAAGTGCTGCCTCTGGAGTGTCTGCTTCTTTAGCCACCTTTGGGCATATTTTGAAGCTCAGGCAAAGAACCTGCACTACCCTGGATGCTGTACTGAAAGGAGAGTATGTTCTCTATGCCTGGCCGTATGGAAGCTGGCAACCTTGGGAATATCATGTAACAACAGATGGGGAACTTTCTGAAAGGCCAAGTACCCTGAATGACCTCTATTTTGTGCTGAACTAGTTTAACACCTATCCCTTCCTCCTTTGAACCTGAAAAAAAATACTCCACGAGTTCCTATCTCTCTTACTCCCATTCTTTATAGATTTAAAGCTCTCAGCAGAGTCAGTTACTCACCCCAAGAATCTCTACATATTCATAGATCTGGGCTTCTAGGAAAGCAATGTCTTTGTTCCTCTCAGTGTCTCTGAAAAAATAACAACAATAAAATAAAACAAAAAAAAGCTGTATTACTCAAGGATTTTTCTGCCCAATGCTTTGTTCCTTGTATCTGGAAGACCTGTTCCATGGCTGTGTTAAAAATTACTAGCACATGGCTCAGCACCTGTAGCTCAGTGGCTAGGGCACCAGCCACATACACCGAAGCTGCTGGGTTCAAGTCCAGCCTGGACCTGCCAAACAAAATAGCTGGGTGTTGTGGTGGGTGCCTATAGTCCCAGCTCCTTGAGAGGCTAAGACAAGAGAATTGTTTAAGTCCAAGAGTTGGAGGTTGCTGTGAGCTATTATGCCATGGCACGCGACATAGTGAGACTGTTTAAAAAAAAAAAAATTACTAGCACATGAGAAATATCATTTCTGTGAAAGCAAATGATGTTCATCACAGTACTCACTAACAAAACTACTGAGGTGGCTCGGCGCCTATAGCTCAACCGGCTAGGGCGCCAGCCACGTACACCTAGGGTGACGGGTTCGAATCCCCAGCCCGGACCCGCCAAACAACAATGACGGCTGCAACCAAAAAATGGCCGGGCGTTGTGGCGGGCGCCTGTGGTCC
>NW_003852420.1:18841242-18844451 GCF_000181295.1 Otolemur garnettii | reverse complement strand
GGCTCTGTCTCAAAAAAAAAAAAAAAAAAAAAAAAAAAAAAAACTACTGAGGTAACTTCTTATAAAAGCATGGAAACTTCCTTTTGACCTCACCTAGAAGGTGAGAGAGATATCAGGACCTCCTACATTTCTATCACTATAATCTACGAAGAAATTATGGCACTACAAATGGCAGAACTGGGCCCAAATCCTGACTCTGCTTACAACTGTGAGACAGGACACATTCCATAACCATACTGATTCCCTATCTGCAAAAAAACCAGGATATCTGGCCAGGTGCAAGAGCTCACATCTGTAATCTGTGGAAGCCAAGGTGGGAAGATTGCTGGAGCTCAGAAGTTTGAGACCAGTCTGAGCAAGAGAGTCTGTCTCTATTATAAATAGAAAAATTAGCCAGGCACTGTGGCAGAAACCTATAGCCCCAGCTACTCTGAAGGCAGAGGCAGGAGGATTGCTAGAATCTAGGAGCTGGAGGTTGCTGTAAGCCAGGCTGTAGCCTGGGTAACAGAGTGAGATTCTGTTTCAAAATAAGTAAATAAATAAATAATTAAAAAAAAAATAAGGATAGGAGCTGAGCGAGGCGGCTCACGCCTGTAACCCAGCACTTAGGAGGCGGAGGCAAGTGGATTGCCTAAGCTCACTGGTTCAAGACCACTTCGTCTCTAAAAAAAAGCTGGGTGCTGTGATGGGCACCTATAGTCCCAGCTACTTGGGAGGTTGAAGCAAGAGAATCACTTAACCCCAAGAATTTGAAGTTGCTGTGAGCTATGATACCATAGCGCTCTATAGAGGGCAACAAAGACTCTGTCTCAAAGAAATAACCAAAAAGGGCAGCACCTGTGGCTCAGTGAGTAGGGCTCCAGTCCCATATACCAAGGGTGGCAGGTTCAAACCTGACCCTGGCCAAACTCCAACAACAATAAAAAAATAGCTGGGGGGTAGCGCCTGTGGCTCAAAGGAGTAGGACGCTGGCCCCATATGCCAGAGGAGGTGGGTTCATACATAGCCCCAGCCAAAAACTGCAAAAAAAAAAAAAAAGCCAGGCATTGTGGCAGATGCCTATAGTCCCCGCTACTCAGGAGGCTGAGGCAAGAGAATTGCCCAAGCCCAAGAGCTGGAGGTTGTTGTGAGCTGTGATGCCATGGCACTCTACCGAGGGTGACAGAGTGAAACTCTTGTTTCTAAGAAAAAAAAAAAAGGGTAACTAATTTTCAGGGGGGGGTTTGAGAATTAGGAAAAGCACACATAAAAAATAACCGGTATAACTGGCTTGGTGCCTGTGGCTCAAGTGGCTAAAGTGCCAGCCATGTACACCCAAGGTGGCGGGTTCGAATCCAGCCCTGGCCCTCCAAACAACAATGACGGCTGCAACCAAAAAATAGCCAGGTGTTGTGGCGGGTGCCTGTGGTCCCAGCTACTTGGGAGGCAGAGGCAGGAGACTCGCTTGAGCCCAGGAGTTGGAGGTTGCTGTGAGCTGAGATGCCACGGCACTCTACCCAGGGGGACAGCTTGAGGCTCCTGTCTCAAATAAATAAATAAATAAATAACCGGTATAAGCACGTGGCTCAAGAATAGATTCAAATGTCATTAGCAAAAATAAGCTTGAGTCTATTTAGAATTTTGGCCTCGAGCCTTGGTGCCTGTGGCTCAAGCGGCTAAGGCGCCAGCCACATACACCTGAGCTGGCAGCTTCAAATCCAGCCCAGGCCCGCCAAACAACGACGGCTGCAACCAAAAAATAGCTGGGCATTGTTGCAGACGCCTGTAGTCCCAGCTACTTGGGAGGCAGAGGCAGGGGAATCACTTGAGCCCAGGAGTTGGAGGTTGCTGGGAGTTAGAGATGCCACAGTACTCTACCTAGGGCGACAGCTTGAGGCTCTGTCTCCAAAAAAAAAAAAAAGAATTTTGGCCTCGATAACCTACTGAAATAATAAGATCTACTTCAAACACCATTTTAACGTTAGAACTTCATTCACTCTCTATCACCTGAGTACAGACTGTCTTTGATTTATATTAATAGCCATAGTACTCGCTGCCATTAGCAGAGACAAAGACCACGCTGGATCTCTGTGAACCAATAATGGTGATAAAACAGGCGCTGAAATCTGTTGTAGTAAAAATTCTGCATGGGAATAAAATTTAAAACTGTAAGTAAAGGTCCTCTGAACAATGGACAGTGAGGCCAGACACTCACCGCTTGGTCCCCTTTGACTTGGGATTTTTGGCAAACAGAGAGGTATCAAGTGACTCCAGGGACTTTCCTTTGGTACTGAAGAGTCTCTGGGCTCGCTCCTCTAGGGTCCTAAAGAGACAGGAAGGGAAAAGTATTCCAGGGTCACTTTACCACATGGGCTTATTTTTACAGGATGGGATGACAGAAAAAATGTAATCAGAGTTACTTGGAAAACTGCACAAATACATGGCAAACAGGGATCATTTGGTGGAAAAACCATTCTCTTACCCGCCACATTTCAAGCCTAAAGCTAATAGTGCAGATTTCAATCTGTCCAGTCCAAGGGAGGCCAACTCCTACATAAAAAAGACAAATTACAATATTACACAGATAGATTTGGAGAAATAGCAAATGTTCACTATTCCTGATGCTGTGGCAAGACCACACATTCTATAGTCAATCTCTAAAAGAATGACTGTGGTCATGTTCAGATTTAACTACACTGGTAATGTTCCATTACCTCTACTACAACTTAATATAGCTATATTATTATTTGGCAATTTTCAAAGTCATTGGATTATTCTTTGTATCTACCCATTTTCATTGCAGATGGTTGTCACAGAAAATGGTGTTTTTTGGTTTTTTTTTTATTTCTTACAGCATAAGGGAAATGGTGTCTTAATAACACAGCCATGGTATTAAAGAAGGAAGTTCTCTGAAAGATGGATAGTGAGACCAACAACACTATTGCTGAAGAAAACATACCTCCCAGGAAGAAAATGCAGAGAGGTCAAGATGGGCACCAGCATGAGTCAGGGCACTGCTTGTCTCTTTCTGCAAGAAGGAGCAATATGACATTTATTAAGATCTAGGCTTAGGGGCTTGGCGCCTGTGGCTCAAGCGGCTAAGGCACCAGCCACATACACCTAAGGTGGCGGGTTCGAATCCAGCCCAGGCCCGCCAAACAATGACAGCTGCAACCAAAAAATAGCCGGGCGTTGTGGCGGGTGCCTGTGGTCCCAGCTACTTGGGAGGC
>NW_003852420.1:18834689-18840931 GCF_000181295.1 Otolemur garnettii | reverse complement strand
AGAATCGCTTGAGCCCAGGAGTTGGAGGTTGCTGTGAGCTATGATGCTACGGCACTCTACCCAGGGTGAGAGCTTGAGGCTCTGCCTCAAAAAAAAAAAAAAAAAAGATCCAGGTTTAGGACGAAGACAAGGGGAGTATCTAAATTCCCAGGTGCTGGTTGGCCCCTTTCTTATACATATTTATGAATCATGGATCAAATTCCTACTGAAGAAACAAAAAAAGCCTCAAATAACCCCCAACCCCCCCTAAAAAAAAAAACAGGTGGTCCATTTTTTTTCTGTGAGTTCAGGTAAAACTCAATTTTATTCCCCCAAAAGAAAATATATAAATTTCTGGCACATAATCTAGTCAGTTTTTGGTCAGGCAACCATATAGCACAATGGTGTGATTGGTAAAAATTCTGGGCCCAGTCATTGTAAAGAGAGACCTGATAGCTCATTCCAAAGTACACAAAGCATACTTGGGCAGTGCCTGTGGCTCAGTGAGTAGGGTGCTGGTCCCATATACCAAGGGTGGCGGGTTTGAACCCGGTCCCGGCCAAACTGCAACAAAAAAATAGCTGGGCGCTGTGGCAAGAGAATCACCTAGGCCCAAGAGCTGGAGGTTGCTATGAGCTGTGACACCACAGCACTCTACCAAGGGCAACAAAGTGATACTCTGTCTCTAAAACAAAACAAAAAACCAAAAAAATTAGCATACTTAGTAGGTAATACTTCATGACCACAGATGATACCAAGGGACTGACATATAATGCATCGAATTAGAGGCTCAAGATGAACGTAAAATAATTAGTTCAATTCCCTGGCATGTCCCCAACCCACACTCCCACTGAAGCTCACCGGCCATCCAGGGAAGGTACCATTGTCCCACTTCTTCTCAAACTCAGTCTGAATCTTCCCAAAAAGTTCATTTTGATCTTGCAAGGGCTTCACCCTATCTGTGTAATCCTGAAGGTACTCAAGCAGCATCTCTAGGTATCTACAAAGGAACATGCAATACAGACAAAGCAAAACGGATTTCTATTTTTGATATATTGGAATGCCCTATAGAATATATATACTTATAATTTTATTAATACTAGATTTTAAGATAATATTCATTTTTATTTTAATTTTGTGACAGTGTCTCACTTTGTCACCCTCAATAGAGTGCCTTGACATCATAGCTCACAGCAACCTCAAACTCTTGGGTTCAAGCAACCCTCTTCGTTCAAAAGGTGGGACTACAGGCGCCAGCTATTTTTAGAGATGGGGTCTTGCTCTTGCTTAGGCTAGTCTCGAACTCCTAAATTCAGGCAATCCACCTGCCTCGGCCTCCTATAGTGCTAGGATTATAGGCTTGAGCCACCGTGCCTGACTCAATAATATTCATTTTTAAACAAACTAAAAATAGACTTTTTCCCCTAAAATGTTATTTTGATTCTGACCCTTCCTACCTCATCCTCATGACATAATGCCAAATACTAAGGGCTTAATTAACTCACACACAAAAGATTTCAAGTAAAAAAAAAAAAGAGAAAAAGAGAGAAAGTTATGGGCTCAGCGCCCATAGCATGGTGGTTATGGTGCCAGCCACATACACCAAGAGTGGTGGGTTCAAACCCAGCCTTGGCCAACTAAACAACTGCCAACAAAAAATAGCCTGGTGTTGTAGTGGGCGCCTGTAGTCCCAGCTACTTAGGAGGCTGAGGCAAGAGAATTGCTTAAGCCCAAGAGCTGGAGGTTGCTGTGAGCTGTGATGTCACAGCACTCTACCCAGGGCGACATAGTGAGACTCTATCTCAAAAAAAAAAAGGTGGGGGGAAGGGAGGAAGTTATCATCACTGAACTCCAAAGAGACAGATCTCTGAATATGAGACTTCCTTCTATAATAAGACAAAATTAAGAACGGTATGGGCATAAGAATGAAGATGTACCCATAGATACCATTGTTCAAAGCCAGACTATTACAAATTTTGACAGTTTGACTCTGTCACCCAGGCTAGAGTGCCTTGAGCTCAAGGGCTGTGGCAGAAGCCTAGCTCACCACAACCTCAAACTCCTAGGCACTAGGGATCCTCCTGCTTCAGCCTCCTAAGTATCTGGGACTATATGTGCCTGCACAATGCCTGGTAATTTTTTCTATTTTTAGGAGAGATGGGACCTTGCTCTTGCTCAGGCTGGTCTCGAACTTCTGAGCTCAAATGATCCTTCCACTTGGGCCTCCCAAAGTGCTAGGATTACAGGCAACATAACCAGCTACATTTTTTTTAAAAAAGAGATATAGTCTTGGCTCGGCGCCTGTGGCTCAAGCGGCTAAGGCGCCAGCCATATACACCTAAGGTGGTGGGTTCGAATCTAGCCTGGGCCTGCCAAACAACAATGACGGCTACAACCAAAAAATTGTGGCAGGCACCTGTAGTCCCAGCTACTCAGGAGGCTGAGGCAAGAGAATCACTTAAGCCCAAGTTTGAGGTTGCTTTGAACTGTGATGCCACAGCACTCTACCAAGGGTAACATAGTGAGACTCTGTCTCAAAAAAAAAGAAATTTCAAACCTCAGAAAGACATTAAACAAGTTTACTTGATCCATGTAATAAGAATAATGTAGAATAGCTGTTACTAAGCCAGTATGCTTTGGAACAGTGTTTCCAAGAATGATGGTATAAATGTTTGGGGACAAGACAGACTATGTATGAAAAATTTGGGAAATATGAAGTTAAAGTGACCATTTTTTTTATTTCCAACTTTAGTTTTTCTTAATATACTAACATACATTCTGAATTTCCAATATAATATGCAGCATTTTCTCAACCACATAACTTCCCTTCACTCCCCCCAGTCAAGATCATTCAAAAATAGAAAGAGTGAAAAAGACATTCAAATTAGGATGGAGATCCCCTTGGCCTTTGGACTATATTTGAATATTCTGGTTTTCGTAAGGTAAAGGCATGCTTCAATCCACATTCTCAATGTTTACAGGCCAATATTGAGAAAGAGAACTTATATATACAAATATATATGCTGAATTCTTTTTACTCGGCAGTGGCTTTCTTAGTTCTTTTAAACAGATGATTCTTGTACTTACAAATAGATAATAGTTTGTAATACTCTTCCCAAAAAAAGAGTAGGATAAATTTCTGCCAGGGGTCATAAGCTGTCCCATAGTGACCCCAAATAATTAGGAAAGCACCTCGGGATAAGCTGTCATTTTGCAACTGAGGGTGCTCACTAAAAACTGAAACTGGTTCCTGATAAGGGTTCCTGTTGTAGGTGGAAAAATAAGGCTTTTATAACAACTGTTACCTGCCATGTATTTGCAGAGAAATAAACATAATTCATTTTGCTTCTTCCTTACCCTGTGAGGAATGCTTTACCTTTTAGTCTTTCCACCTTTCTCAGAAAGCTATCAAGAATATCTGCAGTTGCCTGGCACAGTGGCTCACGCCTATAATCCCAACACTGTGGGAGGCTCAGGCAGGAGGATTACTCAAGCTCAAGAGTTCAAGACTTGTCTGAGCAAGAGTGAGATCCCAACTCATTAAACAAATAAAAAGCCCAGCAGGGCGCCACGGTGAGCTCCTGTGGCTTTGGGAGGCTAAGACAGCAGGATGCCCAAAGCCTGAGTCTGAGGTTGCAGTGAGCTGTGACGCTACTGCACTTTGCTCAGGGCATAGGGTAGGACTCTGCCTCAACAACAAAAGAATATCTGAAGCCAGGATTTGCCGCTGCCACCCATACTGTAAAGCTTGACCACCAGTGATAGTAAGCTTAAAAGCTATGGTTGTGAAAACATTTTTGCTAAAAGTGGTATCTAGAGAAAAGAGCACCACCTCAGTTCATATGTTTGTATTTCTCTAGATTCCAATTTGATTTCTAAATAACACAGGTGGATTTCTGAACCTTCTCTGAAAATAATAATTGTTTTACATAAAGATTTGTGTGTTGTTTTAATATTGTAGACAGGAGGCCTGGCAATGTGGCTCACACGTATAATCCTAGCACTCTGGGAGGCCGAGGTGAGTGGATTGCCTAAGCTCAGGAGTTCGAGACCAGCCTGAACAAGAGTGAGACATACACACCCCCCATCCCATCTCTTAAAAAAAAAAAAAAAGCCAGATGTCGTGATAGGTGCCTATAGTCCAAGCTGAGGCAAGAGAATCACTTGAGCCCAAGAGTTTGAGGTTCCTGTGAACTATGACACCATGGCACTCAACTGAGGGTGATAAAGTGAAACTCTGTCTCAAAAAAAAAAAAAAAAAAAAAACCAGAGAGAGAGGGTCTTACTCTGTTACCCAGGGTGGAATATGGTGCTACAATCATAGCTCAACTCCTGGGTTGAAGCAATCCTCTAGCTTCAGCCTCACAAATAGCTAGGACTATAAGTACATGCCACCATTCTTGGCTTATTTTTCTTTATTTTTTTGTAAAGCCAAGTTTAATAATGTTGCCTAGGCTGGTCTCAAACTCCTGATCCTCCAGCCTCAGTTTCCCAAAGTGCTGGGATTACAGGTTTGAGCCACCATGCTCAGCCATAAATGTTTTAAAACCACATCATTCACAACCCCTATCCTCCAATAAACCTAGAAATCATTCATGTATCCCTTTTAGGGAACAAAATTGAGAACCTCACCTTCAAACCATCACATGGTCTTCTAGTCAAATCCAGTAGAGGCCTAGAAGTTATTATCTCTTACCTTTTATACTCTGCATTCTTTCTTTCTTTAGGAATGTCAAATAACTGGTCAAAGATGGACAGGTATGTGATATAATCCAGCTTCTGAAAAGGAGAATGAAATGACAAGAGATTCAGTTAGGTATTTGTACCAGTTACAATACAATCTCCAATAACTGAGATCAAGATTGAGTGTTTTCTAACAAAATAACAAGGCCCAGATCAATAATCACTATACTTTTGGAACATTTCCTCACAACTCCATAAGGGATCTAATTACAGGCCCTGGGTTACAAATGAGATAGGTTCTGAGTTTATTCTGGGTTTTTTTTTTTTTGAGA
The DNA here is from genome assembly GCF_000181295.1 of Otolemur garnettii. Taxonomy (NCBI): domain Eukaryota; kingdom Metazoa; phylum Chordata; class Mammalia; order Primates; family Galagidae; genus Otolemur; species Otolemur garnettii. Next base: position 18,835,937 of record NW_003852420.1, on the reverse strand, counting down.
CAAGAGTCTCATTATATTGCCCTCAGTAGAATTCTGTGGTGTCATAGGCTCACAGCAACCTCAAACTCCTGGGCTTAAGTCATTCTCTTGCCTCAACCTCCCAAGTAGCTGGGACGACAGGAACACACCACAATGCCTGGCTATTTTTTTTGTCATTGTTTTTTAGCTGGCCTGGGTTGTGTTCGAACCCACCAGCCTGATGCATGGGGCTGGTGCCCTAACCACTGAGCAATAGGCACTGAGTCTGCAGGCTTGTTCTTAAAATCAATTTGTATGTAAGTTGAAACAGGTACCTGTAATAGACTTCATTCATAAATGCAAGTCTTATGTCAGCTGGATGTTTGTAACTCAGTTACTTATTGCAACATCATCCACTTAAAAAGTGGAAGCTGTATGGGGTGTTTGTAACTCAGGGACTGTGAGAATATACTTCTCATGACCCTTCTGAGATCATCATATTAGACCTTATCCCTTGCAATACATATATATATTTTTTGAGACAGAGTCTCACATGGTCACCCTTGGTAGAGTACAGTGGTATCACAGTTCACAACTTTCAACTCTTGGATTCAAATGATCCTCCTGCCTCAGATTCCCTAGTAACTGGAACTACAGGTACCCACTACAACACCTGGCTATTTTTTTTTTTTTAGAGACAGGGTCTCACTCTGGCTCAGGTTGGTCTTGAACCTGTGAGCTCATGCAATCCACTCTCCTCAGCCTCCCAAGTGCTAGGGGCATGTGGGCTAGTGGGCATGAGCCACCACCCAAGGCATGATAAATTATTATTTTTTGAGACAGCTTCAAGCTCTGGGTAGAGTGCCGTATCATCACAGCTCACAGCAACCTCCAACTCCTGGGCTTAAGCAATTCTCCTGCCTCCGCCTCCCAAGTAGCTGGGACTACACAACACCTGGCTATTTTTTGTTTGCAGCCGTCATTATTGGTTGGTGGGCCCAGGGTGGATTCGAACCCTCCAGCTCAGGTGTATGTGGCTGACGCCTTAGGCACCTGAGCTACAGGCACTGAGCTATGATACATTATTTTTAAACGTCTTTCAGAAAAGATATTCAATAGCTATTTCTCTCTCTCTCTCTTTTATTTTTGAGACAGAATCTCAAGCTATCTCCCTGGATAGAACACTGTGGTGTCACAGTTCACAGCAACCTCAAACTCTTAGGCCTAAGGGATTCTCTCTCTTGCCTCAGCCTCCCAAGTAGCTAAGACTACAGGCGCCCGCCACAACAC
>NW_003852420.1:18832180-18834669 GCF_000181295.1 Otolemur garnettii | reverse complement strand
TTTTTTTTTTTTCACTTTTTTTTTTTTTAATTGTTGGGGAACCATTAAGGATACAATGAGCTAGGTTATACTGCTTGTGTTTGCTGGGTGAAGTCCCTCTATTAATAGTGTCCCACCCTTGGGCAGCGCCTGTGGCTCAGTGGGTAGGACGCCAGCCCCATATACCAAGGGTGGCAGGTTCAAATCTGGCCCTGGCCAAACTGCAATAAAAAAATAGCTGAGCATTGTGGTGGGCACCTGTAGTCCCCACTACTCAGAAGGCTGAGGCAAAGAAAATCACGTGAGCCCAGGAGTTGGAGGTTGCTGTGAGCTGTGTGACACCTTGGCACTCTACTGAGGGTGATAAAATGAGACTCTGTCTCTACAAGAAAACAGTGTCCCACCCTAGCCAGGCATTGTGACAGGTGCCTGCAGTCCCTGCTACTTGGGAGGCTGAGGCAGGAGAATCACTTAAGCCCACCAGTTTGAGGTTGCTGTGAGCTGTGATGCCACAGCACTCCACCAAGGGTAACATAGTGAGACTCTGTCTCAAAAAAAAAAAAAAAATAGTGTCCCACCCCTAAGAAGTATGTCACACACTATTTTTCCATTTTTCTTAAGATAAAAAGAAAAGGAAATAAGTAAGCAGGCCTAGATTATTAAATAGAGGCAACTAAGAAATTTTTATGCAGCAGCAACAGTAGACCTGAGAAAGTGTTACCAATGTATAAGCTGAGGTTGATTCACAGGATACCAGACTTCAGTGTAAGAAAGAGGGCCTTAGTTGAAGCTGCAGCCAGCCAGCCAGTAGCCATGTATGTGTGTGTGTGTGTGTGCTGTATGTGTAAGCCACATTTCTGTCCTTGCTTTTTTCAAGGAATATGGTCTATGACTGTCCTCAGAGAACATAACTGTTCCTTATGCTCTATCAGTTCTACCTCCTCTCTGTCATGTGCTATAAATATCTTTATCATCAGCCAGCTGAAACTAGTTTTAATAGCTTCAAGTGAAGATGAATGAAATATTAGTTAAGGCCAGGCATGGTGGCCCATACGTGTTATCCTAGCATTCTTGGAGGTTGAGGTAGAAGTATCTCTCAAGCTCTGGAGTTGTTTGGGGGTTTTTTTTGTTTTTTTTTTCCAGGAGGCCAAGAAATATTTTGTTGACAACCAGGGACATAGCCATAAGAGAGGAAAACACACAGGACTGCAAACTAAAACCCAACAGTCAGCAAGGGCGCTCTGGGCCAGAAACACTGCATCCTGGGGTCCTCATAGTCTCCCACTAGTAGACACAAAACACTAGGCATCCAGGGGAGGGGGTGGTGGCTCTGGTGTCCCAGAGAGTGAGAGGATATATGATGCCTCTATGAGAGACAGGGTAAGGAGGTAAAATGGAATGAGGGCCTATCACTGCCTAAGACCATCTCTTCCTCTCAGAGCCAACACCAGGTGGAGGACTGAACCACCTAAGATTTTGTAATCAGCTGCTGTTTTTTCATCATTCATCTGTTTGCCACTATAGATGAGCTGCTGCTATTGTGGGGGGATTCCTTCTTTTTCCTCTACACGCTCTTTGATTCGCTCCACCTTGTCTGTGGGCTCAATTTCAATCTCAATCTCCTTTCTGGTCAGCGTCTTCACTTTAATTAGCATCTTCTTTCCAGTTTGGGGCTGCACATGGATACATTGCTGCTTCTGCCGCTGTGGTCCCTATTGCCGTTCTCCAGCACTCCACCTGTCTCAAGCTCTGGAGTTTAAGACCAGCCTATGCCAGACCAAGACCCATCTATACTAAAGATAGAAAAAAATTAGCCGGGCATTGTCATCCCAGTTACTTTGGAATTTGAGGCAGAAGGATCACTTGAACCCAGGATTTTGATGTTGCTGTCAACTAGGGTGCTAGGGTGACACCATGGCATTCGAGCCTAGGCAACAGAGTGAGACTCTGTCAAAAAGAAAACAAATACTAGTTACTAGATTTCCTGAAAGATCCAGGAAAATAAATTCTACTTTATCTGTTAAAACAAACAAAAAAACCAACAGGGCGGTGCCTGTGGCTTAGTGAGTAGGGCGCCAGCCCCACATATCAAGGGTGGCAGGTTCAAACCTAGCCCTGGCTAAGCTACAACAAGAAAAAAAACAACAGCAAGGAGTAATAGATCATTTATTTGCATTTTTCAGCCGTAAATACAGGCAATTCCCTGTTAATGAATGAGATAGTTTCTGTAGGTTTGTTCTTAAGTTGAATCTATATATAAGTTGGGACAGGTACATGTACCCATTACCTGTAATAGCTTCCATTCATAAGTGCACGTTGCATATCAGTTGGATGTTTATAACTCAGGGATTGCCTGTAACCTCTTACCATACAACTGACGCCTAACTAGAAGATGCCATAAGAATAAAAGTACATGGCTCGGCGCCTATAGCTCAACCGGCTAAGGCGCCAGCCACGTACACCTAAGGTGGTGGGTTCGAATCCCCAGCCCGGACCTGCCAAACAACAAT
>NW_003852420.1:18830484-18832160 GCF_000181295.1 Otolemur garnettii | reverse complement strand
CGGGACAGCTTGAGGCTCCTGTCTCAAAAAAAGTTGCAACATCACAGAAAGTTGGATTTATTTTTTTGAGACGGAGTTTCACTATGTCGCCCTCAGTGGAACGCCATGGTCACAGCTCACAGCAACCGGCTATTTTTGTTGTTGTTGTCACTGTTGTTATAGCAGGCCAAGGCAGGACCTGAACCTGCTAGCCTCAGTGTATGTGACCAGCGCCCTATCCTACTGAGCTACAGATGCCACCCAGAAAATTGGACTGTTGATGCTTTACTTGGCCTTAATTTTCCACTAGGAGCCTATTACTGTCCTCCAATTGCTATGCTTTTCTCGCCTTTTATGTTCTAAAACCGCTCATGTTACACATGCTCATAGAACCTCAAATAACAGAAAAAGAAAATATGGAAAATGAAAACGTCCCTTTCTTAATTCTTCTGAATTCCATGAGCACATTGTCAGCCAGGCAGCTCACACCTGTAATCCCTGCACTCTGGGAGGCTGAGACAGGTAAACTGCTTGAGCTCAAGGGTTCAAGACCAGCCTGAGCAAAAGAGAGACCCCATCTCTACTAAAAATAGAAAAACTGAGGCAAGAGGATCGCTTGAGATGGAGTTGCAAGTTGCTGTGAGCTATGACACCCTGGCACTCTGCCCAGGGTTAAGAGCTTGCGACTCTGTCTAAAAAAATATATATATATATTAAAAAAAGAGAGAGAGAGAAAGTTTTGACAATTACCTGGAGTAGTGTCAAAAAATCCTAATGTAGGCTGGTGTGGCAACTGATGCCTGTAATTCTAGCACTCTGGGAGTCTGAGGAGGGTGGATTCCCTGAGCTCACAGGTCCGAGACCAGCCTGAGACAGAGTGAAACCTTGTCTCTAAAAATAGCCAGGCATTGGCTCAGCGCCTGTGGCTCAAGTGGCTAAGGCGCCAGCCCCATACACCTAAGGTGGCGGGTTCAAATCCAGCCCGGATCCACCAAACAACAATGACGGCTGCAACCAAGGTAACAGTCATGGAGATCGAGGTAACGACCATATCCCTCTTCATCTGTGAACTCCACTAAATCTGAAGAGATCAGATGTATCAATGATTCAAACACTAGAAACCACTCTCCCGGACTTGTCTTTTCACCCAAATGTCCTTACACTTCACAAAGTGAATAGACCTCAGATTTCCAGGCTAGTGAATCTGAGCCAGGATAGCACAAAATGAACAATCTGCTCAAGGCCAATTTAGATGGTCAATCTAGCCCAGAAATCAGCAAAGAGAAAACCAGCATGAAAACATGGCTATAAATTTCTCTGAGGCCTTGTGGGCCAATCTGAGCACTGTCATTAACCTATACTTCTAGCACTGAAGAGAAAGGTTAAACCCTACTTACTCTGTGCCTCTTCACTTGGATTCTCTCGAGCCTTCAGGAGCTCCTCAAATTCCACAGACATTGGCACACAAATCTGAGGGAAAAAGAAATACTCAGGGGATTTTTCATTGTAAAAGTTGCAACATCAGGCGGCACCTGTGGCTCACTGAGTAGGACGCTGGCCCCATATACCGAGGGTGGTAGGTTTGAACCTGGCCCCAGCCAAACTGCAACAAAAAAATAGCCGGGCGTTATGGTGGGCACCTAAAGTCCCAGCTACTTAGGAGGCTGAGGCAAGAGAATTGCCTAAGCCCAAGAGCT
>NW_003852420.1:18827050-18828289 GCF_000181295.1 Otolemur garnettii | reverse complement strand
AAAAAAAAAAAAGACTTAGAAGTGAAAGTACTTTGGTGCATGGCAACCAGGATAGGAAAAAGCCTGGAAATGGAAGTCTCCTTTTATGTACATAGACAGCTCTAGAGCTGTCTCTGTCTTTATCTTCATACAGTGCTGAAGATGTGACATGGACATAATTACTGTTTTCAGGTATTTCAAGGACTATCAAGCAGATTAAGTTCAATATGTCTCCAGAAAGCCTAAATCAGTGTCAACTGGAAGAAATTGTAGTGGGGCAGATTATAACTCAGTTCAAATAGAGTGACAGCTCTTGAATTTATTAGTTTCCTAGAGTTTGTATATTCCTCAGTATACAAACACCTACTGAGTTCCTACCATACTTGACAAAGTTGACTAAGATATTGACTATATATACCAGATTAATTTTTCCTCTTTGTAGAAATTGATTCCTGTAATCCCAAAGAGATTCTTGAATGGAATCAAAGATTGGACCAGTTGACTTCTAAGGTAGTGATTCTGAAACTGTAAGTCAGAATCACCCGGGGAACTTGTTGAACACATACCTGTCCCACTGACCTATTGAATCACAGGTCACCAACAGACGGGTCAAAGATTAATTAGCTCCATAGATGTTTGTGATATACAGAGTTCAGGAACCACTTCTCTGACCTTGCTAATCAGAGTGTGGTTTATGGACACCAGCAACCTCAACATCACCTGAAAGCTGGATAGAAACACAATCTCAGGCTCAGCACCTGTAGCTCAAGTGGCTAAGGCACCAGCCATATACACCAGAGCTGACAAGTTAAAATCCAGCCTGGGCCTGCCAAACAACAGTGACAATAACATCCAAAAAATAGCTGAGCATTGTGGTGGGCGCCTATAGTCCCAGCTATTTGGGAGGCTGAAGCAAGAGAATCACTTAAGCCCAGGAGTTGGAGGTTGCTGTGAGCTGTGATGTTAAAGCACTCTACTCAGGGTGACAACTTGAGGCTGTGTCAGAAAAAAAAAAGAGAAGGCTGTGTTGACCAGTTTGATGGAAGTATTTCAGATTGCATGTGAAAACCCCACACTGTACCCCAGAAGTGCATTAATGTACATAGTTACCATTCAATAGAAAAAAAAGAAAAGAAAAAAAAAAAAAAGAAACACAATCTCAGGCTCCGCATCAGCCTTGCTAATTCTTTTTTTTTTTTGAGACGGAGCCTCAAGCTATACCCCTGGGTAGAGTGCCATGGCATCACGCTCACAGCAACC
>NW_003852420.1:18822875-18825397 GCF_000181295.1 Otolemur garnettii | reverse complement strand
AAAAAAAAAAAAAAAAATACATTCTTTGGCTTAGTTTTTAAGATAAAGGAGAAACTTCATAACTTTTTAGCTCTTTTTAAAAATAATCAAATGTCTCCTCCTGTGTTTTGTAATATAAGGGCAATCTATTTTTGTTAAGCATTCATGTGAGATTTTTATTTCCAATTTGATATTGAAGATAGAGTTGGTTCCCATAGTACCTGGGCCAGAAGGTGATATACCAGTCTATCTCTGGCCAACTGTGGTAACTCCACATCAAGGTGCCACTACTATTCTGGGTTTTCTGATCCCTTCCTATGCCCTTCCTTTCATTCAGCATAAGCAGATTTATGCCTGAGCCTGTGTTACCCTCATTCCTTGCTTTCTAACCCTGAGCCTCTTAACTTGGTGTCATGACCCAATAAAAGGGGTACTTCATTTTTTTTTTCATGACATTATACATGATTGTATTAAGTCACGTACTTCTCGAAATAGGAATTTGCTTCTCAGGCCAGGAGAGTAAAATTCAGAAAAAATTATTAGAAACTAAATTTTCTAGGCCGGACACAGGGCTCACGCCTGTAATCCTCACATTTTGAGAGGCCAAGACAGATGGATTGCTTTGAACTGAGGAGTTTGAGACCATCCTGAGCAAGATCGAGACCTTGTGTCTAATAAAAATAGAAAAACTACTTGTAGGTCCCAGCTACTTGGGAGACATAGGCAAGAGGACCATTTGAGCCCAAGAGTTTGAGGTTGCTGTGAGCTATTATGCCATAGTATTCTACTCAGGGTGACAGAGTGAGATTCTGTCTGGAAAGAAAGAAAGAAAGAAACTTAATTTCTTATTAGTAAGATGTATAATGTATGATATACTGTTTCTGAAGTCATCATAAGATCAGTCATTCTTAGTGTCTAATTGATTCCCTAAGAAGATTTGAAACCTTTTTTAAAAAGCCTCCTTAAAGGCCAGGTGCAATGTCTCACGCCTATAATCCTAGCACTCTGGGAGGCTGAGGCAGGTGGATTGCTTGAACTCATGAGTCAAGACCAGCCTGAGCAACAGCAAGACCCTGTCTACAAAAAATAGAGAAACTAAGGCAAGAGGATCAGTTGAGCCCAAGAGTTGAAGGTTGCCATGAGCTATGGTGCCACAGCACTCCACCCAGGGTGACAGCTTGAGACTCTATAGGGCGCCAGCCCCACATACCAAGGGTGGTGGGTTCAAACCCAGCCAAACTACAACCAAAAAATAGCCAGGCGTTATGGTGGGTGCCTGTAGTCCCAGTTACTTGGGAGGCTGAGGCAAGAGAATCTCTTAAGCCAAGGAGTTGGAGGTTGCTGTGAGCTGTGTGATGCCACAGCCACAGCACCCTACCAAGGGCAATAAAGTGAGACTATGTCTCTACAAAAAAAAAAAAAAAACCTCATTAAAATCATGTTATGCCTTATAATTCCATTAAACATCATCAGTAAAGCAGCTGCTTTTTATTCCCTCTTCTCCTTTTGTCCTCAGTGATATTAGTGCATCATGAGTTTCCTATTAGGGTTTGACCACTAGGTCCCCCTAAAGATGTTTTTCAGACTGGGTGCCCATAGCTCAGTAGTTAGGGTGCCAGCCACATACTCTGGGGATGGTGAGTTCTAACCACCCAGGGCCTGCAAAACTAAACAAAACAAAAATAGCCAGGTGTTGTGGCAGGTGCCTGTAGTTCCAGCTACTAGGGAGGCTGAGGCAAGAGAATCACTTGAGCCCAAGAGTTTGAGGTTGCTGTGAGCTATGACATCATGGCACTCCAGCAAGGGTGACAAAGTGAGACTCTGTTTCAATAAAAAAAATAAAAAATCCGGCGGCACCTGTGGCTCACTGGGTAGGGCACTGGCCCCATATACCGAGGGTGGCAGGTTCGAACCTGGCCCTGGCCCCAAACTGCAACAAAAATAGCCAGGTGTTGTGGTGGGCACCTGTAGTCCCAGCTACTCAGTAGGCTGAGGCAAGAGAATCACCTAAGCCCAGGAGTTGGAGGTTGCTGTGAGCTGTGATGCCATGGCCCTCTACCAAGGGCAACAGAGTGAGACTCTGTCTCTATAAATAAGTAAATAAGATGCTGTTCCATAGGGATAAAACTTTCCAAAGAATCAACTCTTCAACATTCACTTTTTCTAGTGTGTTTCTAGGATTTAGAAGGACATGGATAAGCCATTCTTAATGAATTTTGAGAAGATTTATCAAAGGTGTATGTTTTCAACCACAAGCCTTAATGTTTAAAAGCCATAATATTAACTTACCTTATATGTCTGACCAGGGCTAATTTGAATAGTCTACAGGCATCCTCAAACTATGGCCTGCTGGTTAGGACATTTATCTGGCCTGCCGGGTGTTTTTGCCACTGCTGCCTGTCCTGCTTAGCTGCTGACTCGTCCCTGGGCCCACAGTCCATCCCTCCAACGGTCTGAGGGACAGTGAACTGGCCCCTTGTTTAAAAAGTTTGAGGACCCCTGGAAGATTTGGCTGTCAATTATCTTTTTTTTTTTTTTTTTTT
>NW_003852420.1:18820917-18822625 GCF_000181295.1 Otolemur garnettii | reverse complement strand
CTTGAGCCACAGGCGCCGAGCCTTGGCTGTCAATTATCAATCAGTATTTTCAGGGATTTTATTTTTCAATTTTAAGAAAAAAAGGGATTTTGGTGACATTTTACTTTAAGGAAAATTATATCCTCATTTTTTATGTAGTATCTACACTTTTTTTGTTTGGTTGGTTGGTTGGGTTTTTTTGTAGTCTACATGTTGTTATAAGCCAAATCACATAAAGTCTGTGCAGGGCATGATGGCTCACACCTATAATCCCACTATTTTGGGAGGCCAAGACAGAAGGATCACTTGAGGCTAGGGGTTTGAGAACAGCCTGGGCAACATAATGAGACCCCCATCTCTAAAATGTAATTAGTTGGGCATGATTGTGTGCATCTAAAATCGTAGCTACTTGGACGGCTGAAGCAGAAGAAGGGTTGCTTGAGCCCAGAAGGTTAAGGCTGCAGTGAGTTGTGACCTCACCACTGCACTATGGCTGGATGATAGAGCAAGACTCTGTCTCTTAAAAATGGAAGAAAAAAAAAAGTCTGTCTTGAATCCTTGTACATATTTTTATGTAGCTATGTTTTCTCATTTTTGTCTCCGTTATTAATGTGCAAAATATAAATGAGCATTTGTACATTGACTATATAAGAAATTCTGGACATGTTTTTATCAGCTTTCAGGACTTGGTATCAATGTAAATAAAGTAGTTAATAAAAAATTGAATTTTTGAGATTACTGAAAAAACTGACCTTTTGATCTTTTTTGTCTGACTGGCAATAACTGTGCAGCCATCTATACTCTGTCTTTTTAAATGTCTGCTTTATATCTTTTAAATTCCTTAGTATAACGTGAATGTTAATGTTCCTGTGATTTCCAGGGTCTAGTGGGAGAATGGAAAGTAACTGCTAATCAGTGTGGGGGATTTGGGGGAGATTGTTGAAAACTATTTTGGAACTTGATGTAGGTGGTAGTTGCATAACATTGTTAATTTACTAGATGCCACTGAATTATATGCTTTAATTTTATGTTATTTGAATTTCATTGTAATTTTTAAAAACACCTGCGAGCACATATAAGGAAACAGGAATAGGCTGAGCACAGTGGCTCACACTTCTAATCCTAGGACTTTGGCAGGCCAAAGTGGGAGGATCACTTGAGGCCCGCCTGAGCAAGAGCAAGACCCTATCTCTACAAAAAAAACAGAAAAATTAAGTTCAGCACCTATTGCTCAGTGGCTAGGACTCCTGCCACATACATTGGGGCTGGTGGGTTCAAACCCAGCCCAGACCTGCCAAACAACAATGACAATTACAACAACAACAAAAACAAATATAGCCGGGTGTTCTGGTAGGCACCTGTAGTCCCAGCTATATGCGAGGTTGAGGCAAGAGAATTGCTTAAGCCTAAGAGTTTGAGGTTGCTGTGAGCTGTGATGAGACAGAACTCTACGGAGAGCAACATAGTAAGACTCTGGAAAAAAATAAAATCGAGCTAGAAAGGTAGGCAGGGGACTTTCATAGTTGAGCTTTTAATGCCAGGTTAAGAAGCTTAAGCTTTGGCTCTGTGCCTGTGGCTCAAGCGGCTAAGGCGCCAGCCACATACACCTAAGGTGGTGGGTTCGAATCCCCAGCCCAGGCCCACCAAACAACAGTGATGGCTGCAACCAAAAAATGGCCAGGCCCTGTGGCAGGCGCCTGTGGTCCCAGCTACTTGGGAGGCTGACACA
>NW_003852420.1:18819092-18820336 GCF_000181295.1 Otolemur garnettii | reverse complement strand
CTGCAAAAAAAAAAAAAAAAAAGCCATTAATGCATGGAGCCTTCCCCTATAGTTTTCTGATTTATTTTTATTTTATGCAATTTTTGGCCGGGGCCAGGTTTGAACCTGCCACCTATGGTATATGGGGCCAGCACCCTACTCCTTTGAGTCACAGGCACCGCCTTCCTTTTCTGATTTAATTGATTTAATAGCCAGCTAGGCATGAGGATTGTTTGGGGGGGGTGCGTGGGGACAGAGTCTTACTTTGTCACCCTCCTGTTCGAGACCAGCCTGAGCAAGAGCAAAACCCCGTGTGGTAGGTACCTATGGTCTCAGCTATTTGGGAGGCTGAGGCAAGAGGATTGGTTGAGCTCAAGAGTTTGAGGTTGCTGTGAGCTATGATGGCATAGCACTTTACCAAGGGTGACAAAGTGAGACTCTGTCTCAAACAAACAAACAAACAAAAAAACCGTATTCCTAAACTCTACCCTTGACCAATGGAATCATAATTTCCAGGGAAGGAACTCAGAAATTTTATTAACCTCTGTTCCTAGCAAGTTACAGACCTGGAAGTGCTACTCAAACTTATGTGAGCAAAAGAATAACTTGGTATGGTGATCTTATTAAGCCTGCAGAGCCTGATTTCAGTAAATCGGGGATTGAGCCTGAATTATTCTTTTTCTAACAAGCTACCAGTCCAAGGATTACACTTGAGTAGCAAGGCTTAGAACTCTGGAAGCTGTGCAAAGGGAGGATTAGAGCATGGGTAGACTAAAATCAGAGACATATTAGGTTAGTGGTTTTTTGTTTTGTTTTGTTTTTTGAGACAAGAGTCTCACTATGTTGCCCTCGGTAGAGTGCTGTGGCATCACAGCAACCTCAAACTCTTGGGCTGAAGCGATTCTCTTGCCTCAGCCTCCCAAGTAGCTGGGACTACAGGTGCCTGCCACAATGCCCAGCTATGGGGGGGAGGGGGAGTTGTAGTTGTCATTGTTGTTCGGCAGGCCCAGGCTGGGTTTGAACCCGCCAACTTCAGTGTATGCAGCTGGTGCCCTAGCCACTGAGCTATAGGTGCTGAGCCAAGGTTAGTGCTTCTTAATGTGGGGCGATTTTGCCCCCCTTAAGGACATTTTTTTTTTTTTTGAGACAGAGCCTCAAGCTGTCCCCCTAGGTAGAGTGCCATGGCATTACAGCTCACAGCAACCTCCAACTCCTGGGCTCAAGCGAGTCTCTTGCCTCTGCCTCCCAAGTAGCTGGGACCACAG
>NW_003852420.1:18815367-18818603 GCF_000181295.1 Otolemur garnettii | reverse complement strand
ACTCGCTTGAGCCCAGGAGTTGGAGGTTGCTGTGAGCGTGATGCCATGGCACTCTACCCAGGGGGATAGCTTGAGGCTCCGTCTCAAAAAAATAATGTCAACCCCTGAATTAAATGATTATAAAAACCTCAGCAGAACAGCTCCACACTTTAAGGTAGTGATAACAGGTATAGAAGAGGAACCAGAGGGTGGCGCCTGTGGCTCAAAGGAGTAGGGCACTGATCCAATATACTGGAGGTGGTAGGTTCAAACCCAGCCCCGGCCAAAAAATGCAAAAAAAGAAGAGGGACCAGAGAAGGTCACCCAACTCTGGGCATGTATCCCAGTCAGAGATGGCTTCATAAGAGATATGATTTTCCAGAAAGGATCAAGAGTAATAGTTTTCATGTGGGGTAACTAATACACATGTGGGGTTACTTGGCATCAATGATAGTCTCTTAGTAAGAAAGAAATGTCCCTGAAGTTTCAGATCCTACATCTAGGCAGCAGTTTCATCAAACTTCTCAACAGGAAGAACACTTTTGAGGGACTATTAAGTATAAAGATTGCTAGGCCAGTCCCCTGGAAACTGATTTAATAGTGAGCCCAGAACAGTTTTGTTTACAAGCATCTTAGGCTATTATCAGTAAAGTTTGGAATGTACCTGTCTAGAACTCAAAAGAGTATAATAGCCAAGAGTGTACAACAGTGTTTTTCAACCTTTTTTTATCTCCTAGCACACGAAAGTAGAACCTATAGTAAAACTTTTGCAGCCCACTTAAATTATGTATGTTGATTTAAAAAAAAAAAAAGAATATACTTACTGTATTTTAAATTTGAAAATAATTTAATTAATGATCTTTAAAAACCTTCTAGGAACGCCTAAGATCCTCTCACAGCACACCAGTGTGCGTGCACACCAGTGGAAAATCACTGTTATAGAGACTCAGGTTAAAATATCCTCCTGGCCACTGTACCACCAAACCAAGTTGGACTTCACATTTTATTTCCCTCAGGTAGTTGTCAGCACTACAGAATACATTTCTGGAACTATTTTAAGTTTACTTGGCTGTAATTGTATCGATAAATTTATTTTTTAAACAAGGCAAATCAGTTTTCATCATTACATAGGATAGTTTTTGTTTTTTTTCAATTTAGGCAATAATATAACCACTAATTATAGATTTTTTTTTTTTTTTTTTTTGGAGACAGACTCTCACTTTGTTGCCCTTAGTAGAACTCACAGCAACCTCAAACTCTTGGGCTGAAGCGATTCTCTTGCCTCAGTCTCCCAGATAATTATAGATTTTTTTATTGTATTTTAGCTGTGACATTGACTATTAATTCTCAGCATGGGTTTAGTTTGGAACATAAAAGACATCTTTTAAATGTTCATTTACTGTTACTACAGCAATATTTCACCTATTCAGAACACATTTTTTAAAAAGATATAATCAGGGCGGCGCCTGTGGCTCAGTGGGTAAGGCGCTGGCCCCATATATGGAGGGTGGTGGGTTCAAACCTGGCCCCGGCCAAATTACAACAAAATGGCCGGGTGTTGTGGTGGCGCCTGTGGTCCCAGCTACTCGGGAGGCCGAGGCAGGAGAATTGCCTAAGCCCAGGAGTTGGAGGTTGCTATGAGTTGTGTGATGCCACGGCATTCTACTGAGGGTGACAAAATGAGACTAAAAAATATTTTAAAAAATAATAAAATAGGGCAGCACCTGTGGCTCAAGGAGTAGAGCACCGGCCCCATATGCTGGAGGTAGTGGGTTCCACTACCAGCCAGAAACTGCAAAGATAATAATAATAATAATAATAAATAAAGAGGTATAATCATAAGTGTAGGTGTCCATATCATAGAATACCACAGATCCTCCTTTAGAACCTATTTCCATTTGTCTTGCAGAATAGTACTATAGATGGGGATGGGCTATTAAAGGCTTACATGTATATGCAAAAGATGTGGGTGTGGGTGCAGTTGAAATAACAATAGTGATAATGGTGGGGAAAAAGGGGTTGGGGAGGGGAAAACAGTTGAGAGAACTTGGTTTTATATAATTAGATACGCAGGATAGTGAGAATTTGGGAGTAACTGTTGGGCAGTTTACTTCAAGGAAGTTAATTCTGTGAACTAGGTATGTGTATATTATATTAGTATCCTTTATATTGCATGAGTATTTGACATTGTAGTTGGTTTATATTAGAACTTGAAAGTTAAAAATTGATAATGTTAAAACCTGTTATCTTTTTCTGCTTGTGAAAATAGAATTAAAAACCACTAAAAGAAAAAAAATAGATTAATTATAGAAGATTAGCTGGATGCAGTGGCACATGCTTGAAGTCTTAGCTGGTTGGGAAGGGGAATCGGAAGGCTGAAGTAGAGGGATTGTTGCTTGAGCCCAGGAAACTTTGAGAGAGTTCCACAGAGTTCTTGGGCCTTCCCCCAAAGTTTCTATCTTCAGCTATATATCATCTACCCAGGATCTTTAGATGAAGGACTCAGTGTTTGTTACTTTTTCAAGTTGTACATCTAGTGTGTTTTTCTTTCAGTCCACTCTGGGCAACATAGCAAGACCCCTATCTCTCTCTCTCTTTTTTTTTTCTTAAGACAGAGTCTCACTATGTTGTCCTTAGTAGAATGCTGTAACATCACAGCTCACAGCGACCTCAAACTCTTGGGCTGAAGCAATTCTCTTACCTCAGCCTCCCAAGTAGCTGGGACTACAGGCACCCATCACAACACTCGGCTATTTTTTGGTTGCAGTTGTCATTGTTGTTTGGCAGGCCTGGGCTGTATTTGAACCTGCCAGCTTTAGTATATATAGCTGGCAGCCTAGCTACTGAGCTACAAGTGCTGAACCAAGACCCCCATCTCTTTAAAAAAAAAAAAAGAAGAAGAAGAAGAAGAAAATTACATTCATTGTAAAAAAATTAGAGCATATGTAAGCAAAAAATATCTGTATTGCTATCATTTGGAGACCCTCTGTTTTAAAATTTGTGATATTTTATTACAATTTTTTTAACCTAAAGGTAATTAAACAAACTTAAATTGCATAGTATAATGAATTTTCCAGCTTTATTAAGGTATTATTTACATACAATAAACTTAACCCATCTTAAATGTACAGTTTAATGAATTTTAATAATTAAATGTACTGGCTCGGCGCCTGTGGCTCAACCGGCTAAGGCGCCAGCCACGTACACCTGAGGTGGCGGGTTCGAATCCCCAGCCCGGACCCGCCAAACAACAATGA
>NW_003852420.1:18813655-18815285 GCF_000181295.1 Otolemur garnettii | reverse complement strand
CAGGAGTTGGAGGTTGCTGTGAGCGCGATGCCATGGCACTCTACCCAGGGGGATAGCTTGAGGCTCCGTCTCAAAAAAAAAAAAAAAAAAAAAATAATTAAATGTACTTGTGTAACTGCCACCACAAGCAATATATAGAATGTTTCCATCACTCTAAGTTTTCTTATGCCCTTTGATCTTCTTCACTGCCCTCCCCACATCCTTCCTACCAAATACCCATGCAACTGTTTGTTTTATGTAACTATAGTTTTGCCTTTTTTAGAATTTCATATAAATGAATATATACATGCAGGGTATGTACTCTTTCATATTTAAGTTCTCTCACTTAGTATGTTGTTTTGAAATTCATCTGTGTTTTATGTACGAATGTTTCTTTTTATTGCTGAGCAATATTTCTTGTAGTATACAACAATTTGTTTATTTGCCAGATAATGAACATTTAGTTGTATAATCAAGGCACAGGAACCAGGAGCATGAGCCAAACACTCATATGGGTTAAATTTGTCCTTTATTTATCAAGAGTCAAAATCCTAGGAAGACAGGGAGATCATTCTCAAAGCCTGCCTTCCTTTGAGAGAGTTTCAGGGAGTTCTTATATACCCTCCCCCCAAGTTACTATCTTCAGCTATACATCATCTGTTCTCTGATCTCTAGCTGAAGGACTCAGTGTTTGTTACTTTCCCAAGCTGTTTACCTGGTGTTTTTTTTCTTCAGCCTGGGGTTGTGATGGCATTCTCAGTGTCTAAACCAAGGGGACTGGCCACCATGACTGTCTGATAACTATTTAGGTCATTAGGTAACTTTTACAGCTGAAGGGGGCTTGAGGCTGTTTCCCTTCTATTCCCACTCTTACTTCTAAATATCATATCTCTGAAATTTGTTGCAGATTTGTATTGCAGTTTCCAGAGGATTGCCATGGTATTTGAGAACTGTCATGGCACTGATGGGTGTGATTTTTTACTATGTTAATGAGGTGGTTTATTTAGGGACATTGTTATCTCAAATGTGTGTGTATCCTAAAGACCTCTTATGATAGGATGGCATCTGTGGCTCAAAGGAGTAAGGCGTCAGCCCCATATACTGGAGGTGGTGGGTTCAAACCCAGCCCCGGCCAAAAACTGCAAAAAAAAAAAAAAAAAAGAACTCCTATGATAGACCAAACATCTGGTCAGTCCTTGAGGATCTCCCTGATAGGTCATCTGTTCTCCCTTGGGACCCTCCTCCTAGGGTCCTGATCAGGCTGTTCCCAAAGAAATCCAAGTTAATATGATGTATGACTACATCTGTCCATATCAGAAAGTTGATGGGACTTTGATTAGCTCAGGGTTTTTCAACATTTTTTTATCTCATGGTATACCCTATAGTTAAACTTCTGTGGCACACTGAAATTATGTTGATCAAAAAAAAGAGTGAAGGCTCGGCGCCTGTGGCTCAAGTGGCTAAGGTGCCAGCCACGTACACTTAAGGTGGCGGGTTCGAATCCAGCCTGGGCCTTCCAAAACAACAATGACAGCTGCAACCAAAAAATAGCTGGGCGTTGTGGCGGGCGCCTGTGGTCCCAGCTACTTGGGAGGCTGAGGCAAGAGATTCACTTGAGTCCAGGAGTTGGAGGTTGCTATGAGTTGTGATG
>NW_003852420.1:18811789-18813622 GCF_000181295.1 Otolemur garnettii | reverse complement strand
AAAAAAAAAAAAGAGTGAAAAAAAGAAGAATATACTTACTGGGCTTTGAATTTCTTTCAAAACTAATTTAATTAATGATCTTTAAAATTGTTCACAATAGGCCAGGAGCAGTGGCTCACGCCTAAAATCCTAGCACTCTGGGAAGCTGAGGCAGGTAGATTGCCTGAGCTCACAGGTTTGAGACCAGCCTGAACCAGAGCAAGACTTCATTTCTAAAAATAGCCAGGCATTGTGGCAGGTGCCTATAGTCCCAGCTACTTGGGAGGCTGAGGCAAGAGAATCACTTGAGCCCAAAAAGTTTGAGGTTGCTGTGAGCTATGATGCTACAGCACTCTACTGACATCAACAAAGTGAGACTCTGTCTCAATTAAAAAAAAAAAAAAAATCTCAGTTAAGCTTCCCCAAGAGTCTGAGAAAGGAAGCCTGTGGTGTTAAAGTAGTTAACCTTAAGATTATGTTGGGGGTGGGGGGAGAATATTTGAGGAGGGAGGGCATGAGATGTGATCTCACCTAATGTGTACATTGTGAGGGTATATAGCACCATCCCAGGGCGAGAGGCTCTTCTACAAATTGAACTTTACCCTGGAAGTGAAAACAATGTAACCTAAAAATTTTACCCTTATATGAAAAAATAAAACAAAATTCAAAAAATAAAAATTTAAAAAACCGCACCTGTGGCTTAAGTGGCTAAGGCACCAGCCAACCCTAAGGTGGCGGGTTCAAATCCAGCCCGGGGGCCCACCAAACAACAATGATAGCTGCAACCAAAAAAATAGCCGGGCGTTGTGGCAGGCACCTGTGGTCCCAGCTACTTGGGAGGCTGAGGCAGGACACTCGCTTGAGCCCAGGAGTTGGAGGTTGCTGTGAGCTGTGATGCCATGCACTCTACCCAGGGGGACAGCTTAAGGCTCTGTCTCAAAAAAAAAAAAAAAAAAGATTATGTTCAAACAGTAGGAATAGGCCAATTTGACTTGATCTCCCACTGGTCAGAGAAGCTGTGAAATACAGAGGGGATTGTATTTTACCTTCCACTCCTATAATGGAGATAGGAGAGGAAACAGAGGTCTCAAAAATTCAGGGAGAGCAGAGGAAGTGGCTCTGGTGTTAATGAAATCAATTTGCTTACTTATAACTGAGAAAGAGTTACCCCAGGCTCAGCCATCCTGGTGTGATGAAGTTGAGCTTGTTTCGAGGTTGAGGTCTGTCTGTCAAGACTGAAGTAGTCCTAGAAGGCCTGTGGATGTAGAGAATGCCATCTCAGGGGGGCTCTGCCAGTTGCAGATTTCAGCTCCATTTCCTGACACATTTCTTTCCAGAGCCCCAGATGGCTGCAGAGGAGGCCGGGTCCCTGAGCCTCCCAGGTACTTCTGTCTCTGAAAAATTTCTATCATAGTGTTAACCACTGTTTCAAAAGCTTCTTTCTGCTCCCAGGCCCCACCCCTTCTCTCTGTCTCCATCAATAGACCTTTGAAGACCAGGTTGGGAATGCTACTTGTGGAGTCTTGAGGCTCCTTTACAAGCTTTTGGAGTTTATGCCAAATATCAGGGGCCAAATGAGAAATGAAGTGCACTACCAGGATAGTTTGTCCTTCAGTAGTGTCAGGATCTAAATCGGGAAGGAGGGAATCAAAAGAAACACTATCTGGAAAATGAAGTCAGTGAGAGCAGGCGGAATGTAGATCATTAAGTCTGGCAAGCTTAAACCTCAGCAGGGCATAAAGTAAAAAGAAAGCATTGAAAATAAATGAATCAGGCTCGGCACCTATAGCTCAACCGGCTAAGGCGCCAGCCACGTACACCTAAGGTGGCGGGTTCAAATCCCCAGCCAGGACC
>NW_003852420.1:18809632-18811591 GCF_000181295.1 Otolemur garnettii | reverse complement strand
AAAAAAAAAAAAAAGAAAATAAATGAATCAGTGAAACACATCTCCTCCTGGCTGGCTCCTGAAATGAGTTCCCTGATGGGTTTTAGATGGGGATACCACCTACAAGCCCCCTTCCCTTGGTTAAGGAGAGGTTGACTTTCTCAGCTCTCTGTAACTGATGGGATCACAGAAGCATTAGCCATACAAGCCTCATTCAACTTACTTACTACCTTACAGTGGTCATCCTCACCCTGAACTACGTAATCTTTCCTCCCAAGTGGCTAACTTTTCTCCCTCTGTTCTCTGAACCATCAGAAGATTCCCTTCTTTTCTTGTATCTGTATTACGTAAAGACATAAAAAACTGTACATACAGAATTTCATCTCATTTTGCTGTTCATTGACAAAATAGTTTAAGCTATAAAACCGTATAATAATTCAAAGCGCTGTTCGAGGGCCATCTTTGCCCACAGCCCAAAATGTACAAAAGCGGCAGGTGCAGTGGCTCATGCCTGTAATCCTAGCACTCTGGGAAGCTGAGGTGGGTGGATTGCTTGACCTCAAGAGTTTGAGACCAATCTGGGCAAAATCAAGACCCCATCTCTACTAAAATTAGAAAAACTGAGGCCAGAGAATCGCTTGAACCCAAGAGTTTGAGGTTGCTGTGAGCTATGGCACCACATTACTCTACCAAGGGCAACAAAGTGAGATTCTGTCTCAAAAAAAAAAAAAAATGTACAAAAGGTAGGCCAGGCACAGTGGCTGATGCCTGTAAACCTAGCACTCTGGGAGGCTGAGGCAGGTGGATTGCTTGAGCTCAGAAGTTTGAGACCAGCCTGAGCAAGCATCAGACCCCATCTCTAAAAATAGTTGGGCTTTGTAACTGTCCCAGCTACTCAGGAGGCTGAGGCAAGAGAATCGGTTGAGCCCAAGAGTTTGAGGTTGCTGTGAGCTATGAGGCCATAGCACTCTACCAAGGGTGACAAAGTGAGACTTTGTCTCAAAAAAAAGATGACCAGGTGTATACACAGACCAGATAACAGGTCCACATGCAGAGATACAGAGTGTACTCAAAATCAAAATCAGACAGTGCCCTGGTAACCAAGTGCATGCACAGGCAGAAGCAGCGGGTTCACTCAAAATCAGAGAGTGTACCAGGTATGGACACAAACATGAACAGGAGTGCACTTATTACCAGACTGGAATCTTGAATAAAGGACAGACTTTTCCTTAGGTAGGATGTGGATTCAATCTGCCAAGGAGTCCTCAGAGCAAATGTCCCAGTGGCAGCTCTGGAGGAGAGTTCAAGTTAGGTTTCTCAAGGTCCCTCTGTCCCGATCACCTGGAGAGCTTTTGCAAGTAAGGAGAACTCCAATTCTTACCACAAGCCTCTGTGTATCACCTCATGTTTGGGCACGAGGTATGTAACCAGGTACAGGTTCTAGGAGCATGAGCCAAACACTCATGTGGGTTAAATTTGTCCTTCATTTATCAAGAGTCAGAATCCCAGAAAGACAGGGAAATCATTCTCAAAGCCTGCCTTCCTTTGAGAAAGTATCAGAGTTCTTATACCTTCCCCCAAAGTCACTGTCTTCAGCTATACATCATCTGCTCTCTGATCTCAGTGTTTGTTACTTTCCCAAGCGGTACATCTGGTGTTTTTTTCCTCAGGCTGGGGTCATGAGGGCCTTGTCAGTGTCTAAACCAAGAGAGGACTGGCCATCATGATTACCTGATAACTAGTTAGAGCACTAAGTAACTTTTTGCAGCTAATGGGGCAGGAATTTCTCCTCTTACAGTTGTTTCCAGTTTGGGGGTTAATATGAATAATTATGAATATTTACATGCAATCTTTGAACACATGTTTTTATTTCCCATTAATTTCTTAGTTGGATTTCTGAGCCAAATGGTAAATATATATTAAATTTCATAAGGTATTGCCATATTCTTCATCAAAGTGGCTATGTCATTTTTTTATTCC
>NW_003852420.1:18804907-18808422 GCF_000181295.1 Otolemur garnettii | reverse complement strand
TTTTTTGTTGCAGCCATCATTGTTGTTTGGCGGGCCCGGGCTGGGGATTCGAACCCACCACCTTAGGTGTACGTGGCTGGTGCCTTAGCCGCTTGAGCCACAGGCGCCGAGCCCAAGCTGACAATTTTAATGTTTGTGTTCCAATGTATGAATATACCAATGTGTCATTGGGAAGATAGAAGCTATAAAAGTCTAGTAAAGAGACATGATCAAACGTTTCTTTAAGTGAATGTCAGATTGCAGTTCTCACATTCCATTTGAAAACTGGCAGGTAACATATTTATGATGACTGAAAATAAAGTTGCAAATGCACCAAAATATTGATTTTCCTGAGGCAAGAGGATTGCTCAAATCCAGGAGTTTGAAGTTGCTGTGAGCTAGGACACCATGGCACTCTATCCAGAGCAACACAATGAGACTCTGTCTCCAAAAAAAAAAAAAAAAAAAACAGATAAGAATGCTTACCTGACTTCAAAATAACATTAAATGCCTAATGTTGCAATGGCAGGTTGAAGTATTACTGCCAATCACTGCCTCACCAAGTCATTACAAGCACATGTAACGTTTGATGGTTTTGATTTGACTGTCTGGACTTGGAAGATAGCACAATGCATACCACTATAAAACTGAAGCTACACGTGCATACATATAACGAGAAAGCATACATATGTTTATTTTACATGACGCTGCAACATGACTTTGTCATCTACAAAGTTCATACTCAGAACCATGCAATCGAGTTCCACAAAAAAAAAAATTACCAAATAATCTTATAATATTTTAAGTAAAACTATGATTTTTAAAACTACAGCCCTAACCATTTAGCTACAGGCGTCAAGCCCCAGTTGTTTTTTAATTGTTTGTAGAGATGGGGATCTCCTAATTCAGCCACATTCAAAGCCATCACATGTGGCCAAAGGGCTGCATATTGGACACCCCTACATAGATGAAATATCTGTTTGACATTTGTTGCTGTGAGTTTTTTGCTGTTGTTGTTGGGACAGTTCTACTCTATGCCCTGAGCAGAGTGGAGTGGCGTCATAGCTCACTGCAACTACAGACTCAGGATTGGGCATCCTGCTGCCTCAGCCTCTGAGGCTGCTGGGATTACAAGCACTTGCTACTGTGCCAACCTGGGTTTTTCATTTTTTATAATGAGTTGGAGTCTCACTCTCGCTCAGATAAGTCTCGAACTCCTGAGCGCAAGCAGTCCTCCCACCTCAGCCTCCCATAGTGCTGGGATTATAGGCATGAGCCACTGCACCTGGTGACATTTGTTGAATTAATGAATTGAAGAAGGAAGATATTTTCTGTGCCTTTTTATAATAATTATATGTTACATGGATTGAGCATTTTCTTTTTTTCTTTAATTTTTATTTTTTAGAGACACATTCTTACCATCTCACCCAGACTATAGTACAGTGGCTTGATCATAACTCACTACAGCCTCAAACTCCTGAGCTCAAGTGATCCTCCTGCCTCAGCCTCCTGAGTAGCTAGGATTATAGGTTCACACCACCATGCTCATGCAATTTTTTTTTTTTTGAGACAGAATCTTACTATGTCGCCCTTGGTAGAGTGCATGATGTCACAGCTCACAGCAACTCAAACTGTTGGGCTCAAACTCTTGCCTCAGCCTCCCTGGTAGATGGGACTATAGGCTTCCACCACAATGCCCTGCTGTTTTTGTTTGTTTGTTTAGCAGGCCCAGGCTGGGTTTGAACCCATTAGCCCCTGTTCATGTGGTTGGTGCCCTAACCATTTAGCTACAGGCGTCAAGCCCCAATTGTTTTTTAATTGTTTTAGAGATGGGGATCTCCTAATGTTGCCAGGTTGTGGTGAAATTCCTGGACTCAAGCAATCCTCCTGTCTCAGCCTGCCAAAGTGCTCAGATTACAGGTGTCAGCTACTGAACCCAGCTGAGTTTGACTATTGTAGCTACCTCATATAGCATACATTATTTGTCTTTTTATGACTGGCTTAATTTCATTTAGCATAATGTCCTGAAAGTTCATGGATGTTGTAGCATGTGTCAAAATTTTCTCACTTTTTTTTGTTTTTGAGACAGAGTTTCAAGCTATCACCCTAGATAGAGTGCCATGGCATCATAGCTCATGGCAATCTCCAACTCTTGGGCTCAAGAGATCTTTTTCTCTCAGTTTTTCTATTTTAGTAGAGACAGGGGTCTTGCTTTTTGCTCAGGATGGCCTCCAACTTGTGAGCTCAAGCAATTTACCCACCTTAGCCTCCCAGAGTGCTAGGATTACAGGAGTGCGCTACTGTGCCCAGCCTACTTGTTTTGGGGGGAGGAGGGGGGAGACAGAGTTTCATTATGGAAGGCTATGGCATCATAGCTCACAGCAACCTCAAATTCTTGGGCTTAAGCAATTCTTTTGCCTCAGCCTCCCAAGTAGCTGAGACTACAGGTGCCTGCCACAATGCCCAACCATTTTTTGTTGCAATGTCATTGTTGTTTAGCTGGCCCAGGCAGGGTTCAAACCCACTAGCCTCAGTGTACGTGGCTGGCACTGTAACCACTGTGCTTCAGGCGCCCTGCCCACTTTTTTTTTTTTTTTTTTTAAGACTGAGTCTCAAAAAACAAACAAAAAAATGACTGAATCTCACTCTCACCCAGGCTAGAGTATTGTGATATCAGTCTAGTCCACATCAATCTTGAATTCTTGGGCTCAAGCAATCTCCTGCCTCTAGCTGAGATTATAGGCATGTGCCACCATACCTGACTTATTTTTCTATTTTCAGTAGAGATGGGGTCTCAATCTTGACAAGGCTGGTCTTGAACTCCTGAGCTCAAGACATCCACCTACCTTTGCCTCCCAGAGTGCTAGGATTACAGAAATGTGCCTGGCCAAAATTTTCACATTTTTGAAGGCTGAAAAATATTTCATTATATGTATGTATCACATTTTGTTTATCCATTTGTCTGTTGGAGAGTGCTATGGCGTCACAGCTCACAGCAACCTCAAACTCTTGGGTTTCATCAATTCTTTTGCCTCAGCCTCCCAAGTAGCTGGGACTACAGGCGCCCACCACAACGCCTGGCTATTTTTTTGTTGCAGTTGTTTAGCTGGCCTGGGCTGGCTTCAAACCCGCCACCCTTGGTGTATGTGGCTGGCATCATAACCACTGTGCTATGGGCAATGAGCCATGTAGCCCAATTTTTAATTAGTACACTATGTCATGTCTTTCAATATTAGAATTAGACTGAGTCAGCTCAGAGCCTGTAGCACAGTGGTGAGGGCGCCAGCCACATTCACTGAGACTGGTGGGTTGGAGCCTGACCTGGGCCTGCTAAACAACAATGACAACTGCAACAAGAAAACAGCTGGGAGTCATGGCGGGCACCTATTGTCCCAGCTACTTGGGAGACTGAGGCAAGAGAATCTCTTTTTTTTCCCCCTGGGAAAGTGTCGTGGCATCACAGCTCACAGCAACCTCCAACTCCTGGGCTCAAGCGAGTCTACTGCCTCAGCCTCCCAAGTATCTAGGACCACAGG
>NW_003852420.1:18802842-18804312 GCF_000181295.1 Otolemur garnettii | reverse complement strand
GCCGTCATTGTTGTTTGGCGGGTCCGGGCTGGGGATTCGAACCCGCCACCTTAGGTGTACGTGGCTGGCGCCTTAGCCGGTTGAGCTATGGGCGCTGAGCCTTGTTGAAAGATTTTTATCAAAAAAATGAAAACAAACATTTTTGGGGGGTTGGTAATGTATTCTGTAGGAGTG
Organism: Otolemur garnettii; assembly: GCF_000181295.1. Taxonomy (NCBI): domain Eukaryota; kingdom Metazoa; phylum Chordata; class Mammalia; order Primates; family Galagidae; genus Otolemur; species Otolemur garnettii. The sequence continues at coordinate 18,804,138 of NW_003852420.1, read as the reverse complement.
AAGGGAAACTTGCCCTTCCCCCTAAAAGAAAGATCAATTCACAATTAAAAGAGAGAGAGAGAGAGAGAGAGAGAGAGAGAGGCTTGGCGCCTGTGGCTCAAGTGGCTAAGGTGCCAGCCACATACACCTAAGGTGGCAGGTTCAAATCCAGCCCGGGCCCGCCAAAAACAACAATGACGGCTGCAACCAAAAAATAGCTGGGTGCTGTGGTGGGCACCTGTGGTCCCAGCTAGTTGGGAGGCTGAGGCAGGAGACTCGCTTGAGCCCAGGAGTTAGAGGTTGCTGTGAGCTGTGATGCCATTGCACTCTACCCAGGGGGACAGCTTGAGGCTCTGTCTCAAAAAAAAGAAAAAAATAAAAGAGAGAGAGAAGTTTATTTAACATGCTCATGGAGAGAATCACAGAGTGATTGTTCAATATCTCAATGGGATCCAGATTTTTCTTTTCTTTTGAGACAGAGTCTCACTTTGTTGCCTTTGGTAGAGTGCTATGAGGTCATAGTTCACAGCAACCTCAAACTTTTGGGCTCAAGTGATCCTCTTGCCTCAGTTTTTCATTTTTTGTATCTGACTCTTGCTCAGGCTGATCTAAAACTTGTGAGCTTAAGGGATCCACCCACCTCAGCTTCCCAGAGTGGTAGGATTACAGGCCTGAGCCATTGTACCTGGCTGGGATCCAGATATTTTTATACCTGCTTTTTAGGAGGGAGAGGGATGAGCAGTATAGGTAATTTTTTTTTTTTTTTTTTCTAGACAGAGCTTCCCTCTGTAGCCCTGGGTAGGGTGCCATGACATCATTTTAGCTAACTCTCAGGCTCAAGCAATCCTCTTGCTTCAGCCTCCTGAGTAGCCGAGACTACAGGCATGCACCATGCTTAGCTAATTTTTCTATTTTTAGTAGAGATAGGGTCTTGCTCTTGTTCAGGCTGATCTCCAACTCCTTAGCTTAAGGGATCCACTGGCCTTGGTTTCTGAGGGTACTGGTATTACAGGTGTGAGCAGTATAGGTAATTCTGATCAGGAGCAATAAATTGTTGCTAGGAAGGACGAATGGGTGGAGGAACAGATTGACTTGTAAATCAGGCTCTTAGAAGATTAAATTAACCTGAGAGACAGCTATTCTGTTGCAAATTATTTGAGTCAGGTCTGGTTGCTTTTTTGGTCTTTCCTGCTATAGGTTGAGGTAACTGGGAGGAGAAGTTTATTTTTTTTTTTTTTTTGAGACGGAGCCTCAAGCTGTCCCCCTGGGTAGAGTGCTATGGCCTCACAGCTCACAGCAACCTCCAACTCCTAGGCT
>NW_003852420.1:18799733-18802700 GCF_000181295.1 Otolemur garnettii | reverse complement strand
CCCGCCACCTTAGGTGTATGTGGCTGGCACCTTAGCCGATTGAGCCACAGGCACCGAGCCGGAGGAGAAGTTTTTTGATGGGTCATTCTGGTTATACAGTTAAAGGGAAAGCCCCTTCCAAGGCCTTTAATTCCAAATATTCTTTATACTAAGTAGTCACAGTTTGGGGTGAAATTTCCTAAGCTCCTTAAGTCCAAAACTGATTCTCTTCCTCTTGGGACTAGACCTTGCCCTCTGACCCAAGGGGTAAACATGTGACTTGATTGGGTCAATCATTTCATAGCCTTGTCCACAGTGGCTGGTCCAGGAATGTATGCAATCCAGACGTGCTGAAGTGACTTTTCGTCGGAACTGGAGGAGTAGAGTTTTTCTTTCACCTCTAGATGTGGAGCTGTGTTACTGTATGTTTGGTACTTGTTCTCCAGGCTGCATCAGAGAAAACAGGAACAATTGTTTTTTGAAAAGGAAAGGGAAAGGATTACTTTGCTGGCAAAGGAGGGAAAATGGCAGATTGTTCATCTCAAGAAAAAAAATAGATTTTTCCTGCACATACACAGAAACCCAGAGTTTTCAAAAGGGTGGATCTTTTGTCATTCAAGATAAAACTGACCTCTGCCCTCTTGGGAGGGCCCTTGGGCACAGCAGCTTGAACCTCAGCAGTCCTGAGCTTCTGGTCCACCTTCTGTTAGTGCCCCTGTGGACCACTGCTGGAGACAGGGATGCAGGTCTCACTTTCCAAAAAGTGTTTTAAAGAGAGAGAAAACATTTTTGCCGATTTTTCAGGCCATTTCCTCTGTTACAAGAGGATGGGATCTCAGAGATACTTGGAGCCAACACCCCCTATAATTTGTACCTTCTTTTTTTTTTTTTTGGTGGAGACAGAGTTTCACTTTATTACCCACGGTAGAGTGCCGTGGCATCACACAGCTCACAGCAACCTCCAACTCCTGGGCTTACATGAATCCCTTGCCCCAGCCTCCTGAGTAGCTGGGACTACAGGCACCCACCACAACGCCCGGCTATTTTTTGTTATTGTTGCAGTTTGGCCGGGGCAGGTTTGAAACCGCCACCTTTGGTATATGGGGCAAGCGTGCTGCCCTAGTTTGTACCTTTGACCTCATCTCTCACTACTTCCCTTTTTACTCACTATGCCTCATCCACAGTGGCCTCCTCCCTGGTTCACAACTCCAGGCATGCTTCTGTTTCAGGGCCTTGGCAACTGCTCTTTCCTCTCTCTGGAATGCTTTGACTGCTTCCATCTCCTTCAAGTCCCTACTTAAATGGCACCTTCTCCAAAGGCCTTGGCTAGCCACCCTAACCAAAATGGTGACCCTATACTCTTCTCCTAATCTCTTACCCTGTTCTATTTTTTTCCAGAGCACCTACTTCTAAGTTATAATGTAAGTTTGTCATTGTTATTTACATTACTACACTGACAGGCTCTCCACTACTAGAATATACATTTCACCACAGTAGGGATTTTTGTCTTATTTTGTTCACTGATGCCTACAACCAATGCCTAGAGGTGCCTGGAGCCATGGCTGGCAAATACTAAGTACCAAGTAAATGTTAATATTTGATGAATGAATGAATGTATTTACAAACAAACAAGACTGGCTTGGTACCCGTAGCTCAGTGAGTAGGGCTCCGGCCGTATACACTGAAGCTGGCAGTTTCAAGCAACAACAATGACAACTGCAATCAAAAAAATAGCTGTGCATTGTGGCGTGCACCTGTAGTTCCAGCTACTCGGGAGGCTGAGGCAAGAGAATTGCTTAAGCCCAAGAGTTTGAGGTTGCTGTGAGCTGTGATGCCAGAGTACTCTACTGAGGGCGGCATAGTGAGACTCTTGTCTCAAAACAAACAAACAAACAAGCCTAACTAGCATAATACCTATTTAATGATATTGTTATGCAGATTAGAAATTATAAAGTAGGCTCTGCGCCTGTGGCTCAAGTGGCTAAGGCGCCAGCCACATACACCCAAGGTGGCGGGTTTGAATCCAGCTTGGGCCCGCTAAACAACAATGACGGCTGCAACCAAAAAATAGCCGAGCGTTGTGGCCGGCACCTGTGGTCCCAGCTACTTGGGAGGCGGAGGCAGGAGACTCCCTTGAGCCCAGGAGTTGGAGGTTGCTGTGAGCTGAGATGCCACGGCACTCTACCCAGGGGGCCAGCTTGAGGCTCCTGTCTCAAAAAAAAGAAATTATAAAGTAAAGCACAAGTAGAATGTCTGACTCATATTACGTGACTGTTATTATTTTTCAGGATCACTTTCTTTCAAAGAATTTTCAAACCTACAGATAAGTTTCTACATGAACAGAAAAAGACTGATAGGAAACACGCTAGAAGTTGATATTTGGCTCTGAATGTGTGTATATATTTTGTGTGTTTGTTTTCCAAGCCTTTTTCCTTGAGCAGTATTTTTAACAGATAAGGAAATGGATACTTTTTTTTTAGAATTTTGGCTTGGTTTTGGGATTTGGGCAGATGGGAAAAAAGAATGTGCTGAAGAGGCTAGGTTCTGTAAAGGATGAAGAGGAAGTGAAACAAAGGAGAGGGTGGTGGTAGCTGGTATGCAGAAGCAGCAACACTGGTTGAAGAGGAAGCTGTGAATCACAAGACTAATGCTGCCAGAAAGAAAACTGCCCAGCTTAGCTTGCTGGGTGGAAAGTAGATAGAGGTGGTCAGGGAAGAATTAATGGGGATATTCAAGATCATGGGGCGGTAAGACCGAAATTAGTTGGTCTTACAGTCTTTTGTTTTGTTTTTTGCAGTTTTTGGCCGGGGCTGGGTTTGAACCCGCCACCTCCGGCATATGGAGCCAGCGCCCTACTCCTTTGAGCTACAGGTGCTGCCCTTACAGTCTTTTCTTTTTTTTTTTTTTTTTGAGACAGAGCCTCAAGCTGAGCCCCTGGGTAGAGTGCCGTGGCATTACAGCTCACAGCAACCTCCAACTCCTGGGCTC
>NW_003852420.1:18794395-18799037 GCF_000181295.1 Otolemur garnettii | reverse complement strand
GGGCCCGGGCTGGGGATTCGAACCCGCCACCTTAGGTGTATGTGGCTGACGCCTTAGCCACTTGAGCCACAGGTGCAAAGCCAAAAATAAATGTTCTTAAAAGCAACTGCTAGCTAGAAGTGGTGGCTCAAGCCTGTAATCCTAGCAGTTTGGGAGGCTAAGGTAAGTGGATCGATTGAGCTCAGGAGCTCTAGACTAACCTGAGCAAGAGCAAGAGCCTGTCTCTACTAAAAATAGAAAAGCTAGTGGGACAGGTGGTGGGCTGGAGACCTGTAGTCCCAACTACTCAGGAGGCTGAGACAACAGAATCTCTTGAGCCCAATAGTGTGAGATGAGTTCACTCTCTGCCCAGAGCAACAGAGTAAAACTCTGTTTCAAAAAAAAAAGAAAGAAAGAAAGCAAGCAACTACTTTGAGCAAACCCAGTTGATTAAATTAAAAACCCTCCTTCTGTTGCTTAGGAAACCTTCCTGTCAGGGTGGGTTTTCCCACAAGTCTCATATACACAAGGTTTCAAAACAACCATTTCTGCATTAAGATATAAGTCTTTCATACATATTCTATTTATTGTCTCTTTTATGCCCGTGTTTCGGTTTCACAAGTCTTGGCAACTGTCAATTCTTTTCACAAAGTATTTTTGTGCTTAAGGGTATGTTTTTCTCTGCCTGGGCCTTCAGTGCAGATGGAACACCTCTTTATGCTTTCCCCCATTTATCTGCGAAAAAAGGGAGCAATTGAAAATTTGGAGTTGACCAACAGAAAATAATTCTATATCAAAAACCCCTTTAATAACCAATGGTTGGCAAGTTATTAAGAGCATGGACTTTGAAGCCAAGCTACATTTTCTCGGTTTGAGTCTAAGATTCTTCATTTCCTAGGTGTGGGACCTTGGGCAAATTACTTTTCTTTTCTTTTCTTTCTTTCTTTTTTTTTTTTTTTTTTTTTTGAGACAGACTCTCAGGATGTTGCCCTGGGTAGAGTGCCGTGACGTCACAGCTCATAGCAACCTCAAACTCTTGGCTTAAGCCAGTGGTTCTCAACCCTCTTACTGCTGCAGCCCTTTAATACAGTTCCTGTGGGTCGTGAATTGCTGTCTTAAGCGATTCTCTTGCCTCAGCCTCCCAAGTAGCTGGGACTACAGGCGCCCACCACAACTCCCGACTATTTTTTTGTTGTAGTTGTCATTGTCATTTAGCAGGCTCAGGCCGGGTTCGAACCCACCAGCCCCGGTGTATGTGGCCGGCGCCCTAACCACTGAACTACGGGCACCAAGCCTATTTTTCTTTTTGTACCTGTTTCCTACATCCTGTTCCTGTTTCCTACATTATGAATTCATTTGTAAGGCCCTTCGAACAGTGCCTGGTACACAGTAATGCTCCGTTTGCTAGGTAAATTTGGCTTACCATTAGACCCCTAGGTCTAATCTGCCTCATTCATCCTCTATCCCCTAGATAGGTCTATGGGTTGGTTGCTGGGAAAGTCTGTTTGCTTTGTTAGTAGCAGTAGTGGTTGTCTTTTCACTTGCCAATTGCATGGACCAGTATTTATACAGAAGTTTGGGCTCTGTCTCAGATTGGCAAAGTCAGAGAAAAACATCTGCCGTTTTTATGTGCTGTTACCACGAGGTACTAAAAAAATCTCTTAAAGTAAATGTTAAGGAAGTCGGGATGGAAAGAGGAGGTAAGGATACTTCTTTCAAGGAAACTGTCTCCAGTTGGAAATGAATCTGAAGTCTGCTCCTTTGTGGAAACCTGAAGCCAGGGATCCCCAGGGTCCTTAGTTGGCCCAGCAATAGTATGGAACTTATAAAATACAAAAAGCCTCCATCATTCCAGGGTCTTCTAGTTCAGCGTCCTGCCCATTTTTCTCTTCATTGGGAAGGTGCTGGCAGCCTTTTAAGTTTCTTTTAAGTTTGGGGCATCTGAAACCCGGCTAAAGGGAGATGTGGGGTACTCATTTGGAGGAGGATACCCTCAATCAGAGGAACGCAGTTCGCAGGTGTAGTCCAGGGCGCGCTCTTTCCCCGCCCCTACCTTTTTATGCACTCCCTTTCACGTTGCTGTCCCGGGGACCGGAGTTGAGGACAACTGGACTGCCATTGCGCCTGCGCAGGGAGCCAAAGGCTAAAGCCCTCAGGGGGGGCCTGGCCCAAAGGGCTGAATTGTCAGTGCGCCTGCGCGGGAGGCCGATAGGTTGGCAATGCTGAGCAGACTCACCGCCCGGGTCGGGCTCTCAGTGCGCCTGCGCGCGGGCTGGGCGCCGCGGTTCTTAAGCGTGCAGTGCCGGACTCCAGGTGCAGTCATGCAGGGAGCCGACTCCGAGCAGCCGGCTAAGCGGCCGAGACAGGATGGCAGCCCAAGGACCCCACCAAACACTCGTTCCGCAGGGGCAGACAGGTCACCTGGCCCGGAACTCCACCCCGACCACAAGACCTGGGGCCCGGAGCAGGTGTGCTCTTTTCTAAAACGCAATGGATTCACAGAGCCGGGACTGCTGAAAAACTTTCGAGGTAGAGGGGCTGAGGGGCGCGGGACAGCGACAAGGGGCGGGGGCCAGCCGGTCTTGAGGAGAGGCTTCCCTCGGGTAGAGGGCTACGCCAGACGACCTGAAGTCGAGAAGGGAGACCTGGCGCGGGAGGCTCGCAGAAGGGTGGACCTGCGGTGGGGGCACCGCGGAGGGAAGCCCTGAGGCGAAGAGCCCTCCTGAGGGGGCCCCAACGAGGGAGGCGCCCAGAGAGCTGTCGGCTCTCCCTGAGGGGGGGAAGGGGAAATGGGGGTGTGTGGGGTGGGGAAATCCCTGGGAACAGAGCAGGCTCTGGGAACCTGGGAGGGGCTGGTGTAGATTTGGTTCTCAGGTGGGGTTTTTTCAGGAATTTGTCACCCCAGCGCCTGGGTTCCTTTTTTTAGCTGGAAGAATTTTTTCCCCCAGATTTTGGTCAGATTTGCTGCCATTAAGACTCACCAGGCTCGGAAGACCCCTCTGTGCTAACCACAGCTCCTTGAACACTTGCCACATGAAAGGATATTCTGGTGCTTTTAGGTTTCGATTTCCTTCCTGGGGAAGGAACTTGGTTCGTCTCTGAATTCCCACTGCCTCCCATAGCATCTCAGCACTTAAGAAGTGTGGGCTAACTGTACTTGCAAAGCTCAATAATGGTCATGTCTTGCTCTTTAAAAGCAGTTGCCCTTCCTAAGTTTGAACGCAGGTTGTTCACTTGACCACTGAATCCCCGGCATCCTATATGGCCACATTGCCCAGGGAAAGGCCGAGGTTGAGTTTTAAACGAGTTTACTGGTTCATGTCCACTTGAAGTCTACTCAACCTTTTGTGGTGAGTGTGAGATTTAGCCCTCCCTCTTGTCCTTTTGTTACTGGAAGCTGGACACTTGTCCACCAGCCTACATCAGAGAGAACTAGGACAAGTGGTTTTAGGAGAAGGAAAGGGAGGTTTATTGCAAGCAAATGAGAGAATGGTAGACTCCTCTCTTCAGGTACCATTTTCCTATCCATAAGCAGAAATACACAGTTTTATCATTATCATTATTTTTTTTTGAGGCAGAGTCTTACTGTGTTGCCCTTGGTAGAGTGCTGTGGCATCACAGCTCACAGCAACCTCAAACTCTTGGGCATAAGAGATTCTTTTGCCTCAGCCTCCCAAGGAGCTGGGACTACTGTGCAATGGACACCGAGCCTATTCTTCTTCTTTTTTGAGATGACTCTGTTGCCCAGGCTAGAGTACAGTGGTGTCATTATAGCTCATAGCAACCTCAAACTCATGGGTTCAAGTGATCCCCCTGCTTCAGCCTCCCGGGTAGCTGGGACTACACGTGCCTGCCACAATGCCCACCAAGTTTTTCTATATTTATTTTTATTTATTTATTTTATTTATTTTTTTGAGACAGAGTCTCACTTTGTTGCCCTTGGTAGAGTGTGGTGGCGTCCTAGCCTCATAGCAACCTCAAACTCTTGGGCTCAAGTGATTCTCTTGCCTCAGCCTCCCAAGTAGCTGGGACTACTGTCACAACGCCTGGCTATCTTTTGGTTGTAGTTGTTATTTAGCAGGCCCCGGCTGGGCTCAAACCTGCCAGCCTTGGTGTATGTGGCTGGGGCCTTATTCACTGAGCCACGCAGGCACCAAGCCAGACTGGAGGTGGTTTTAAAAAGAAAGCACATTAAAACATTTTTCTCTTTTTCAGGTCCTTCCCTCTGAAGTGTTTAATAGGAAAGTGATTATTTGGTGGTTGTGATTTGCAAATGCAGTAAGAGCCTGCATTTGTGGGGTGGAGCCCTGTTTGCCTGGGTTGAGGCCGGGGTAGGAGGAGCTTTAGTGGTTCATGACCTAAAGATAGCTTGAATGGGTATTGGGAGATGGTACTTCTCTTTTTTCCTTTCTTCCTTTTGTTTTCCACCGCAATAATAAATTTTTTTTTCTTTAGCTAGTAACAGGTGGGGTGAGGTAGTTCTACATTTTATATCCAAAATGTGATTGGCTATGTTGTTGGCTCTATATTTTAGTGGTATTCTGTAGATTAACTCATCAGCCTCCAGAATAATATGTGTTCTCTTGAACTCTATGTGTTTTCTTTTCTGTTTTTTTTTTTTTTTTGAGACAGAGCCTCAAGCTGTCCCCCTGGGCAGAGTGCC
>NW_003852420.1:18791844-18793904 GCF_000181295.1 Otolemur garnettii | reverse complement strand
GTAGTTTGAGGACGCCTGGCTTAAGCGATTCTCTTGCCTTAGCCTCCCAAGTAGCTGGTACTACAGGCACCTGCCAAGGCCCAGTTATTTTTTGGTTGCAGTTCTTATTGTTGTTTAGCTGGCCCAGGCTGTATTCGAACCCGCCAGCCTGTGTGTATGTGGCTGGCACCCTACCCACTGAGCTACAGTGCCACCTCAAAATTATTCTTCTAACCATTAAGTATAAATAGCAAAAAAGTAGAAATAACCTAAATGTTTATCAATAATAGTGATAGCTAATGTTTGAGTGTTCACTTTGTGTGAAATACTGTTCTGTGCACTTTACATGTCTTGTAAAATCTTTAAAACTCATGCCAGCTATGCCTTAACAAGTATTCTCAGCTGGGTGCAGGGGCTCACACCTGTAATCCTAGTACTCTGAGAGGATGAGGCAGGTGTATCCCCTGAGCTCAGGAGTTTGAGACCAGCCTGAAAAAGAGTGAGACCTTATCTCTACTAAAAATAGAAAAACTAGCTAGGTATAGTGGCAGGTGCTTGTAGTCTCAGCTATTTGAGAGGCTGAGGCAAGAGGATGGTTTGTGCCCAAAATTTTGAGGTTGCTGTTAGCTATGATGACGCCATGGCACTCTACCCAGGGTGGAAAAGTGAGACCCTATCCCCCCCCCAAAAAAATCTGATTAGAAACCGCAGGAGAACATAAACAATGTTAGATAATCAACTAAAATGATTTTAATAGTCCAGAATTCTGGAATCTGAGGTTGGAAGGGACAAGAATTGACTATATTGGAAGAGAAAGAGGGGGGAACCAACAATAGTACCTGTGTATATATAACTTTTTCAAATCACAGAGTATTTTTGTGTGCTTTCTGAGGAGATTTTAGAAAAATCAACACTTTGGATATTGCTGAGATTCCTTTTATTAGTTTATCACTCATATTCATAGCTCAGGAACACAGGTCAGTGACAAACTTCTATATAAATCAGCCCCAGCAGCACCAGTAGTTCAATGGGTAGGGCACCAGCCACATACACCGAGGCTGGCAGGTTTGAACGAAGCCTGGGCCAGCTAAAACAACAATGACAACTGCAACAAAAACAAAAATAGCTGGCTGTTGTGGCGGATGCCTGTAGTCCCAGCTACTTTTGGGAGGCTGAGGTAAGAGAATAGTTTAAGCCCAAGAGTTTTAGGTTGCTGTGAGCTGTGACGCCACCGCACTCTACCCAGGGCTACAGCCTAAGACTCTGTCTCAAAAAGAAATTAAAAAAAAAAAATCCCAAAGAAATTCTTTACATTCCACAATCACTTTGTGCTCTGAAAGATACCAGCCTTCTTCATCTTTTCAAAGTCTTTCATAGAGGCTCAGCACCCGTAGCTCAGTGAGTAGAGTGCTGGCCATGTACACCAAGGCTGGTGGGTCTGAGCCCAGCCTGGGCCTGCTAAACAACAATGACAACTGCAACAACAACAACAAAAATAATTGGGCGCCTGTAGTCTCAGCTACTTGGGAGGCTAAGGCAAGAGAATCCCTTAAGCCCAAGTTTGAGATTGCTGTGAGTTGTGACGTCACAGCCTTCTACCGAGGGTGACACAATGAGACTCTGTCTCAAAAAAAAAAAATCTTTCATAGAATCATAATTTCTGTAGAAATTTGCATATGCCTTCTTTCTTGGTACAGTCATAGCAAACTTATAGCTATAACCTCCAGTGATATAGCAAATGCTCCAACAATATGAATCTGCAGGTTGCTTGGCAAGACGTCATGCATCTGAGGTTTGGCCAAAGCACTAAAAGCCATGATAGTTATTGTCTTTAATGGGTATGCCAACCTCAACATGTCCTTCCCGGCAGAGGGATGAACTAACTGCCTGTTGCTGATATTTTAACCTGATTAAATTTCTTTCCTCATCCCCACCCCCAAACACTACCTGTTTGAAAGGAAGATGCTGGCTCGGCACCTATAGCTAAACCGGCTAAGGCGCCAGCCACGTACACCTAAGGTGGCGGGTTCGAATCCCCAGCCTGGACCCGCCAAAAACAACAATGACGGCTGCAACCAAAA
>NW_003852420.1:18787704-18790029 GCF_000181295.1 Otolemur garnettii | reverse complement strand
AAAAAAAAAGAATGAACTATATAGAAAGAGAAAGGGAGGCCAAGCACGGTGGCTCACCCCTGTAATCCTAGCACTCTGGGAAGCCAAGGTGGGTGGATTGCCTGAGTTCACAGTTTTGAGACCATTCTGAGCCAGAACCAGAGCATGACCTCGTCTCTAAAAAAAAGCTGAGTGTTGTGCTGGGCACCTGTAGTCCCAGCGCCTTGGGAGCCCAAGGTAAGAGAATTGCTGAAGCTTAGGAGTTTGAGGTTGCCGTGAATTCTGACACCATAGCACTCTACCCAGGGCAACAAAGTAAGATTCTGTCTAAAAAAAAAAAAAAATTAAGAAGATTTTTAAAAATTAAGAGCCAGGTAAAAAAAAAAAGACCAGGCTCGGTGCCTGTGGCTCAAGTGGCTAAGGTGCCAGCCACATACACCTAAGGTGGTCGGTTTGAATCCAGCCCAGGCCGCCAAAACAACAATGATGGCTGCAACCAAAAAATAGCCAGGCGTTGTGGGAGGCGCCTGTGGTCCCAGCTGAGGAGACTCGCTTGAGCCCAGGAGTTGGAGGTTGCTGTGAGCAGTGAAGCCATGGGACTCTACCCAGGGGGACAGCTTGAGGCTCTGTCTCAAAAAAAAAAGAGAGAGAGAAAGAAAAGGGGAAAGGGGGAAAACCCAACAACATAGTATGTATGGGCTCGGTGCCTATGGCTCCAGTGGCTAAGGTGCCAGCCACATACACCTAAGGTGGCAGGTTTGAATCCAGCCCAGGCCTGCCAAACAACAATGACAGTTGCAACCAAAAAATATTCAGGTGTTGTGGTGGGCGCCTGTGGTCCGAGCTACTTGGGAGACTGAGGCAGGAGATTCACTTGAGCCCAGGAGTTAGAGGTTGCTGTGAGCTGTGATGCCACAGCACTCTACCCAGGGGGACAGTTTGAGGCTCAGTCTCAAAAAAAAAAAACATAGTATGTATGCATAACTTTATCAAATCATGGAGTGTTATGTATTTTCTGTGGAGATTTTAGGAAAATCAACACTTTAGGTGTTCCTGAGTGTTTTGTTTTTTTTTTTTTTTGACCAGGGTGGGCTTGAACCTGCCACCCCCAGCATATGGGGCCAGCCCCCTACTCCTTTGATCCACAGGCACTGCCTGTTCCTGAGGATTTTTTTTTCTTTTTTTGAGACAGAGTTTCACTTTATCGCCCTGGGTAGAGTACTGTGGCATCACAGCTCACAGCAACCTCCAACTCCTGGGTTTAGGCGATTCTCTTGCCTCAGCCTCCCAAGTAGCTGGGACTACAGTCACCCACCACAATGCCTGGGTATATTTTTGTTGTAGTTTGGCTGGGGCTGGGTTTGAACCCGCCACCCTCGGTATATGGGACCAGTGCCCTACTCACTGAGCCACAGGCACTGCCTCTGTTCCTGAGGTTTTAATTTAAGTTTTTTCCTCATCCCTACACTGAACCCTACCTTTTTGAAAGGAAGTTGCTGCCCTGGCAAAACCACACAGGTAGTCTAGTTTCACTTTTTGCAATTGGACTTTCCTTCAAATAACTTACATAAATTTTAAATTTTCTTTTCTTTCTTTCTTTCTTTTTTTTTTTTTTTGAGACAGAGCCTCAAGTTGTCCCCCTGGGTAGAGTGCTATGGCATCACAGCTCACAGCAACCTCCAACTCCTGGGCTCAAGTGATTCTCCTGCCTCTGCCTTACGAGTAGCTGGGATTATAGTCGCCTGCCACAACACCCGGCTATTTTTTGGTTGTGGCTGTCAATTGTTGTTTGGTGGGCTAGGACTGGACTCAAACCCCCTAGCTCAGGTGTATGTGGCTAGCGTCTTAGCTGCTTGAGCCACAGGTGCCGAGTCAAATTTTAAATTTTCTGTCAGGCAAAGTGGTTCATACCTGTAATTGGTTCTTTGGGAGGCTGAAGTAAGAGGATTATGTGAGGCCAGGAATTCAAGACCAGTGTGGGCAACACAGCAAGACCACTTCTCTATAAGAAATTTCTTGGCTCGGTGCCTGTGGCTCAAGTAGCTAAGGTGCCAGCCACATATACCTAAGATGGCGGGTTCGAATCCAGCCCAGGCCCACCAAACAACAGTGACGGCTGCAACCAAAAAATAGCCAGGCGTTGTGGTGGGCACCTGTGGTCCCAGCTACTTGGGAGGCGGAAGTAAAAGACTCACTTGAGCCCAGGAGTTGGAGGTTGCTGTGAGCTGTGATGCCATAGCACTCTACCCAAGAGGACAGCTTGAGGCTCTGTCTCAAAAAAAAAAAAAGAAAGAAATTTCTTTTACTAATGTGCATGATGGCAATGATACATTTCAGAACTATTTT
>NW_003852420.1:18786016-18787453 GCF_000181295.1 Otolemur garnettii | reverse complement strand
TTGAGCCACAGGCGCCGAGCCACATTTCAGAACTATTAAGAAATGAGTATAATTGTGATGGATGTGTTACTTGGTTCAGTGTAAACATTTCACATTGTATATCGAAACAGTACCTTGAACCCCATAAATGCATCATTGTACAAAGTTATGATTTAATAAAAAATAATTTAAAAAAAGAAAATTTTTTTTTAGGCTCTGCGCCCATATCTTAGTGGTTAGTGTGTAAGACACATACATTGGGGTTGGCAGGTTTGAACCCGGCCTGGGGCCTGCCAAACAACAATGACAAGTACAACAGCAACAAAAAATAGCCAGAAGTTGTGGAGAACGCCCGTAGTCCCAGATACTTGGGAGACTGAGGCAAGAGAGTTGCTTAAGCCCAAGAGTTTGAGCTTGCTATGAGCTGTGATGCTTTGGCACTCTACCACAGGTGACATACTCAGACTCTGTCTCAAAAAAAAAAAAAAGCTCAGCACCCATAGTTCAGTGGTTATGGTGCCAGCCACATGCACCAGGGGTTCATGCACCACATGAACCCAGCCCAGGCCAGCTAAACAACAATGACAAGTACAACAACAATAACAAAAATAGCTGGGCGTTATGGCAGACAAATGTAGTCCCCACTACTTGGGAGGCTGAGGCAAAAGAATTGCTTGAGCCTAGGAGTTTGAAGTTACTGTGAGCTGTGATGCCACAGCACTCTACCAAGTGTGACATAGTGAGACTCTGTCTCAAAAAAGAAACAAATTTTTTTTAATTATCTTAAGCATGGTGATACCTGCTTGTAGTCCTAGCTACTCAGGACACTGAAGTGAGAGCATTGCTTGAACCTAGGCTGGACAACAGAGCAAGACCCTGTCTTCAAGTAGTAAATAAAAAAAGTGGTACTTGGCCTATAGTGGGTGCTCACTAAATGTTGACTTAAATAAATTCTGGTGGATTCAAATTGAAAAAAATCAAAAAGCATATGTTATAAATATTGAATTTATTTGTCTTTTTACTCTCCTTTCTTCCATAGAAAATAAAATTACGGGTTCATTACTGCCCTATCTTGATGAGTCTCATCTTGAAAATCTTGGAGTAAGGTAAGAATAATAAAATCCACATTGTATCTCCTGTAGTTGGTGCTTTCTAAAAGGAAAAAAAAAATGTTCACATTATAACCAAACACACTGTTTTTGAGAGACAAAGCCCACAGTCTCTGATATTACCTGTCCTTGTTTTAAATCTGTGAAGTGGCTCAGCACCTGTGGCTCAAGCGGCTAAGGCGCCAGCCACATACACCTAAGGTAGCAGGTTCGAATCCCCAGCCCGGGCCCGCCAAACAACAATGATGCCTGCAACCAAAAAAATGGCCGGGCGTTGTGGCGGGCGCCTGTAGTCCCAGCTACCTGGGAGGCTGAGGCAGGAGACTCGCTTGAGCCCAGGAGTTGGAGG
>NW_003852420.1:18784039-18785329 GCF_000181295.1 Otolemur garnettii | reverse complement strand
AAATAAATAAATAAATAAATAAATAAAAGAACTTTACAGACAAGCCATCATGAAGTTTGTAGTGACTACCTTTTTACTCTTAACTTCAGAATAATTAAATTACATACACCAGAAAATATGCAGGGTGAACATAAAGTTCACGTGCAATTTAAAATAGTTTAATATGGTAAATTGTACAAGAACTTTGTGTCCAACCTGTATAAGAACCAGGAGGAAAAAAATATATTGCTAAGAAAATCAAGGCTACAAACCTATCTTGAACATATTTCTAGGTTTTCCTAAAGCTATTTTAAGACTGGACATATCCTTGGTATTAGATTTAAAAGGCGCTATGTAAAATAGTGTGGCAGTTTTTAGTTGTATAATTTGGGATAAGACCCTTCAGTTTGTGTACCTGTAAAATGGATAATGAGACAATTATAATAAGGCCTTAATTAATTTTAGATAGATAGGTCTCTACGTATGGCTAGATGTTATAGGATCTAGATTAGAGCAAGGCCACTTGAAAAATCTCAGTTGAAGATCCAATGTTAAATTCCTTAAAATGGAGATTTTGTTTTTATTAGAGAATTGGCAACTTTTCTTTTGGAATTTCACTTAGCTAAATGTTTGTGGTAACAGTAACCAAAGAGTCAAAACAAAGGATTGTACTTACTACTTCATGAGCTATTGCCTAGTAATTGATAATGGGTGTGGACTATAAAAGAAGACCTTGGTAGGACCTTTAACTTTCAGTAAATATCCTTTGGATCAGAATCTTCAGGGACCTTATCTTGGCTCTTTCATAACCATATCTCAGCCCCCTCAGTTCTCTCCAAGACCCCCTTTGTACCTATTTTTTGTCTATAATAGTTGCTTACCACTTGAACTAAATGGAATTTTTTCGATGGAACCATATATGTCTTTGTGCATGCACATACTATTGATTCATTCTACACATATTTATGGGAGGCTTACTGTGTATTAGGCATTCTTCCAGGAACTTTGGATGCATAAGTGAACAAAACAGACAAAATTCTAGAAGGAACATGATATGGCATACTTCTCGTACCCTACTTCATAACTCAGATTCTGCAAGACTCATTAGAGCTTTGTTGTTCTGTGTGGTAGTAACTAGCTACTTGTTTAAAGTAATTAAAAGTAAATTTAAAATTCAGTTGCTCAGTTACACATGCTATCATGCTGTATTTCAGATACTCAATAGTCACAATGGCTAGTGGCTGCCATGTTGCTCAGAGCAGATATAAAATATTTCCATCATCACAGAAAATTCTTTTTTTTTTTTTTTTT
>NW_003852420.1:18782077-18783359 GCF_000181295.1 Otolemur garnettii | reverse complement strand
TTGTTGTTTGGCGGGTCCAGGCTGGGGATTCGAACCCGCCACCTTAGGTGTACATGGCTGGCGCCTTAGCCAGTTGAGCTATAGGAGCCGAGCCCAAGCTGTTGTTTTCTAGGGAAAATCCAGTTTAGACAAGCACTTCTTATTTTTCTGCTTTCTAGGGAAAATCCAGGGTAGAGGGGGCGGCGCCTGTGGCTCAGTGAGTAAGGTGCCGGCCCCATATGCCAAGGGTGGCGGGTTTGAACCCAGCCCTGGCCAAACTGCAACAAAAAATTAGCTGGGCATTATGGCAGGCACCTGTAGTCCTTGCTACTTGGGAGGCTGAGGCAAGAGAATTGTTTAAGCCCAGGAGTTGCAGGTTGCTGTGAGCTGTATGACGCCATGGCACTCTACCAAGGGTAATGAAGTGAGACTCTGTCTCTACAAAAAAAAAAAAAGAAAGAAAATCCAGTTTAGACAAGCACTTCTTATTTTTCCTGTGTTTCTTAAACAGCTATTAATTTATAAAGGTTTTTATATTAAGCATTGGTACAGTAAATATACATATCAGTTGTAAGATGTGTTGGATTTCAGAAACATAGGAATACAGAAATAAAATCTTATTGTAGTTTAAGGATCCTACCCTATAGTTACTTTAAATCTTTATTTAATGCCATAGGCTTTGCTCAAAACAAAAGCCAGGGACAGTGGCTCTCACATATCATCCCAGCTTCTCAGGAGGTTGCAGCAGCAGGATTGCATAAGCCCAGGAGTTCAAGACCAACCTGGAGAGAGATAGTAGACCCTGTACCAAAAACAAAGAAATAAAAAACTAGGCTTTGGGTGGTTATTTTAAATACTCTTATCATCGATGGTTTCCTTATGAATAGTTTGCTTTTGGGTTTTTTTGTTTTTTCTTTTTTTTCTTTTTCTTTTTTTTGAGACGGAGTCTCACTATGTCGCCCTAGGTAGAGTGCCATGGCCTTACAGTTCACAGCAACTTCAATCTCTTGGGCTTAGGCGATTCTCTTGCCTCAGCCTCATAAGTAGCTGGGATTATAGGCGCCCACCACAATGCCAGGCTATTTTTTTGTTGCAGTTGTCATTATTTTTTATCAGGCCCAAGCTGGGTTCAAACCTGCTGGCCCCGGTATATGTGGCTGGCTCCCTAATCACTGAACTATGGGCGCTGAGGTTTGTTTTTAATTTTTTTTTTTTTTGAGACAGAGCCTCAAGCTGTCCCCCTGGGCAGAGTGCCGTGGCATTACAGCTCACAGCAACCTCCAACTCCTGGGCTCAAGCGAGT
>NW_003852420.1:18777225-18781387 GCF_000181295.1 Otolemur garnettii | reverse complement strand
GGCCCGGGCTGGGGATTCGAACCCACCACCTTAGGTGTATGTGGCTGGCGCCTTAACCGCTTGAGCCACAGGCGCCGAGCCACCCAGCCAGGTTTTAATTAAGTGATGAATAGTGAGTATCAGTTCAGGAAAATATGGGGCAGTAGTGAGATTAATTTAGGTTTAATATTTTATGCTGTGACTTATGGTTATGCTCAAATGTGACTACCTTAACTCAAGTCCATCTATAAGTACTTCTTAAAGTCTGGTTTTGTGCTGTTCTTGTTATGTCAAACTGGTGAGGGTAGAGGAGTAGTAGACACAAGGTATGCGTTAGTTATCAGCTATGATAATGCTTCTGTTCATCTCAGGAATATCATTCTTAGATTTGTTATTACTGTCCTTCTCAGAGTACAACATAGAGGCCAGTGTAGTACTTCTGGCTCTGTTGTCTACCTGTGCCTTCTAGCAGAAGATTTATTTTCACTTTGATTAGCTAGTAGATCATTAAAACTCTTGGCCTTTAGTATCTGTTGACACTTAGCCAGGAGTGAGGACTCATAGTATTTTAATTGTAAATTGAAGTAATGAGTCACAGGATTTTGAGCTTTTCAGATTTAATTCCCTTTAAATTTTTGTCTTGAAACTAGAGCATGACAAGGGATTACTGACAGCGGAAGATGGGTAATAAATAAAGCTAAAACCTTTATATATATTTGATTCATGCTTAAGTCACTCACCTGGTGCTTAAAAGTCAGTTCAGGGTTCTGAGGGTAGATGTTGACTTCAGTTTGATTAAAATAAGTTTGAAGGGGCAGTGCCTGTGGCTCAATGAGTAGGGAGCTAGCCCCATATACTGAGGGTGGCGGGTTTGAACCCAGTCCTGGCCAAACCTCAATGACAAAGAAAATAGCTAGGCGTTGTGGTGGGCACCTGTAGTCCCAGCTATGTGGGAGGTTGAGGCAAGAGAATCGCCTAAGCCCAAGAGCTGGAGGTTGCTGTGAGCTGTGACTCCACATTACTCTACTGAGGGCAACAAAGTGAGACTTTATCTTTAAAAAAATAATAATAATAAATAAGTTTGAAATACAAAGTGAACATTGAATAGAGATGAAGAAGATGTTGAGTTTATCAAGTCTGAGTTGAGACTTGAGGAGAGTCAAGAGGGTCAGAGGCAGAACCCTGGGCAGGACCTATGTTGATTTAGTAGTTGGGTCCTCTATCTTAGGAGCAAATGGAGGACAGGGTTTCTAGGAGGAGTATATTTGAATTATTGATCTTTCCAATCTAACTTTTCTTTCTATTAGTGTAGATAATCTAGAGTTGGTTATATACTATTATGTACTCCAGGCATGGTTAAGCAAATAATGATAGATTTGCATATTCTAATTTTAGTTCCTGTGGGGAGAGAAGGAAGCTGCTTAGTCATATCCAGCGACTGAGTCAAACTCTCACTGATACAATGAAGGTAAGAGGAATCTGAACTTAATATTGTGTTTTTCAAATATAAAGTGATATAATTCAATCACATCAAACTCACTTTGAAGAAAATGTAAAGAATTCTCTTCTTAGTGATGGGATTATAGGTAATGGATGGATCTTTATGTTTTAAACTTTCTGTATTTTCTTTTATCTTTTTTTTTTTGTGTACTCAGAGCCTCAAGCTATCCCCCTGGGTAGAGTGCCATGGCATCACAGCTCACAGCAACCTCCAACTCCTGGGCTCAAGCGAGTCTCCTGTCTCAGCCTCCCAAGTAGCTGGGACCACAGGCGCCCGCCACACGCCCGGCCATTTTTTGGTTGCAGCCATCATTGTTGTTTGGCGGGCCCGGGCTGGGGATTCGAACCACCACCTTAGGTGTATGTGGCTGGCACCTTAGCCGCTTGAGCCACAGGCACCGAGCCAACTTTCTGTATTTTCTAAAATAAGCACAGAGTAATTTTTTTTTGCACTTTTGGCCAGGGCCAGGCTTCAACCCACCACCCACGGTATATGGGGCCCGCACCCTACTCCTTGAGCCACAGGCACCGCCCAGCACAGAGTATTTATTTATTTATGAGACAGAGTCTCAGTATGTTGCCCTCGGTAGAGTACTATGGCATCATAGCTCACAGCAACCTCAAAGTCTTGGGCTTAAGCGATTCTCTTGCCTCAACCTCCCAAGCAGCTAGGACTATAGGTGCCTGCCACAACGCCCGGCTATTTTTTTGTTGCTGTTGTTATTGTTTAGCAGGCCCAGGCAGGTTTCCAACCCACCAGCCTTGGTATATGTTGCTGGCGCCCTAACCATTGAGCTATGGACACTAAGCCAGCACAAAGTATTTAAATCAGAAGAAAAACTAAAGTATATATACAGAAAAGCATAGACAGACCACTTACCTAACTTGTAAAATCTTAATATCCCTGGCCCTAAGGTTATAGAAACATGAGAAAGTCTTCACTATGCATGTGACATGAAAAGAGAAAGAGAGAGTATCTATTGTTGTAATAGTACTAAGTTTAATTTTCACTGAGTTTCTTGTTTTTATAAAGTTGCTTAAAGTTAATTTAGCATATTTAGGGTGAAGACATGTTTTAAGAATAGTAGTTATAGGTGAGGTGCGCAGCTCACTTCTGTAATCATAGCACTCTGGGGAGGCCAAGGCGGGTGGATTGCCTGAGCTCAGGAGTTTGAGATCAGCCTGAGCAAGAGCAAGACCTTGTCTCTAAAACAATAGCTGGGCATCATGGCAGGTACCTGTAGTACCAGCTACTTGGGAGGCTAACACAAGAGAATCACTTGAGCCCAAGAGTGATTAATCAAACAAACAAACAACAATTAAAAAACCTCAATAGTTATAACCAAAAAAGATGGTGAAGGTTTTAGGCCATTAAATGGTTTAAAAGTATATGTTAGAATTTTTCTTTGATAATCTTTAATAATAAGATAGATTCTCATTTGTTTGTAGTCATTACTTTAATCTTATCTAAGGGAGAAGAAGTAGGCCAATATTTGAGTGTCAAACATTTAAAAATTAGTTTGGCACCCATAGCCCACTGGAGAGAAGAGAACACTTTTTACACTGTTGGTGGGATTGTAAACTAATATAGCCCTTTTGGAGAGAAGTATGGAGAATCCTCAAAGATCTAAATGTAGACCTTCCATTTGACCTTGCAATCCCATTACTAGGTATCTACCCAGAAGAACATATATTGTTTTACCACAAAGACATTTGCACTAGAATGTTTATTGCAGCTCAATTCATAATTGCCAAGTCATGGAAGCAACCTAAGTGCCCATCAACCCATGAATAGATGAACAGGGGCGGTGCCTGTGGCTCAGTGGGTAGGTGTGCTGGTCCCATACCTTGAGGGTGGTGGGTTTGAACCCAACCCTGGCCAAACTGCAACAACAACAACAAAAAAAAATAGCTGGGTGTTGTGGCAGGTGCCTGTAGTCCCAGCTTACTCAGGAGGCTGAGGCAAGAGAATTGCTTAAGTCCAGGAGTTGGAGGTTGCTGTGAGCTGTAATGCCACAGCACTCTACCAAGGGTGAAAAAAGTGAGACTTCGTCTCTATAAAAAAAAAAAAAAGAATGGATGAACAAACTGTGGTATGTATACCATGGAATATTTTGCAGCTGTTGAAAGGAACGGAGACTTTACATCTTTTACATTTACTTGGATGGAGCTGAAATACATTCTTCTTAGTAAAATATTACAAGAATGGAAAGATAAATACTCAGTGTACTCCATACTAAAATGAATTAATATATGAACAATTACATGTTCCTAAGACCAATAAATCACTTATTATAGTCCAGTTCAGGGGTAGAGAGAAGTGGGAGAGGGGAAGGAGGAGGACGCATGGCAGAAGGAGGGAGGGCAGGAGGCAGGATCTCACCTAATGGGCACATTGTGAGGGTATATAATAGGCCCCTTGGATGAGAGACTCTTCTGCAAATGGAACTTTACCCTGGAAGTGAGAACAATGTAACTTAAATATTATATCCTCATTAATTTGAATAAAGTTTTAAAAAATAGAAAATAAAAATCAGACAAACAAAAAAATCTAAGATACAAAGGAACATTTTGTCCTGGGCCTACACAGTTAGGATGGTTGATATCACTGTCTTCCACCTCTACACCTTGTCCCATTGGAAGATCTTCAGAGGCAATAACAAGCATAGAGCTGTCATCTGCT
>NW_003852420.1:18776054-18777166 GCF_000181295.1 Otolemur garnettii | reverse complement strand
AGTACATACTTGAACCCAAGTCTTTTCATTAAAACAGTCTCACTATGTTGCCCTTGGTAGAGTGCCATGGTGTCATTGTCATAGCTCACAGCAACCTCAAACTCTTGGGTGTAAGGGATTCTTGCCTCAGCTTCCCAAGTAGCTGGGACTACAGGCACCAGCCACAACACTTAGCTATTTTTTGTTGTTGTTTGCATTGTTGTTTAGCAGGTCTGGGCTGGGCTTGAACCCACCAGCCCTGGTGCATGTGGCTGGCACCCTAACCACTGAGCTACAGGCGCTGAGCAATGGCTTTTGGATTACCTCCTAAAGGATCTGCCTGCTCTGTTTTACAGTTAACTTTCTTTCTTTCTTTCTTTCTTTTTTTTTAAAGAGATACAGAGTCTCATTTTGTCACCTCGGTAGAGTGCCATGGCATCGCAGCTCACAGCAACCTCTAGCTCTTAGGCTTAGGCAATTCTCTTGCCTCAGCCTCCTGAGTAGCTGGGACTACAGGTGCCCACCACAACACCCGGCTATTTTTTGTTGCAGTTTGGCTGGGGCTGGGTTTGAACCCGCCACCCTCGGTATATGGGGCTGGTCCCCTACTCATTGAACCACAGGTGCCACCCTACAGTTAACTCTTTTTTGTAAGTAGGAATACACTCTAAGATAACACTAAAAAATACAATATAATAAATACACATACTAGCAGCATAATAGTTTATTATCATTATCAAGTATTATGTGCTGTAAATTATTGTATATACTCTACTTTTATGTCCAGCAGTGCAGGAGGTTTTTTTCACCAGCATTACCATAAATACTCAAGTAATGCATTGATACCACAATCTTCCCATGGCTATAGTATCACTAAGTGACAGGAACTTTTCAGCTCTGTTATAGTCTTACAGGACCACTAGGATATATGAGGTCCATTCTTGGCTGAAATTTCTTTATGGGATACATGACTATATATATTTTTTTATTATTATTATTTTCTTTTTATTGAGACAGTCTCACTTTGTCGCCCTTTGTAGAGTGCTTGGGGTTGCTTGCAGCAACCTCAAACTCTTGGGCTGAAGTGATTCTCTTTTTTTTATACCAAGGTATAGATACCAGAGGACCCTGAC
>NW_003852420.1:18768270-18772452 GCF_000181295.1 Otolemur garnettii | reverse complement strand
CTCAAGCGAGTCTCCTGTCTCAGCCTCCCAAGTGGCTGGGACCACAGGCGCCCGCCACAGTGCCCGGCTATTTTTTTGGTTGCAGCTTTGGTGGGCCCGTGCTGGATTCGAACCCGCCACCTTAGGTGTATGTGGCTGGCGCCTTAGCCACTTGAGCCACAGGCGCCAAGCCCCTTAGTAGTATTCTTACTTGAATAAATAGCTCTGACTTTGCACTGTGATTAGGAATGACTGCATAAAAGGTTTTGATGGAGTTACTTATTAATGTAAGTACATATTAATTTGAGTGTAATTTTCTAGGTAATTAATGATCCTATCCATGGCCACATTGAGCTCCACCCTCTCCTTATCCGAATCATTGATACACCTCAGTTTCAGCGGCTTCGATACATTAAACAGTTGGGAGGCGGTTACTATGTTTTTCCAGGAGCTTCACACAATCGATTTGAGCACAGTCTTGGGTAAGAAGGGATCAGAGTGGGGAACCTGCAGTTATTAAGTACCTCTTCTGTCTCATGAAATAATTATCTTGTCTTAATCTTTTTAATTTTAATCATAAACGAAACAGTGATACCTTTACATCTTGTCTTAATCTTTCAGAGAATAATTTTACAATGATGGTAATTTCCTTATTTAATTGATGAGAAAATGTAGATTTTTGATTTACCTTGCTACATATTATTTATGTATATTCATAAACCACCTCAGACCTTTCCTGAAAAGATAATGAAGATGTGTACAGACAGGTCGGTTGAATAGATATCTTTGTTTAAATGTTATTTAAAAGTTATTAGGGTTGGTTACTGATATAACTAACTTTGTAAATTTGATCATTTAGTTTTCCTATAGTCTCTAGTCTTTCAAAGAATTGTCTTGTGAAACCTATGTAAGTCAGGAGTATTTATAATCTTAGAGAAAGTGATGCCTCTGTTAAAATAAAACCAAGCTGAGACTTTGGTCTGTTTTTCTGTTATAAAATGTGAAGCCCAGAGGATATGGACAGGGAAGAACTAATTATAGTTTTTTAGATTTTCATGAAGTATTCATAGTGTATTACTTTTTTTGGTTTACTGAAAAGCATTTTTTTTCTTTTTTGAGACAGGTTCTCACTTTTTTACCCGCAGTAGAGTATCATGGCATCATAGATCAACAGCAACCTCGAACTCTTGGGCTCAAGCTATACTCTTGCTTCAGCCTCCAGAGTAGTTTGGAACTACAGGCACTCACCATGACGCCTGGCTATTTTTTGTTATTGTTGCAGTTTTGGCCAGGGCTGGGCTTGAACCCGCCACCCCTGGTATACGTGACTGGCATACGGGGCCGATGCCCTACTACTTGAGCCACAGGTGCCGCCCTATGCCTGGCTATTTTTAGAGACTGTGTCTTGCTCAGGCTGGTCTCAAACTCCCGAGCTCAGGCAATCTGCCTGCCTTGACCTCCCAGAGTGCTAGGATTACAGGTGTGAGCCACCAAGCCCAGCATTTTTAATTAGACAAAACACATGGAGCTATACTGATATGTCATTCATTTATCAACAAATATTAATTTAAGGCTGTACCAAACTGTGAACAAGATAGCAATTGTCTGTAGTTACCTTCACAGAGCTTAGATTTTAGGGGAAAAGAAAGATATATTCATTTAGGCAGTGATCCCAACCTTTTTGGCACCAGGAAGGTGGTTTCATGGAAGACAGTTTTTCCAGAGTGGAGGGGAAGAGGGGGTGGGATTTGACAGGAGGTGGAGCTCAGAGGATGATGTGAGCAAGTAATGGGCAGCCTGGGCTGCCATAGGAAATACAGATGCAGCTTCACCGGTTTATTGGGGATTAGGGACCACAGCACTTAGGAATTAGCCTCAGAAGGAAGTGCTAAAAGTACATTTAATATTTGTTCCATACTTTATCTTCACCAATCTGTGTAGTAAATATGACAAAGCCAGAGATTCTTGGCTTTTTTTAAATTGTAAAAAACATAGAACGTACTATTTACCATCTTAACAATTTGTAAGTGTACAGTTAAGTAGTGTTAAATACATTCACATTACTGTGCAGCCACTAGCCAGGACTGTTTTCATTTTGCAAAACTGAAGTTATATATGCCTATTAAACAACAACTTTCCGTTTTCTCCTCCCTGCAGTCCTTTGGAACTCCCATTCCACTTTCTGTTTCTATGAATTTGATTACTCTGAGTACCTCGTCTTAGTGAAATCATACAGTGTTTTTTTTTTTTTTTTAACTAGCTTATTTCACTTAGCATAATGTCATCTAGGCTCATATAGTGTGTAACGTGTCTAATTTTCTTTCCTTTTTAAGGCTGAATAATAATTTATTGTATGCATCACGTTTTAATTTGTTGATGAATACTTAGGTTGCTTTCATCTCTAGGCTACTGTGAATAGCATTGCTATGAACATAAATGTACAAATATCTCTTTAGAATCCTACTTTCAGTTCTTTTGGTATGTACCCGGAAGTGGAATGGCTAGATCATTATGATACTTTCATTTTTAATTTTTTGTGGAACCATTACACTGTTTTTCTTTTTCTTTCTTTTTTTTTTTTTTGAGACAGAGCCTCAAGTTGTTGCCCTCGGCAGAGTGCTATGGCATCACAGCTCACAGCAACCTCCAACTCCTGGGCTCAAGGGAGTATCCTGCCTCCACCTCCCAAGTAGCTGGGACTACAGGCACCTGCCACAACGCCCAGCTATTTTTGGTTGCAGCCATCATTGTTGTTTGGCATGCCGGGCTGGATTTGAACCCACCAGCTCAGATGTATGTGGCTGGTGCCTTAGCCACTTGAGTGCTAAGGCACCGAGCCCATTACACTGTTTTTCATAGCAGCTGCACCATTATTCATTCCTGTTAGCAGTATACAAGGGTTCCAGTTTCTCCACATCCTGGTCAATGCTTGTTATTTTCTGGAGGGAAGGTCAGTGTTTATTTGTTTTTTGATAATAATCATCCTAATGGATGTGAAGTGTTATTGCATTGTGCTTTTGATTCATATTTCCCTAATTATTGATGATATTGAGCCAAATTCCTGCTTCTGGGATTCTGTTTGTACATGTGACTGTCTTGTTCTGAAATAGACTGTTCTGTAAAATTGCCCTAGAAATATTAGAATATTTGAGAAAAAATACTGAAGTTCTTAAGGATCAGAAATTTCACTTATCTTTCAAATGGAAGTGTGACATTTTGTGTTTTTGCTCTGCAGGGTAGGGTATCTAGCAGGATGTCTAGTTCGTGCACTATATGAAAAACAACCAGAGCTGCAGATAACTGAACGAGATATCCTCTGTGTTCAGATTGCTGGGCTTTGTCATGATCTTGGTAAGCTGTATAAAGAGCCAGGTTATGTAAAATCATGACATATATTATATCGCTTCTCTCTGAAATTTAAAAATCAGGCATGAGGCAATGGTTTATGCCTGTAATCTCAGCACTT
The DNA here is from genome assembly GCF_000181295.1 of Otolemur garnettii. NCBI lineage: Eukaryota > Metazoa > Chordata > Mammalia > Primates > Galagidae > Otolemur > Otolemur garnettii. The sequence goes on along the minus strand of NW_003852420.1, from coordinate 18,769,007 downwards.
TGGCTAAGGTGGAAGGATCACTTCAACCCTGGAGTTCAAGATGAACTTGGGAAAAACAATAAAAAGTACTATTGAGGTGTGGTGGCAGGCACTTGTAGTCCTGGCTACTGGGGAAGCTGAGGCAGAAAGATTGGTTGAGCCCAGCAGTTTGAGTCTAACAGGTTGAGGTCTGATCACGCCACTGTACTCTCCAGCCTGGGCAGCAGAGCAGACCTTGTCTCTTAAAAAAAAAAAAAAAAAAATCAGACCAGGGGGGCGCCTGTGGCTCAAAGGAGTAGGGCGCCAGCCCCATATACTGGAGGTGGCGCGTTCAAACCTGGCCCTGGCCAAAAAAAAACTGGAAAAAAAAAAACAAATCAGACCAACCACTTCTTCTGTATTCCTTCCTAAGCAATTCTCTTTCCTCACCCTCCCAAATAGCTGGGATTACAGGCGCCACAACACCCAGCTATGTTTGGTTGCAGTTGTCGTTGTTTAGCTGGCTTGGGACGGGTTCAAACCCACCCGTCACTGTATGTGACCGGCACATAACCACTGTGCTACTGGCTCCAAGCCTAAGATAGGTGTTTTAAAGGTTGAGAGTAGTCAAATCGAGTTCTAGTATTTTCTTCCTGAATGCCAGTGTATTATCTTAAAGCTGCTCTTTTAATAAAAAATTCCATCTGAAGATTTCAAAAATTTTTAGCATTAATATTGCTTTTAAGTTCTGTCCATCAGGCTCGGCGCCTGTGGCTCAA
>NW_003852420.1:18766447-18767508 GCF_000181295.1 Otolemur garnettii | reverse complement strand
TTTTTTTAGTAGAGATGGGGTCTTGGTCTTGCTCAAGCTGGTCTTGAATTCTTGAGCTCAAACAATTCTCCTTCCTTAGCCTCCCAGAGTTCTAGGATTACAGGCATGAACCACTGTGTCTGGCCCCCTTTTGTGATATATTTATAGTTTATTTCTGTTGATATTCAAGTTAAACTAAAAAGATTAAAGTATTCAATTTTTGCCCGTTTGCAAACATTTTTCTCATTCTAAGGCTGTTTTTGTTTTTAAGGTCATGGGCCATTTTCTCATATGTTTGATGGAAGATTTATTCCACTTGCTCGCCCAGAGGTGAAATGGACGGTATGTATCCATATGTTCAATAGTCAGTAAAAATATTCAAGCAGTCAGCCTGGGTGTGGTAGCTCACACCTGTAATACTAGCACTCTGGGAGGCCGAGGTGGGTGGATTGCCTGAGCTTACACGTTTGAGACCAGCCTGAGCCAGAGTGAGACCTTGTCTCTAAAAATAATCGGGCATTGTGGTGGGCACCTGTGGTCCAACCTACTTGGGAGGCTAAGCAAGAGAATTGCTTGTGCCCAAGAGTTTGAGGTTGCTGTGAGCTATGATACCACGGCACTCTACCAGGGGTGACAAAGTGAGACTCTGGCTCAAAAAAAAAAAAATTCAGCAGGTTATTTAGTTAAAGTTTCTGTTTCTACTGCCATATTACAGTGTACATCCCCATTACAGTTTTTAGGGTGCTTTCTTGCACATATATGTGTTTTCCTTTTATCTTCACAGTAGTCTGTAAGGCAGTTATTATTATCTTCCTTTTTTTTTTTTTTTCTTTTTTTAAGAGACAGAGCTTTACTTTGTTGCCCTCAATTAGAGTGCTGTGGCATCACAGCTCACAGCAACCTCCAGCTCTTGGGCTTAAGTGATTCTCTTGCTTCAGCCTCCTGAGTAGCTGGGACTACAAGTGCCTGCCACAACACCTGGCTATTTTTTTGTTGCAGTTTTGCTGGGGCTGGGTTCAAACCCGGCCACCCTTGGTATATGGGGCCGGCACCCTACCCGCTGAGCCACAGGCACTGCCCTT
>NW_003852420.1:18762319-18764508 GCF_000181295.1 Otolemur garnettii | reverse complement strand
GGTGTACGTGGCTGGCGCCCTAGCCGGTCGAGCTATAGGCGCCGAGCCGGCTTCCTAGAGTTCTAACTAGGATTTTAGGTGTGACCACTCTGCCCAGCCAGTTGTACAGACTTTTTTTTTTTTTGAGACAGAGTCTCGTTATGTCACTCTCAGTAGAGAACTGTGGCATCACAGCTCACAGCAACCTTCAACTCTTGGGCTTAAACGATTCTCTTGCCTCAGCCTCCCAAGTACCTGGGACTACAGGCGCCCACCACAGTGCCTGCCTATTTTTTAGTTGCAGTTGTCATTGTTGTTTAGCAGGCCCAAGCTGAGCTCTAACCCACCAGCCTCTGTGTACGTGGCCAGCACCTTACCCACTGAGCTATGGGCACCACCATAGCTACAGATCTTAAGAGTACAGTTCAGTGAGTTTCAACAAACATATGCATCCATGTAACCATTGCTCAAGTCGGATATAAAAAACATTTTCATCTTCCTGGAAAATTTCCTTGTATCCTTTTTCAGTCACTTCCTAGTCCTCTGCCCAGCATCACTCTGAATGATGTAAACATGGATTAGTTAGTAGATTATATTATAGATGTGTTTAGCTTTATTTATTCAACATAGTGGTTTTGAGATTCATTCATGTTGCATACATCAGAACTGATCCCTTTTATTGCTGAAATGGTATTCCATTGTGTGAATAAGTCACAATTTGTTTATCTTTCTCCTTTTGATGGAATTCGGATTGTTTTTTGGTTTTGACTGTTACAAATAAGATTGCTCTGCACATTATTGTACAAGACTTTTGTGGAGGGCGGTGCCTGTGGCTCAGTGAGTAGGGCACCAGCCCCATATACCGAGGATGGCGGGTTCAAACCCGGCCAGGGCCAAACTGCAACACAACAAAAAAAGACTTTTGTGGAAATACATCATTTCTCTTAGCTGAATCCTTAGGAGAATTTCTAGGTCATGGTGGATGCATTTTAACTCTGTAAGAAATTACCTGATTCTTTCAATGTGGTCATATAATTTTATATGGACACCAGCAACACGTGAGAGTTCCAGTTCTGCATTCTCACCACAGTTTTAGTCTTTCAGATTCACCCTTCTAATTAGTGTCAAATAGTATTTTCTGGTTTAATTTGCATTTTCTAATGTATGTTGAATACCATTTCCTATACTTTGTGATTGATAATGTCTTCTTTTGTGAAGAACTCTTTCAACATTTTGCATATTTAAAAATGGTGATTGCTTGTTCTTCTACTGCTGATTTGTAGGAATTCTTCCTATATATTGTTGATTTGTATCTCGGGAATGTTTTTCCCTAGCACCTGGCTTGCCAGTTCATTTTAATAGTACCTTTGGACAAACAGAACTTTTAAATTTGATGAACTACTCTAGTTCCTCAAGCCGGTATCAGTTTTCCTGCCTTGGGGCCTGCCCTCAGGCTAAAGGCCTTAAAAGTAGAGTTTTGCTCAATACCTTTCCTTTCCAAGTATTGACTTCTAGCATCTGCTTGCTTTTGGTCTCTCTCCAGTTTCTTCTGGCAGTAGTCCAGAGTTTATAGTTGTTTTCCCCAGCAGAGTTGATCTAATAGGGTCTACTCAGCCATTACCAAGTATTTTTCTTTAATTTTTTGCCTTTCACATCGAAATTCTTAGCTTGTGTGAAATCTATTTTTGTTTATGTATATGAAGGAAATCTAATTTTAAAAAATAACTGGATCATTTTTATTTAATTTATTTAGTTTTTTTTTTTTTTTTTTTTTTTTTTTGAGAAGAGTTTTGTTCTTTTGCCCCAGGTTAGAGTGCCCTGGCATCAGCCTAGCTCACAGCATCCTCAAACTCCTGGGTTCAAGTGATCCTCCTGCCTGAGCCTCTCAAGTAGCTGAGATTACAGGCATGTGCTACAAGGCTCAGCTAATTTTGTCTGTGTTTGGTAGAGACAGAGTCTCACTCTTGCTTAGACTGGTCTGAAACTCCTGAACTCAAGCCATCCACCTGCGTTGACCTCCCAGAGGTCAGGGAGGAAGTTAATATTAATCCAGTACAGTTATCTGATCAACAGACTGACTTTCACATTTCACCAATTTCCCTATGGAAAATGAGGGGAGGCTCGGCGCCTATAGCTCAACCGGCTAAGGCGCCAGCCATGTACACCTAAGGTGGCGGGTTTGAATCCCCAGCCCGGACCCGCCAAACAAC
>NW_003852420.1:18758690-18760269 GCF_000181295.1 Otolemur garnettii | reverse complement strand
GGTTATTAGCCTTTTGATAGGATTTTTAAACATCTGCAAGGCTATATTTGAAAACGATATAATTAATATGCAGTAGAACCTTACTGCAAAATTATCTAGAAGTAGGGATAGTTTGATAATTGGGGGCCCCTAAGGGGCTAGAATCTATAACACACCATATTGTGCTGCCTTTTCCTAGCATGAACAGGGCTCAGTTGAGATGTTTGAACATTTAATTAATTCTAATGGACTCAAAGCTGTCATGCAACAATACGGTCTCGTCCCTGAAGAAGATATTTGCTTTATCAAGGAACAAATTACAGGACCACTTGAATCACCTGTCAAAAAAAATTCTTTGGTAAGTTTGCCTACAAGTTAATTTGAACTCACTATTGCTTTTCATCTAGTCTTCTCTTGGTTTTTTTCAGAACTATACATTAGTCTATTTTAGAAGCTAAATATAAGTTATATATTTCTACTATTTAGTGCAGAAAATAAAAGGCTTATAGTATTTCCACCTCTTAACTGAGATCTTTAGAAGTTACCCCCAAATTAAAATATATACAAATCATTTTTAATGGATATATATGTTCAGTATTTTATATAGAAGCCTAAAGTAACTTTGTTTGGAAATGTGAAAATGTATGTCTTGGCTCGGCACCTGTGGCTCAAGTAGCTAAGGTGCCAGCCACATACACCTAAGGTGGCGGGTTCATATCCAGCCCGAGTCTGCCAAACAACAATGATGGCTGCAACCAAAAAAAAAAAAATAGCCAGGCATTGTGGCGGGCACCTGTAGTCCCAGTAATTTGGGAGGAGGAGGCAGGAGACTTTCTTGAGCCCAGGAGTTGGAGGTTACTGTGAGCTGTGATGCCACAGCACTCTACCCAGGGATACAGCTTGAGGCTCTGCCTCAAAAAAAAGAAAGAAAATGTATGTCTTGTTTAACCGTTACAATGAACATATTTGAAACATTATAAGTGGTGAGGTACAAAAAAGTTGAATTTGTTCAGAGTAAAATCTATTTCATTGGGTGGTGCCTGTGGCTCAGTGGGTAGGATGTCGGCCCCATATACTGAGGGTGACCAGTTCAAACCCAGCCCCAGCCAGCTAAAATAGCAGTGGCAACTGCAACAAAAATAGCTGGGCATTGTGGCGGTGCCTTTAGTGCCTGCAACTCTGGAGACTGAGGCAAGAGAATTGCCCTAGCCAAAGAGCTAGAGGCTGCTGTGAGCTGTGACGCCATGCCACTCTACCGAGGGCAACAAAGTGAGACTCTGTTTCAAAAATAAATAAAATAAAATCTGTTTTGTTTCCTTTTTGATCTTTTGTATTTTATTAATTAAAAAAGAAACTGAAAACAATTTTCCTGTTACTGATTTTTAGTTTTTTCCTCAAATATATACAAGTCTACTTGTAAGATAAAGTAATCGGCTTGCAGCAAATATCCTATTTGCAAAAAAATGAAACTCCAAAAATGCTTTGTACAATGCATATTATTTAGACTAAGTATATAGCTACTTTGAGATATAGTACTGTTTTAATGTGTGAATTCAAGTGTTATTTAAGGAATATTCTTTTTTTTTTTTTTTTTTTTTTT
>NW_003852420.1:18755183-18756674 GCF_000181295.1 Otolemur garnettii | reverse complement strand
AGTCTCCTGCCTCAGCCTCCCAAGTAGCTGGGACTACAGGTGCCTGCCACAATGCCTGGCCATTTCTTGGTTGCAGCCATCATTGTTGTTTGGCGGGCCCGGGCTAGGGATTCGAACCCGAAAGCATACAATTTATAAGTGGAAGAGATAGAATTTCAACTCAGAAAATTTGATTCTAGAATCTCAGTTTTAATCACTGTATTAGTGTATCAGAATATAATTAGCCCTTGAAAGTATGGTGGTGAGGGGTGATGACCCTCCCACATAGTGGATATAATAACTTTTGACTCTCCCTCAAATAGCCTACTGTTATACAGAAGACCTACCAATAACATATATAGTTAATTAACACACATTTTATATATTATATGTATTATATACTATATTCTTACAATGAAGTAAGCTAGAGAAAATGTTAAGTTAATCATAAGGAAGAGAAAATACATTATATTCATTAAGTGGAACGAATTGGTCTTGCTATCTCAGAGATGGCAGAAGCAGGAGAAAACCCAAATATAAATGGACCTGTGAAGTTCCTACCCCTATTGTTCAAAGTCAACTACTGAAATCATAGGTCTCTGCTAGATGGCAGTCAGTCATGTAACCAAAACTAAAATGGTGCTAAACAATAGGAAGTCTTTCTGTTAAGAAGAAAGAATACAAGAATAATAATACCTGTTTCCTAGAATTATGGGGAGGATTAAAAAGGATGTTTAAGCTACCTAAAACAGAACCTGTCACAGAGTTAGAGCATGCAATAGACTTTAGTTTACTAACAAAAGAAAGTTTCAGACCAATAAATAGCTTTACTAATCTGCCTCCCATTTTTTAGTAGGTTTAGGACTTTTAATGACGTAGCCCCCACATACAGTCTTCTTGTCTGCCACCATCCCTTTTCCTTGTCATGCATATTTTCTGTTAATAAGGTTAACATAATTTGATTCTACCTTAATATTTATTTCATGTTTTCCTGCAGGAGGTTGGAAATCTGTACGACATGTTCCACACTCGGAACTGTTTACACCGTCGAGCTTATCAACATAAAGTTGGCAACATCATTGATACAATGTGAGAAATTTGATTGTTATTTCCCTATAAAATTTTCCATGATACTTTGCTGGCATACCCTGCTCGAGTCACTTTGAGCTTTCTAGACGAATTCAGGTGAATTTTAAGAGGATATACTATATAAAATGGTTTCCTTAAATAGCAAAAACAAAATCTAGCATGAAGTGAACTTAATTTTGTTAGAGAGAGAGAAGGGAAGTGGATAAAGGTAGATGAAGAAAAAAGAGCTGGCTTACACTAGACTTGAAGAGGCAGTGCTGGGAAGGCCCAGGAGCTCTGCCCAGGGAGTCACTGTTATATCAGACACTGTTCATGAAGGTAATAGGAGGTGGGGTGTGAAAAATTGATATTCTGGCTCGGCGCCTATAGCTCAACCGGCTAAGGCGCCAGCCACGTACACCTAAGGTGGCGGGTTCGAATCCC
>NW_003852420.1:18749127-18754154 GCF_000181295.1 Otolemur garnettii | reverse complement strand
GAGCCGCAAGAGGATCTCTTGAGCCCAAGAGTTTGAGGTTGCTATGAGCTATGCTAGGGTGACATACCCTGCTGAGGGTGACAGAGAGACTCTGTTGGAAAGATAGAGAATTGAGATTAGTGTTCTCACCTTGTCAAATATTTTATCAAAATTAGTACCAAATAGTAAGACCCACAGGAATTTTATCTTTTCCCAATCTAGTCAGAACCATAGCAGCAAAGTATGCCCAGTTAGATTTCTAGCTGACTCAGATACTCCATGAGGCATTATGAAAAATTGGGTGTGCTTTAAGTTAATTTCACATCTCTAAGATAGCCTTAAATTGATTTATTATAAACTTTTTAGGTTCATTTTGACATTTCTATTGAGGAAATTTATCTTTTTTTTTTTTTTTTTTTTTGAGACAATTTCATATGTCGCCCTTGGTAGAGTGCTGTGGCGTCACAGCTCACAACAACCTCCAACTCCTAGGTTCAAGCGATTCTCCTGCTTCTGCCTCCCAACTAGCTGGGACTATAGGCGCCTGCCACAGTGCCTGGCTATATTTTGGTTGCAGCCGTCATTATTGTTTGGCAGGCTCGTGCTGGGTTTGAACCCACCAGCTCAGGTGTATGTGGCTGGCGCCTTAGCCAGGAAATTTTTTTGATCCACAGGCACGAGCCAGGAAATTTATTTTTATTTCTATTTTTTACCTACCGTTTGTCATGTACAGACTGGTTAGAATACATTTGTATTTATACCATTGATAATTTGGAAAGAGTTTTTTGGGGGGGCTTTTGGGGTTTTTTAAAATTTGTTTTAGAGTCAGGTCTAAGGTCAAGCTTATTTCTAACTTGGTTAAGTAAAAATTACTTAATTTCTGCATCTATAAGATTAGGGGTCATTATACCTACCTTATGGTTGGAAAAATTAAATAAGATAATGTTATCTAAAGCCCTGCCATAGTATTCTTTTTTTTTTTGAGACAAATTCAAGGTGTCGTCCTGGGTAGAGTGCTGTGGCATCACAGCTCACAGCAACCTCAAACTCTTGGGCTCCCAAGTAGCTGAGACTACAGGTGCCTGGCTCTTTTTTGTTGTTGTTGTTGTAGTTCTCATTGTTTAGCAGGCCCAGGCTGGGTTTGAACTAGCCAACTCCCATGTATGTGGCTGGCGCCCTAGCTGCTGAGCTATAGGTGCCGAGCCTTTCTTTTTTATTTTCTTTTGAGAAAGAGTCTTGCTGTGTTGCCCAGGTAGAGTGCTATGACATCAGCCTAGCTCACAGCAACCTCCAACTCCTGGGCTCAAGCAATCCTCCTATATCATCCTACTCCATAGTGGGGACTATAGGCATGTACCACCATGCTCAACTAAGTTTTTCTATTTCTGGTAGAGAACAGGGTCTCACTTTTGCCCACCTGATAGTGTCTGGAACACAGTAAACATTGTAGCCCCATGCACTTACTTAGTATGATTGAGAAGCAGTTTCCTATAGAATATCATACCTCAAGGTTTTATTTCCCTAAAGTAGAAAGATTTACTCACTCAGTGCCCTTCGCATAGCCACATACACCAAGAGTGCAGGTTCAAACCTGGCCCGGGCCAGCTAAACAACTGCAACAACAACAACAACAAAAAAAATATCCAGGTGTCGTAGAATGCCTGTAGTCCAGCTATTTGGGAGGCTAAGGCAAAAGAATCGCTTAAGCCCAAAAGTTTGAGGTTGCTACGAGCTGTGATGCTACGGCACTCTACCAAGGGCAACATAGCGAGACTCTTTCTCAAAAAAAAAAATAAAAAAAAAAAAAAGAAAGCTTTCCTAAAGTAAGGCATGAAACAAATACTCAAAATTTCTCATAAGCATAAATTTTTACAAAATCTTTAGGATTACAGATGCTTTCCTCAAAGCAGACCCCTACATAGAGATCACAGGTGCTAAAGGAAAAAAGTATCACATTTCTACAGCAATTGATGACATGGAAGCCTTCACTAAGCTGACAGGTAAGAACTAGAAGGTAACATAAGTGGGCCCTGTAAGATAAAGTATAAGCTGGATTGCTGATCAGTTATTTTCTAGATGTTCAAATGTATCTTAGCTTCCTTAGTGATTTACTTTTGGATTTGAGTTTCATCTCTGCCTTGTACCGAGATAACCTTGATATAGTAATTTAGCTTCTCTGAACCTTAGATTTCTCAATAATAAAATGATGTTTGAAGTACAGCACATAGCTTTGCACAGTGGCAGTATTGTAGCCAATGAGGTTTATCCGAGGCGTGATTTTTGCTAATTGAAAACTTTTCCCAATACCCCCCCATGACCACTTGTAATATAGTCAGCGCTGGCAATTTTTGACAGTCTCTACAGAGACTGATAAAAAATAGTAATAATAATGAAGTATAGGCTTGGTGCTTGTGGCTCAAGTGGCTAAGGCGCCAGCCACATACACCTGAGCTGGTGGGTTCGAATCCAGCCTGGGCCCACCAAACAATAATGACGGCTGCAACCAAAAAATAGCTGGGCGTTGTGGCGGGCGCCTGTAGTCCCGGCTACTTGGGAGATGGAGGCAGGAGACTCGCTTGATCCCAGGAGTTGGAGGTTGCTGTGAGTGTGATGCCACGGCATTCTACCCAGGGTGACAGTTGACGCTCTGTCTCAAAAATAAATAGATAATAATAATGATGAAGTATAGGACCTAGTATAGGCTTGGCATATAAGTACTTAATATTCATTATTATGTAATTTTTTTTTGAGACAGGAGCCTCAAGCTGTCCCCCTGAGTAGAGTGCTGTGGCATGACAGCTCACAGCAACCTCCAACTCCTGGGCTCAAACAAGTCTCCTGCCTCCACCTCCCAGTAGCTGGGACCACAGGTGCCCACCACAACGCCCAGCCATTTTTTGCTTGCAGCCGTAATTGTTGTTTGGCAGGCCGGGCTGGATTCGAACCCGCCAGCTCAGTTGTGCGTGGCTGGTGCCTTAGCCACTTGAGCCACAGGCGCTGAGCCCATTATTATGTAATTTATAATACACCTGGGCTAATGTCAACAACTACCAAAAAACTGGCTTGACCATTTAACATTATTTTCATTGCAAAACACGAGATGCCAGAAACATCTGTCCACATCTCTGCGGAAACAAAACCTCACGCTTAGGGTGAGAAGGAAGAAAGGTAAAGGTGTGGCAGCTGGTTCTTTTTTTTTTTTTTTTTTTGAGACAGAGCCTCAAGCTGTCCCCCTGGGTAGAGTGCTGTGGCATGACAGCTCACAGCAACCTCCAACTCCTGGGCTCAAACAAGTCTCCTGCCTCCGCCTCCCAAGTAGCTGGGACCACAGGCGCCCGCCACAACGCCTGGCTATTTTTTTGGTTGCAGCCGTCATTGTTGTTTGGCGGGTCCAGGCTGGGGATTCGAACCCGCCACCTTAGGTGTACGTGGCTGGCGCCTTAGCCGGTTGAGCTATAGGCGCGGAGCCAGGCAGCTGGTTCTTTAAGTGGGAAAATACAAACTGAGAAAGATCAGTAAAGCAAAAGAAGTGGAACAAATAGTGCATGCTAGTCAGAGTTCTTAGTTGCAAATCATGAAGCTGATTGTTTAACCAAAAATAAAATTGGAGAGCAATTACTTAGAGAAGCAGTGGAAAAGCTGAGGCTTTGTAAATGGGCAAAAACAACAGAAGCCAAGACCCATAAAACAGCCAGACTACTCTATAGCAGCTTCCTGCCTGTGGTACTGCTGTTTCACTCTGGCCACATTCTTTTAGGTGCACCCTGCCAGAGTGAAACCTAAACCTGCTCCTCTCTTTCAAGAACCAGTTTTTAGGGCAGCTCCTGTGGTTCAGCCCCATATACCAAGAATGGCGGGTTCAAACCTGGCCCCGGCCAAACTGCAACAACAACAAAAATAGCCGGGCGTTATGGCAGGCTCCTGTAGTCTCAGCTATTCAGAAGGCTGAGGCAAGAGAATCGCCTGAGCCCAAGAGATGGAGGTTGCCATGAGCTGTGATGCCATAGTACTCTACCCAGGGCAATAGCTTGAGGCTCTGTCTCAAAAAAAAAAAGAAAGAAAGAAAAAGTCATGTCAATGATACAGTAGTATATAAATCTTTGAATCTTGTTTTTTCATTTTAACATGATTGAAATTTTTGTCAAATTGGCAGATAACATTTTTCTGGAGATTTTATACTCTGCTGATCCCAGGTTGGATGCAGCGAGAGAGATTTTAAAAAATATTGAATGCCGTCATCTATATAAGTATGTGGGTGAGACTCAGCCAAGTGGACCTGAGAGGATTAAAAGGGTAAGTTATAAAGCATCTTCCCATTAGTGAAAAATTATCATGATCTCTGTCCTCCATGAGGAAACCACAACTCTGTACTAAGCTCTTCATGTTTATTGTTGTTTAATCTTCACAGCAATGCAGTGTTTTTAGGCCTGTTTTACAGAGAGTGAAACTGAGGCTTGGATGAGATTAAGTAACTTGTTCATGGAAGCACAATTAGCCAGGATTCAAAGCCAGGTTGAACTGACTCCAAATCTTTGCTTTCTCATTCTGGAATTGAGAAGTGGCCTCAAATTTGGCTAGATCCAAGCATAGTAAAACGAGTGTCTGGGAAAGGGAGCTCAAAGGACCTGTGTGAGTTTCATTGAGACTCTGATGACCCGTTTTAACTACTTCCTTCTTTCCCAGTTAGCTCAGTGTCCCAAATGGCAGCTGCTGTCTTTTTTAGTTCAACTATGTATTTTCACCTCGTGTTTTTTTTCTCTTTGCCATAAAGCCATGACACAAGTCTTAGTAACAACCACATCCTACCTCATGATAATCTCTTGTGTTATACTTACTTTTCTCTTGTTTTACTAATAGGTTAATACAACATTTTTTTCCCAAATTTTTTTGGATAAAAAATGCTCTGTTTATCTGAAGGATGGCACAGGAAGGAGCTATACTTGTTAGGGATATCTCTAACAAATATTTTTCATAGGCTCGGCGCCTGTGGCTCAAGTGGCTAAGGCACCAGCCACATACACCTAAGGTGGCGGGTTCAAATCCAGCCC
>NW_003852420.1:18744696-18748667 GCF_000181295.1 Otolemur garnettii | reverse complement strand
GGGAGGTGGAGGCAGGAGACTCGCTTGAGCCCAGGAGTTGGAGGTTGCTGTGAGCTGTAATGCTACGGCACTCTACCCAGGAGGACAGCTTGAGGCTCTGTCTCCAAAAAAAAAAAATAATAATAATAATAATAATGATGAGAAACTGGGGTTCTAACATGGGGAGTCTCACCTTTTCCAGGAAAACTATGAATGTCTTCCAAAAGAGGTTGCTGACTCTAAACCTAAAGTATCACTGGAAGCTGAACTGAAGGCTGAAGATTTTATAGTAGATGTAAGTAGTTAATTCAGTAGTATACTAAGTGAAGAATGTTTTAAAGCTAAAATACCCCCTCATTAAAGAAGTCACGTTTCCCTTTCCTGTGGGAAATACTTTCCAGAGTTCTACTTCTGAAACCTTGGGACAATGTGTGTTTCCCTTGTATTTTCCTCAAGCTATCCCCCTGGGTAGAGTGCTGTGGCATCACAGCTCACAGCAACCTCTAACTCCTGGGCTCAAGCAAGTCTCCTGCCTCTGCCTCCCAAGTAGCTGGGACCACAGGCACCCACCACAACGCCCGGCTATTTTTTGGTTGCAGCCATCGTTGTTTTGGTGGGCCGGGGCTGGATTCGAATCCGCCACCTTAGGTGTATATGGCTGGTGCCTTAGCCACTTGAGCCACGGGTGCTGAGCCTGTTATTTTGTTGTTGACAAATTCATGATTGAAGGGCATCTCTCCATAACCATTATGTGCTGAAAGATACAAGTGAATTTCCCTTCGACCACTTGTTCACGTGGTTGATACTGACATGCCTCAGATCTTCCGGTGAAGCTGCAGTTTGTTTCGTTAGATGACGTTTCACTAGAATAAAGAGATCTCCTATCTCAGCTTCTTGAGACTCTGAAAGAACTTCACTCCCCAAAATGTTTTTCCTTACCCTCAGTGAAGTGGTTGATCCTGGTTAATCCCTCAATCTCCCATCTGGCTTTCTTCCCACAGTGCAGTCTCCCAGTGGACATAGATCAGAGGTACTTGAAGAGGCTACACATAAGAGACACACATGTGGCTAGCAGACATGCAACAGTAACCACATTAAGACAAACTGATGAGGGGCAGCGCCTGTGGCTCAAAGGATTAGGGTGCTGGCACCATATGCCAGAGATGGCGAGTTCAAACCCAGCCCTGGCCAAAAAAAAAAAAAGCAAACTGATGAAGGCCAGGCACAGTGGCTCATGCCTTTAATCCCAGCACTCTGGGAGACTGAGGCAAGTGGATTGCCTGACCTTATGGGTTTGAGATCAGCCTGAGCCAAAGTGAGACTTTGTCTCTAAAAACATCCAGGTGTTGTGGTGGGTGCCTGTAGTTCCAGCTACTCGGGAGGCTAAGGCAAGAGAATTGCTTGAGCCCAAGACTTTGAGATTGCTGCAAGCTATGTTGCCATGGCATTCTACTGAGGGCAATAAGTAAGACTCTTGTATCAAAAAAAGACAAACTGGCTCGGCGCCTATAGCTCAACCGGCTAAGGTGCCAGCCACGTACACCTAAGGTGGCGGGTTCGAATCCCCAGCCCGGACCCGCCAAACAATAATGACGGCTGCAATCAAAAAATAGCCGGGCGTTGTGGCGGGCGCCTGTGGTCCCAGCTACTTGGGAGGCGGAGGCAAGAGACTCGCTTGAGCCCAGGAGTTGGAGGTTGCTGTGAGCTGTAATGCCACAGCATTCTACCCAGGGGGACAGCTTGAGGCTCTGTCTCAAAAAAAAAAAGACAAACTGATGCACAATGAACATTCTTTTTTTACTATTAGACTTATGAGAACAAAAGAGTATTATAGGGTGGCACCTGTGGCTCAGTGAGTGGGGCACCGGCCCCATATACCAAGGGTGACGGGTTCGAACCCAGCCCGGGCCAAACTGCAACAACAAAAGAAGAAAAATAGCCGTGCATTGTGGCCGTGCCCCTGTAGTCCCAGCTACTCGGGAGGCTGAGGCAAGAGAATTATCTAAGCCCAAGAGCTGGAGGTTGCTGTGAGCTGTGACACCATGGCACTCTACTGAGGGTGACAAAGTAAGACTCTTTAAAAAAAAAAAAAAGTATTATACTATATTAATATAGCTATTTGAAAATGGAAATGTAAATTTGACACAAGAGACCAAATTAGCGGTGTATTCTAAATTGATCTAATAATTTGAATTCTAGGAGATAATCAATTTTGGAGTGGGGGTTGGGGGAAGTAGCACCTCTATACGTTGACCACACAAAGGACTGTAACAAACTGGTCATTATACAGAGGTGGGCAACGTAAGGAACTAGGCCTGCCATACTGATATGTACATGTGGTGCTTTTCCAGTCTGTGAAAATTAAGTCAACTTAAGGTGGTCAGTGTAGGGAAGTAGCATGGTGTGGTATTGTGGAATGATTATACAGGGTTGGAGTCTCCTAAGCCGCCTTTTCTGCTTCCATCACTATACCAAAATTACTCTCTCTAAAATCACTGATTACTTCAATGTTGTTAAATCTAGCAAACAGGTTAAGTCCTTTCTGCCTCGTACCTATTTCTTCTACCTAGAGTTCTTTTCCTTCCTACATACGCCTGTTTAATTCCTGCTCACTTAATAAAGTCACCTTCCCAAGAAAACATTTCCAGTCATTCCCTTGGCACCCCAGGCTACTAGAAAGTTTCTAAGCACCCTTTGCTTTTTCTTGCTAACTCTTGTAACAAATGTGGTTAAGTAATTATTTTTATAATTATAATTATTTGTTTAACCTCAGTCTAGGCCACGTAGTCTGTGGGGGCTGAGATTGTATCAGAAATTTCTTTGTTATACCTCTAGTGTCTATCAGTGTCTATCACTTAAGGTATTGACTTTAGATCATACTTAGGTTGAAACACAGATACATTCCCATGTCCCCCCAGATTTCAAAACCCTATGAGTGGTCATGCACCAGAGTTATTTTTATTCTTCTATGAGCTACCTGGCCAGTGTTCTTCCCACTAAGCTTTCCAAAAGGCTCTGTTCCATTTCTTGTGATACCCTTACAACTCTGAGTTCAGTTCTCGTGGTTATTATATGATTATTTAACTGCTTTATTAAGGTTATCAACATGGATTATGGAATGGAAGACAAAAATCCTATTGATCATGTTCGCTTCTATTGTAAGAGTGATCCCAGCAAAGCAATCAGGATTACTAAAAATCAGGTAACTACTTACACAAAACAAATACACTGTGGTGTGTTTGGTAAGTCTTTGTAGTAAATTTGCGATTTATATGCACATTAGGTTTTAATGTCAGTGTGTACAGTTCTTAAAAAAAAATCTTTAAAACTCATGTACATCTGATTTTGTATAGACTAGACTATCTTAACAGCCAAATTTTTTGTTTGCTAAATGTCAATGAAAGCACAGTTGTTAGTTTAGAGGCTAGGTTACAAATCTGAGGGAGGGGGTAATATATGGTTGCAGACAAGTAAGTTAAACATGCTTATTTGAAGCTTGGTGCCCATTGCTCAGTGTTTAGGGCGCCAGCCCCATACATTGGTGCTGGCGGGTTTAAACCCAACCCAGGCCTGCTAAAAACAACAATGACAACAATAACAACATTTAGCCGGGCATGGATTGCTAGAGCTCAGGTTTGAGAGCAGCCTGAGCCAAAGCAAGACCTCATCTCTAAAAATAGCAGGGCATTGTGGTGGACACCTGTAGTCTCAGCTACTTGGTAGGCTGAGGCAAGAGAATCACTTAAGCCCAAGAGTACGTTGCTGTGATCTGTGATGCTATGGCACTCTACCAAGGGTGACATAATAAGACTATCTCAAAAAAAAAAAAGTGCTTTTTTGAATATGTTCTTTATGAGAGTTTGTAATCTACATATTATTTTTTTTTTTTTTTTTTGAGACTGAGCCTCAAGCTGTCCCCCTGGGTAGAGTGCCGTGGCATTACAGCTCACAGCAACCTCCAACTCCTGGGCTCAAGCGAGTCTCCTGTCTCC
>NW_003852420.1:18741179-18744052 GCF_000181295.1 Otolemur garnettii | reverse complement strand
AAAAAAAAAAAAAAAAAAAAGAGTGATACTTAGGATCCTGGGGAACAGCTGTTACCTCCCTAATGTATGATTTCAAGGTGATATCTTTTCATTTTGAAAAAGGTTTCACAGCTTCTGCCAGAGCGATTTGCAGAGCAGCTGATTCGAGTATACTGTAAAAAGACAGATGAAAAGAGTTTGTATGCTGCACAACAACATTTTGTTCAGTGGTGCATAAATAAAAACTACACCAAGCCACAGGTAGGTGGCCTATTATTCACATGCTTTGTACAATGTTTTATTTTTAAGTAAAAGCCAAAAGGAAACCTTTCTACCTGCTAAAAAGTTCTCACTCAGCGCCTATGGCTCAAGCAGCTAAGGCACCAGCCATACACATGTGAGCTGGTGAGTTCAAATCCAGCCCGGGCCTGCCTAACAACAATGACAGCTGCAACCAAAAAATAGCAAGGCGTTGTGGCAGGTACCAATAGTCCCAGCTACTTGGGAGGCTGAGGTAAGAGAATTGCTTACGCCCAATAGTTTGAGGTTGCTGTGAGCTGTGATGCTACAGCACTCTACCCAGGGTGACAGCTTGAGGCTCTGTCTCAATCAATCAATCAATCAATCAATAAAAATTAACAGCTCACCCCTGTAATCCTAGCACGCTGGGAGGCTGAGGCAGGTAAATGCCTGAGCTCAGGAATTTAAGACCAGCCTGAGCTAGAGCAAGACCCTATCTCTAAAAATAGCTGGGCATTGTGGCAGGCACCTGTAGTCCCAGCTACTTGGGAGACTGAGGCAAGAGGATCATTTGTGCCCAAGTATTTGAGGTTGCTGTAAGCTATGATGCCATGGCACTCTACTGAGGGCAACAGAGTGAGACTCTGTCTCAAAAAAAATTATCATATGGTAATGGTTTTGAAAATAAAGTCTTATTTTAAAATATGCAAATCTGTATCAACCAGTGATTTCTTCTACCACAAGTAGGGAATGGATACTTTATCCTTACTGTCCTAATAATAAAAGATAAAAAAATGGTGAGTTGTGAATAGTGCTTTATAATACTCTCACCACTTTTCTCTTGCAATATTCCCAGGGACCCTGGGAGATGAGTCACAGTGTCCCCATCTTTTAGGGGTTACCAAAGCTGAGTAGTTAACTTGTTTAACATACAGTTGATAATAAGTTTTCTAACTTAACTATTTCAAGCTCTGTGTTTCCAAACCTGGTTACTTTGGTATGTTAAAAAAACTATTTAAATTCTCTAGAATGAGCATGGAGGGGGAAAAGAGCCAAGCCACAGTCTCCAACCCTATAGAGCAGCAGTTCTCAACCTGTAGGTCGCGATCCCTTTTTTCCATTTGTAACAACACAGCACTTAGGAAGGCAGAGAACCACTGCTCTAAGGAATGTTGTTAAAATTGTCTCTTATTAACTCACACGAGGTCAGTGCCTGGCAGATTGTTTGTTAGCTGAGTGAATGAATGTAATTGGCTTGCAGATAGGAAATAGCACTCTACTGCCTAGTCTAGAACTCTCCCTCACAACACCATAGCTGCCTTTTTTGCCTATCAGGTGTTGAAGGGAACAAAGTGAAGGGTCAGACATGAAAGGGTATCTCAGGAAGTTGGTGTTTTATCAAGTGCCAGAAGGCATGATGCTGATTAAATTCTTGGGATTCAGAGACTTGGGAGGGCTTAGGAGAAGCCTGTGGAGGAGGGAGGGTCCAGGAGGTGGACTTGTGTTTAGATGAATAGCAGGGAGAATGAGGGGCGTGTTTGGCTATGGGAGCACCAGAAACCAAGGCATGAAACTGAAACAAGTTTAGGGGGCCATGAGGAGACCTGTCTGATCAGAGCAGAAAAATCTCATTATTGAGTGATGAGAGGTTAAATGGAAGAGTAGAATAGATTAGGTAGAAGCTTGCCTGAGGAAGATTTTTCCCTATGTACAGTGAGGAGGGAATCATTGAGAGTATCCAAGACTCACTGTACTACTATGATGATTTACCTATGGATTTGTTATCTCCAACTAGAGTGAGAACCACAGGAATAAGGAAGCTGTCCTATTCCACAGGTGTCCCTTGGCATCTGTGGGGGATTGGTCCCAGATCCCAGTGGGACCAATTGTTTGGCAGACACAAAACTCCACAGGTGCTCAAGTCTTTTATATGAAATGGTGTCGACTTTGCATTTAACATATGCAGATCCTCCTGTATACTTTAATCATCTCTAGGTTACTTATAATACCAAATATAATGAAAATGCTTCATAAATAGTTGTGATATCATATTACTTAGGGAATATGAAAAGAAAAAAAGTCAGCTGGCACCGTGTCTCATGCCTGTAATTCTGGCACTCTGGGAGGCCTAGGCAGGTAGATTGCCCGAGCTCATAGGTTTGAGAACAGCCTGAAGAGAGCAAGACCATGTCTCTAAAAATAGCTGGGCATTGTGGCAGGCGCAGGTAGTCCCAGCTACTTGGGAGGCTGAGGCAGGAGAATTGCTTGAGCCTGGGAGTTTGAGGTTGCTGTGAGCTGTGATGCCATGGCACTCTATGGAGGACAACAAAGTGAGACTCTGTCTCAAAACAAAAAGAAAAGAAAAGGCACCTGTGGCTCAAGGAGTAGGGCGCCAGCCCCATATACCAGAGGTGGTGGGTTTAAACCCAGCCCTGGCCAAAAACTGCAAAAAAAAAAAAAAAAATCCCCAAAACAAAACAAAAAAAAGAAAAGAAAAAAGTCTGTATATGTTCAGTACAAACATAATTATCCTTTTTCTTTTCTTTTTTGTGGTTTTTTTGTTTGTTTGTTTTTGTAGTTTTGGGCTGGGGCCGGGTTTGAACCCACCACCTCTGGTATATGGGGCCAGCGCCCTACTCCTTTGAGCCACTGGT
>NW_003852420.1:18718999-18740740 GCF_000181295.1 Otolemur garnettii | reverse complement strand
GAGCCATATCCTTTTTATTTTCAATCTATAGGTGGTTGAATCCACTGATATGGAACCCAGGGATTTGGAGGGTTGACTGTCTGTCTGTCTTAGGTACCATAACACTAGAGGAAACCAAATCACTGAAAACTCTAGCAGCAGGTAGATTGGAATGTGGAGAGGCTGGAAACAGACAGTTCTGCCATGTAGTGATGACTTAAGTCTAGTACATTCATTCATTGAGTGCCTCAATGAGTATTTTTGCCAGGCCCTGGGGAGTTGGTACACAGTCTTAGAGGAGCAAAAATGGAAGATTTAATCAGTCTTATTTTGTCAGGAAAGGCTTGCTTAAAGAAAGGTTTATGAGCTAAGACCTGAAGGTTGAATGAGCAGGAATTGACTATCTAAAAGACTGGCAGCAGAGTAGTGGTATTGGGAAGTTGCTGAGGCAGAGGCATCATAGGGGTAGGTCAGAAGATGAGAGAGAACGTAGTGCATTTCAGGAAGGAGCGTGGAATGTGAGGGCTCTGGGGCTTTATGCAGAGTCCTATGAGCCAAGAGCTGTGAAAGCCATTGAAGGATTTTAAGCAGGAAAGTGACATATTTGTTTATATATATACAATTTACTGGAGTTAAATAAATATAGAACATTATAGGCACAGTGGCTCATGCCTATAATATTAACACTTTAGGAGGCCGAGGCAGGTGGATAGCCTGAGCTCAAGAGTTCAAGACTAGCCTGAGCAAGAATGAGACCCTGTCTGTACAAAAAAAATAGAAAAACTAGCCAGTGTTGTGCCAGGTACCTGTAGTCCTACCTACTCAGGAGGCTGAGGCAAGAGAATCACTTGAGCCCCAGAGTTTGAGGTTGTTCCACGTGGCACCCATAGCTCAGTGGTTAGGGCACCAGCCACATACACCCACCGGTGCTGGCAGGTTTGAACCCACCCCGGGCCTGCTAAACAACAATGACAACTACAACAAAAAAAAGCCAGGCGCTGTGACGAGCGTCTGTAGTCCCAGCTACTTGGGAGGCTGAGGTAAGGGAATCGCTTAAGCCCAATAGTTTGAGGTTGCTGTGAGCTGTGACGCCACAGCACTCTACCACAGGCAGCATATTCAGATTCTGTCTCAAAAAAAAAAAAAAGAAGAAGTTGAGGTTGCTGCAAGCTATGATGCCACAGAACTCTACCCAAAGTGACAGAGTGAGACTCTTGTTTTCCCACCCCCCCCCAAAAAACCCACAAAAGTTGAAATTAGAATGGGTAGAAATAGAGATGAGTTTGAAGTGAAATACTGCTGACTTTGAGATAGACAGGTCTTCTGAGTATCATGGCAATTGAATGGCTGCTTTTATTTATTTTTATTTTTTGAGACAGTCCTACTATGTCACCCTTGGTAGAGTACTGTGGCATCACAGCTCACAGCAACCTCAAACTCTTGGGCTTAAGTGATTCTCTTGCCTCAGCCTCCCAAGTATCTGGGACTACAGGCACCCACCACAATGCCTGGTTGTTTTTTGTTACAGTTGTCATTGTTGTTTTAGCTGGCCAGGGCTGGGTTTGAACCTGTCAACTTCGGTGTATGTAGCTGGCACCATAACCACTGTGCTATGGCCACCTAGCCAAATGGCTGCTTTTAAGTTAGATCCAGCATAATTCAGAAGAAATTTAACATGGAGAGTGAGATATAAAAGTTTTGGCATAGAGGACAGTGAGACAATGGCAGAAAGCTGCCACCACCTCTAGGGGAGGAGATAGATGGTAGTCTGGGAGTTGGGGCCATCTGTAGAAGCTAGAACCATTGAAGAGTTGTGGCCACTGCTGTCCACGCCAGAGAGCATAGGGAGGGATATAACCTGGTCTCTGTCCTTCTCTCAGCTCCCATTGGCCAAACCTAACTGGAAGCCAATAGGAATGGGAGCTGGGAAATGCAGTTTATAGGAGCAGCTCCTGTGAAACAGAACAGAGCAGAAGAAGAGTAAAGAACAGGTCTGAGGGCTCGGCGCCTATAGCTCAACCGGCTAAGGCGCCAGCCACATACACCTAAGGTGGCGGGTTCGAATCCCCAGCCCGGACCCACCAAACAACAATGACGGCTGCAACCAAAAAATGGCCGGGCGTTGTGGCGGGTGCCTGTGGTCCCAGCTACTTGGGAGGCGGAGGCAGGAGACTCGCTTGAGCCCAGGAGTTGGAGGTTGCTGTGAGCTGTAATGCCATGGCACTCTGCCCAGGGGGGCAGCTTGAGGCTCTGTCTCAAAAAAAAAAAAAAAAAAGAACAGGTCTGAGAGGATATAGGCAAATGAAGAGTACAATATCCTACCACCAACATTGCGTTCCTAGTATAATAAAGGCTCTCAAAGACCTTATATCTTTCTATTATCAAAGAGAATCTATCTGCAAGTTCAAGAGTGGTTTAGCATAGAGTCACGTGTTAGAGAGCCTTGCTTTTACATTCTCTGCTTTCAAAGGTCATACGGCAGTGTTTTTCAACCTTTTTTATCTCACAGCACACTTGAAACTATAGTTGAACTTCTGTGTCACACTTAAATTATGTTGATCTAAGAAAAAAAAATTTATTTACTGTGCTTTGAACTTCTTTCAAAAATAATTTAATCTTTCTTTTTTTTTTTTTTTTGAGACAGAGTCTCACTGTCACCCTCAGTAGAGTACTGTGGTGTCACAGCTCACAGCAACCTCAAACTCTTGGGCTTAAGCGATTCTCTTGCCTCAGCCTCCCAAGTAGCTGGGACTACAGACACCTGCCAACACAGTGCCTGGCAATTTGTTGTTGTTGTTGTTTAGTTGTCATCGTTGTTTAGCAGGCCCACTCCAAGTTTAAACCCACCTGCCTTCTTGTATATAGCTGGCACCCTAACCATTGAGCTATAGGCACTGAGCCTTAATTAATGATCTTTAAAACTTTTTCTGGCACACCATATCCTCTTACGGCATAACAGTTGAAAAATCACTATCATATTGTGACCTCTTTTTTAGTCTCTCCCTCATTTTGTGTGGAGAAGCTTATTTGGCTGGAGCATATGCATATGGGGCCAAAGTTATAGCTTTGATTGCAGAAAAAAATTCAAGTTCTGGAGGTACATATTGTTCTTTCCCCTTTTCTTTGCCATCTTATAGACCTGGGCCATTTATTGCAGAGAGGAGCCAGGGTTGAGTGCAGTCCATCTTTCTTCTGGGAAAATAGGACAGAGTTTTCCATGAAGGTGTGTGGAGGAGGTCATTGAACTAGGCAGTAGAGTGCTGCTCCTGATCATCTTTGAAAAGAAGAGATCCAGTGGTTTTTTTGATGAAGGCTCTGACCTGCTTAAGACAGTGGTGTTTCCAATTTGACCCAAGCACAGGGCATATGTAATTTGGAGTTTCCCAAGAGTGAGTATACCTAGAGGCATTCTATATGCAAGACAAGAATGTGTATACCTGAGACTTTGAGTCAGAAGTAAAATGATGAAAACTGGCTTTTCTCTGTTTCCTGTTTTTCTCTCTCTTCTCACTAGGATGGTGATATTGTAGCTCCACTTATAACACCTCAAAAGGAGGAATGGAATTACACAATTACAGCCCCAGCTCATACCCGAGAAGCATCCAGAACCAGTGCAAGCCGGAGCCTGGCTTTTTAAGGATGGCTCAGTGTGAATGTCTGTAGTCTGCTGGCTGCAAAAAGCATTCCCCCAACGCAATTAGCTTAGGGACGTCAATCATAGAGTTCCACAAAGTTAGTGACAACTGTGCTTTTTATTCTGTATTTTGAATGTACGCACATGCTGCAGCTTAGTAATTTTTATTCAAAGAAACAAAAAGATACCAGGCAAATCTTGCTTTATATGCTATGAAAAACATTGCCTTGCCTATTTTTAATAATAATTAAAGCCTTAGTAGTTTATTTTCTTAGAAAAACAACTCTTTTATCTACTCTGAACACTTTTTGTCTTTTTTTAAGAGATGGGGTCTTGCTCTTTTGCCCAGACTGGATTAGAGACTGGAACTTCTGGGTTCAAGCAATCCTCCTGCCTCAGCCTCCTGAGTAGCTGAGACTTCAGGCATGAGCCTCTACATCTGGCTTACTCTGAATTTTTATGACAGATGATTGTTTTTGGCTTGGGGGGGGGGTTTGTTTTTTGTTTTTTTAAATTTAGAATGAGACAAATTGGTGGCTCAGTGCCATAGCTCAAGCAGCTAAGGCACCAGCCACATACACCAGAGCTGGTAGGTTCAAATCCACCCTGGGCCTATCAAACAATGACAACTGCAACCAAAAAAAAAATAGCTGGCCGCTGTGGTGGGTGCTTGTAGTCCCAACTACATGGGAGGCTGAGGCAAGAGAATCACTTGAGTTTTTTTAGCAATCTGTTATTTTTTTATTTTTTTATTTTTTGCAGTTTTTTTGGCCAGGGCTGGGTTTGAACCTGCCACCTCCGGCTTATGGGGCTGGCGCCCTACTCCTTTGAGCAGCAGGCGCCGCCCTAAGTCCAAGAGTTTGAGGTTGCTGTGAGCTGTGACAGTACAGCACTCTATCAAGGGTAACATAGTGAAACTCTATCTCAAAAAAAAAAAAGAAAGAAAGAAAGAAATGAGACAAATTGGAATTAGAAGTTAGGATTGTCATGAACAGAAATGGTTAAAAAACAAAACATAAAATCCTACCGCCTAAGGAGGTGCCCATTACTCCAGGTTTAAAATTAGTCAAACTATCCAAGTGACCTAAACATATATAAGTGAAAGATACCTCTCCTCACCCCTGTAGCCCCCATAAGCTGCCAGGTGGGGTAAACAGTAGGACATGAGGCCCTCGAGTGGGGACACCAGTACGGCAGTGAGATGTCTGATTGAGTTTGGGGAATGAGGCCTTTTTTTTTTTTTTTTTTTTTAATTTTTAGATGTAGGATCTTTGTCACTCAGACTGGAGTGATATGGTGATCATAGCTCACTGCAACCTCAAATTCCTGGACTCAAGGAATCTTCCTACTTTAGTGTCCCAAGTGGGGCTATGAGCACACACCATCACAGTTGGCTAATTTTTTTCCTTTTGAGATAGTCTTACTCAATTGTCCTGGGTAGAGTGTCATAGTGTCATAGCTCCCAGTAACCTCAAACACCTGGGCTCAAGTGATCTTTCCTTAGCCTCCCAAGTAGCTGGGACTACAGGCGCCTGACATGACGCCTGGCTAATTTCTATTTTTAGTAGAGATGGAGTCTTACTCTTGCTAAGGCCGGTATTGAACTCCTGAGCTCAAGCAATCCACCTGCCTTAGTCTCCCAAAGTGCTGGGATTACAGGCATGAGCCACCACACCCGGTTTAACATTTAATTTTTTTGTAAAGATGAGATCTCACTGTGTTACTGAGGCTTGTCTCCAACTCCTAGCTTCAAGCAATCCTTTTGCCTTGGCCTCCCAAAGTGCTGGGGTTACAGGCATGAGTGACTGTGCCCAGCCTCTGGCCTCTTCTTGAGTAGAACATCAAAGCACCTTTTGGGAGATCCCTACCTCCAGTAACAGAGGGATCTTGTAAACCAGGCTGTTCTTTGAGTCAGCTGCAACTCTAGACCTGGACAGTTTCTTTCTTTCCTTAATTCTCAGTGCCCTAGTCCCAACAGCTCTCCCACTGCCTGGCTTGGAGAAGGCCTCTCCTCTGGTCTGTTCTCCATGTCTCCCTAGTGAGCTGGTCAGAGTTCCTCAGACCTGGGACTTTGTTTTTGTTGGTTTAGTGCAATTTTACATGTTTCAGAACAAAGACCACTCTGCCTTTGCTGAGACTAGTGAATACTAAGAGGATTCCAGATTTCCCCATGTAACTTTATTTTCCCAGGAGTGGAGTGTGCCCAGGATACCACCACCCCCATTCATAATTCTGCAGCAATTTACCAAGAACAAAGTCTGCAGTTAGAGCCAAGTCTGGTGGTGGCCAGAGAAGATGCAGGCCAGTGGGGATGGAAGCCATGAGCCCTGACACCTTATGTTCTGATACTTCCTTGATAGAAGCCTCCCTGGCAGTCTAGGAGGTGGGGAAGAAGAAAAGGGAAACTCAGGCCAGCAGATTACCTAGCAACTTTAAGAATATTGTCACTTTCCACTGTATAACCAGGTTCTGTTCCGTCCATAGAGTATTTAAAATGTCTGCCATCCTGTATTATCACCCCCCATCCTTCCCTCAGGGTTGACTACAATTCATAGGAGAATTGTTAAAACTCTTCTTTTCATGCCCATCACATTGCTGTATGTGTGGGGATATGTTCAGATGTGGGCTCATAGACGCACAAGTGAGGTTGACCATGGCACCTACTTAGCCAAGGTGCCTCTAAAACATTTAGGGGAGAAAACTAGATCTTAGACATTGTGTGTCCAGACCTAAGGTCAAGAATGTAATATTTTTCTGCTAAGATCGTTATCTTACCTTTAAAACATTGTGGTTTACTCTGGAATTTCACAGGCCTAATGTTGTATCATTGTGCTGAGAAGCAATGGACTGTTTTGTTTGCTTCTTCATTACATATAAGGCAGCTACACTTTGTTCTTGCAACTGTTGTAATTATGACAACCATGTGGCATTTGCAAGGTTATATTTTTCTTAAGAAACATCTTCAGTGTATAAAAATGGAAATTTTAACAGCTTAGCCTCTAGAGACTTACTGAATATTGTCACCTTGAGGATGTTAATAGAACTGCAAGTTAAATGACCTGTGTTGGATGAGGGAAAGAGCTGCATGCAATAAAGCCTGGTGAATGGTTCTATCTTGAAACCACAGTTTATCCTTGACTGCTTTTCCTCACACCATCATGTGCCCAGTTTTGACTCTTCTGTGCAAAGGAAATGTGTTTTGTATAGGAATCAGCCCAGATTTCTCTTAGTTGGGTCTTTTAGAAGAGTGGTATTTACAAGATTCATGGAATTTAGTTCCCTCAGCTGGCAAGTAATAGCATAGTAAAGAATCTTTTCCTTCTCACTCAGTGTATGGGAAGGAATATGGATTTGTCTTGAGTTTGCCCTGTTGTGCCAGAAAATGTAGCATTTCCTCTCTTTTAACCTCCCTGAGGTTCCTGTTTACAGAGGTTTCAACTTCTTTGTCCAAATATGCATCATTCATATGCTGTTTCATCTCTTCCTCATAAAGTTAAATAACAGATAAACACCTGGCACACTAGTGGCAGACAAAAAACCATCAGTGTTCTCAAATAGGCAACCGGCAGGAGAAAGAATGATGCTACTAGAGTCTTCATTAGTTTCATTAGTTAAACCTGGGTTTCTGATTTCTGAAGTTTGACAGTATTCTTTTCTTTTTTTTTGAGACAGAGCCTCAAGCTGTCCCCCTGGGTAGAGTGCTGTGACATCACAGCTCATAGCAACCTCCAACTCCTGGGCTCAAGCGAGTCTTCTGCCTCTGCCTCCCAAGTAGCTGGGCCCACAGGCACCCGCCACAGTGCCTGGCTATTTTTTGGTTGCAGCCATCATTGTTGTTTGGCGGGCCCAGGCTAGATTTGAACCCGCCACCTTACATGTATGTGGCTGCACCTTAGCTGCTTGAGCCACAGGCGCCGAGCCAGCAATATTCTTTAAAAGACTTTCTATAGGCTTAGCACCTGTGGCTCAAGCAACTAAGGTGCCAGCCACATACACCTGAGCTGGCGCTTTCAAATTCAGCCTGGGCCCGCTGAACAACAATGATGGCTGCAACCAAAAAATAGCTGGGTGTTGTGGTGGGCACCTATAGTTTCAGCTACTTGGGAGGTGGAGGCAAGAGAATCGCTGGAGCCGAGGAGTTGGAGGTTGCTGTGAGCACTTTACCACAGCACTCTACCCAGGGCAATAGCTTGAGGCTCTATCTCAAAAAAAAAAAAAAAAAAAGACTTTCCACACATATAGATTAGAATCCCTTTTTTCTAAAAGTTTTTGTCAAGGATATATACATGAAAACATTAGGAGTTTGGGGCAGGTGAGTTTTAGGCAGTTAAAAAATCTTGTTTATGCCTTCTGGTTTTTCTGCAGTAGACATGTATAAGTTGTATTACTTCTAAAAAGATGATTTTCATGAGAGACTTTGTGCTGCTTAGGTAAGGTGTAAGCGTCTTTCACTCTGTCAGAGTCACCTCTGCAAGAGAGGAGTGCCTGCCCCATCACTGTCTTGGATCCCTAGGCCTCAAGGGCAGCCAATGGCCACAGCCAATACTAGAGAACTTCACCATCCAGGTTTCAAACAGCATGGCTGCCCTGTGTGAGAAAGGCGTGGACGGCATCCACAAGCAGGGCTGAGTACCTATTGCCACAGGGACATCAGCTCAGAACCCAGGCCTCCAGCTCCTTGATGCAGAACTGCTCCTGCCGGGCAAGCACTTCATTGTTGAAGGTCGCACAAGGGTAGCTTCCTCCATGATACAAGTCTCCATCCAACCACAGCCCAAACTTGCCACTAAAGAGAAGGGGAAAACTTGGTGTGGCTCACTCCAGCATGTTGAAACCTTAGGGTCTATCCCTATCATTAGCTCTTAGCCACATCATGACAGCAGCCCAGTTTTGCCTATGTTATCTCCCCTCAAACCAACTTATCCTCAGTTGTTAGGGATTCAGCACATTGTTCCTCACAGAGTTTAGAGCATGTTTTTTTTTTTTTGGCCGGGACCGGGTTTGAACCGCCACCTCCGATTTATGGGGCCAGTGCCCTACTCCTTTGAGCCACAGGCACCGCCCTAGAGCATGTTTTTTAAACAACTCAGTAATTTTAATAAATAATGTACAGTGTGCAACCATTACCAAAACCCAGTTTTAGAACATTTGGAATGTTTTTAAGATGGTAATGCTTAACCAAAGGAGTATGAATTTGAGAGCCCAGCATACTTAAGAGAGCATCCGTTCTAATCCCGTCATTTGACAGAAAACCTAAGCTGGAGCCAAGAAGTGAATTACTGCAAATCAGCATAGCTACTGTGTTCTGTGCCAAGCTGACCCTCAATGGAGGCTTTTCAGGCAGCTGGAAGAGCAAAGAATTTGCCTGGTGCTAATCAAGCATTGCTTTCATCTTTGCCCGCAGGATAAGACTTATTCTGCCTGAATTTGAAGGTCACACCAGGGTGAGAACGACCTTTTTTTTCTTTTCTTTCTTTTTTTTTTTTTTTGGTAACTCCTTCTACCCCTTGCTCCCACACAGACTCCTCTGAGGAGTTATGTCCCCTAGGACTACTGGGCTGACTGGTAAATTGAGGCATGCTCCTCTTGACTATAGCTTCAGCCAACCAGGCAGAATGCCGTTCTCGAAGTTACATAAATTCAGACAGAACTAGCATCCTTTCTCCATAATAGTGTATTGGTGTTCAGGGGGTTGATGGGAGGGGTCAATGAGGTGAAGGGTCTTAAAATTAACCACCAGCCTCCCTGTTTCCGCTGGGGCAGTGACAGCCCAGCAGTGCAGCAGAGAGGGACAGGGACCAGAACACAGACCACCCCAACACTTGGGAAGATGGAGACACACACCTGCCACTGCCCATCATCAGTGAATCCAAGTCTCCTTTCACAAAGAATGTGTTGCTTCCTGTCCACTTAAAGACCTGGGGCAATAGGGAAAGGCTCTGGTTACTGGGCAAGTGAGTCTGCCCTTGCAGTTTGATTTCACACCACTGGGTGGCAGTGTCGTGGAGGGAATGGCATCCAGGCTCTTGAGGCTTCACTAGTTGGAGTTGACCCCTTCAGCCCTCTGGTTTGAATTCCCACAGCCTAGAACCTCTTCATTCTAGAAATAGAACACAAACCTCTGAGGCTTCCTGCTTCCAAAATTGGAGAGCTTGGACTGATACTGCCATTAACTAACTCATCTCTCCCTGAAGGCACCTAGCTCTGTCCACAGCCAGCTCCTCAGCAAGTCCTGGGGCTCCAGAATTATTCCCTGACTGCTAGCACTTCTGCCCAGTCCATCACTGCTTGTTTGCCTGCACAGTCCAGGCCACATTCAGTGCTTACCTGGATCACAGCCTCCCAAGTGGTCTTTCTGCTTCTGTCTCCTGCCCACCCTGGTCTCCACACTGCAAAATGACTGATTTATTCAAAATTTGAATCAGGATAAGTATAGTGGCTCAGGCCTATGACCCTAGCACTTTGGGAGGCCACGGCAGGAGGATTGCTTGAGGCCAGAAGTTAGAGACCAGCCTGGACAACATAGTAGAGACCCCATCTCTACGAACAATAGAGATGGTGAGACATACCAGCTAAGAGGTGGGAGGACTACTTGAGCCTGGGAGTTTGAGGTTGCAGTGAGCTGTGACAACCTCACTGCACTCTAGCCCAGATGACAGAGCAAGACCTTATCTAAAAAAAAAAAAAAAAATCTAAATCAGATACTGTCACTCCTCTGCCTAAAGCCCTACAATGGCTTCCCATTGGAAGGGGGATAAAAACTCCCCAGTATGGCCAAAAGTGTGACCTGTTTTGACCCCAGATTTTGTCTCTGATCTCTTCTCCCCTTATTGACTGCATGTCAACTACACTGGCTGGCTGTCCCTGGGACATCCAAAGCTCATTCTTCCTTAGGACCTTTGTATTTGCACATCCCTCTGCCCAGAATGCTCTTCTCCCAGATTCCCCCAAAGGCCCACTTCTCATCTTTCAGCTCAGATGTCATCTCAGAGAAAGTTTCTGGACCACCCTATCTAAGTAGCCCTTCATTCCAGACCCTGTTTTGTTTCCCTCAGTGTTTACCACTCTGAGATGGTATTCCACCATTCTATTCCTGTGTCAATTTGCTGCCCCACTAATATGTAAGTCCACATGGCCTGTCTTCATTCCTGGCTGTATTCCTGACACTTGATATAGAGGTTTGATGAATGAGTAAATTATTTAAGAGTTAAATTGGACAATAAAAGGATTTTTAAAGGGCCACAAAAGGATAACATATTATTACCTTAATTAGTTGCCAGAAATGCTGTGAGCAGCCAAAGACTTTAGCAAAAATACAGACTAGGGTGGCGCCTATGGCTCAGTGGACAGGGCGCCAGCCCTGTATACCAAGGGTGGCGGGTTCAAACACAGCCCCAGACAAACTGCAACAAAAAAAATAGCTGGGTGTTATGGCAGTTGCCTGTAGTCCTAGCTACTCGGGAGGCTGAGGCAAGGGAATTACCTAAGCCCAGGAGTTGGAGGTTGCTGTGAACTGTGTGATACCACGGCACTCTACCGAGGGCAACAAAGTGAGACTCTGTCTCTACAAAAAATATATATATATATGGGCTAAATAACAGATAAGTCCTGAGCTCTGAAAAGATGAGATAATATTAACAAGTGACCACCACAAGAAGACAGAACATTCTATTCCTCTACTTTCTTCGAGGATGTGACCTTCAAACTTGAAGAAGTAAGATAAATGTTGCTACAGAAGCATTAAGACCAAGTTCATGGTGCTGCTGGGAATCATGATCAAGGAACCACTGGGAATTCATGAAGAACTCAAGAAATGCCACAGACCAAAGATAGACAAGAATTAACTGATTTTGGCTGGGCATGGTGGCTCACACCTGTCATCAATCCTAGCACTCTGGGAGACTGAATGGAGGGGAATCACTTGAGCTCAGGAGTTTAAGACCAACCTGAGCAAGAACAAGACCCCGTGTCTACTAAAAATGGACAAATTAGCCAGACATTGTGGTGGATGCCTATAGTCTCAGCTACTCCAGAGGTTGAGGCAGGAGTTTGAAGTTGCTGTGAGCTAGGCTTAGGCTATTACAGTCTATCCTGGACAACAGAGTGAGAATCTCAAAAAAAAAAAAGTCACCCTGGGTAGAGTGCTGTACTGTTATAGCTCACAGCAACCTCAAACTCTTGGGCTCAAGTAATCCACTTTCCTAGTCTCCCAAGTAGCTGGGACTATAGATGCCTGCCACAAAACCTAGCTAGTTTTTCTATTTTTAGTAGACATGGGATCTTATTCTTGCTCAGGCTGGTCTTGGACTCATGAGCTCAGGCAATCTGGCCACCTCAGCCTTCCAGAGTGCTAGGATTAAGGTTGCTGTGAACTATAACACCACAGCACTCTACCCAGGGTGACAGAGTGAGACTCTGTCTCAAAAACAAAGAAAAAACCGGCTCGGCGCCTGTAGCTCAAGCGGCTAAGGCGTCAGCCACATACACCTAAGGTGGCAGGTTCGAATCCAGCCCGGGCCGCCAAACAGCAATAATGGCTGCAACCAAAAAATAGCCGGGCATTGTGGCTGGCGCCTGTGGTCCCAGCTACTTGGGAGGCTGAGACAGGAGACTCGCCTGAGCCCAGGAGTTGGAGGTTGCTGTGAGCAGTGAAGCCATGGCACTCTACCCAGGGGGACAGCTTGAGGCTCCGTGTCAAAAAAAAAAAAAAAAAAAACACCACTTGGAACTAGTTCTTCCTCCATTGAACAAAATTTCTTGAGGGTGTGTTATGCCAGTACAGAGCAAGGTGCCCTTCCTCAACCCCCTACTCATCTCTTAGATTCCTTTCCTTTTTTTTTTTTTTTGCAGTTTTTGGCCAGGGTGGAGTATGAATCTGCTACTTCCGGTATTTGGGGGCAGGGCCTGTGGCTCAAGGTTTGGATTCCTAAATGTACATCTCTCCATTCTCTGTTCTGTTGCACATTCCAAGAAGGCTTCTATACCCTCCATCGCCTGGTGATCTGTCTGTCTATCAAGATCTAGCTCATCAAGCTCCTCCTCCAGGAAGTCTCCCTTGCTTTCCCCACCCCCATTTGATACAGGTGCTCATCCTCCTTGCTTCTTTGACAGTACTTACTATACATTGTTTTCAGTCTTCTCCCCCAGCCTGGGAGAATTCCAAGACAGGGGCTCTCTGTGGTTTACAGAGGCAGTGGAGTTTGGGGGCTGTTTCCTCCTCATCACTGGCTAGCTGTGTGAGCTTGGGCACATTACTCAACTTCTCTTTGCCTTGGTTTCCTCATCTGTAAGATGGGGATGATAATAGCATGTTCCTCACAGGATTGTTGAGACGACTAAATGTGCCAGATTGTGAAAATCCAAGAATAGCACCTGACAGGCTGATAACGTGTTAGCTGCTATTATTTTCATTAAGAAAGTAGTAAGTAAAGTAGTGTGCCCTCCACCAAGCATATAGCTCAGTAGCTTTATTCAATAAATAACCTGGAGGCACAAAGTCTTTGGATGGAAGAAGTTTAGGACTATTATTTTCCTTCCTCCTTCAAAAGCCCCAGCCTCTTCGAAGCCTGTGCCATCAGAGTGTACTAGTCATCATGTGCCTGTCACTCCCAATCTCTTCATCTCCACTCATCATTACTCAGAGACTTCAGCTCTGACTCATCCCCTTCCCAGCTGCCTAGTGAACTTTACCATCCACATCAGCCTGTCCAGCCCCTGCCCCTCAGCTCCTTTATACTCCCAGTGGGTTTTTTGTTTTGGGGAGGGGGGTTTTGAGACCGAGTTTCACTACGTCGCCCTTGGTAGAATGCCATGGTGTCACAGCTCACAGCAACCTCAAACGCTTAGGCTTAAGCTATTCTCTTGCCTCAGCTTCTCAAGTAGCTAGGACTACAGGTACCCGCCACAACACCCAGCTGTTTTTGTTGTTGTTGTTGTTGTTGTGATTGTCATTGTTGTTTAGCAGGCCCAGGCTGGGTTTGAACCCACCAACCCCAGTGCACGTGGCCAGTGCCCTACCACTGAGTTACAGGTGCTGAGCCCCCCAGTGAGTTTTCAGCCACTGTACCCTACGGTTACATCTGGGAACTTGTCCTCACCAAGGACAGCTGGCAACTCTTGCAGTCTATTTCAAAAGCTCCCCCCCCCCCCATATCTGGTCTCCCAGCACATTGTTCATCTGCTGTCACTGCTCAAAGTCTGTGGCCTCAAGGAGACCTAAGTCCATCTTTGCCTCGAAACCCTGCAGTCCCCTCGGCCTCCCCTTCCCTCCTCACCCAGTCTAGGTTCTATTGTCCACTTGGTATTTTCACTCCCTTCAATTTCCTTTTCCCCCTCTGTCTCTCAAATGAGTTTGGCAAAACCCCAGTCCTGGAAGAACCTCCCATTCGCTTGCTATAGGCCCGCACCCAGGAGCTGAATGTTCCCGGAGGAACACACACAGCAAGTGACTGGTTGCTGTTAAACCCACAGCCCCAAACTGGCAACCAGCACAGCCCAGCTGTCCTCCTGTTGCTCTAGTTTTCTCTGGTAGGCTTCTCTTCCCACACTCCAAGGACTATTTGATAGCTTCTCTCCCCTCAAACCTTAGTACCCACTCCTTCATCCTCCTCTCGGCTCTGAGTTCACCCTGTACTCCACAAGAAGCCGCTGGATGTGTCCACTTTCCTTGTCCTACCCCCACACATCAGTCTTCCTGCCCATTCCTGGGAAGACAGTCCCCTCAGCGAGTCAGTGGTGGCCAGAGACCTACTGAGCATTTTGTAAAATGATGACTGGTGGGCCAGGGTGGGTGTTCTGCCCACCACTGCCGTGCTGCATGAACAACAAGCAGCCCAGCATAGAGGTGGAGCCGCAGGCCACTGGGGTCCCCAGGAGCTATGTCCTGCCATAGACCCCTCTCCCCCCCGGGAGGCTGGGAACATCACCTTCAGCTGTGGGGAGAAGGAGAAGAGGAATGTCTCGCCAGTACCATAGAAGCCTTTGCTGAGCCGGATAGCTGAGGAGGAGAAGGCTCCAAACGTCTGGAAAGCAGAACTCGTGGTTTGCAGGTGAAAGGGAGTTGGGAGTCCTCTGGCACCCCCATTCTCCAGGCTCAGTAATGTAGGCTCGTCCTAGAAGGGAAGCTAGGGAGAGCTGGGGGAAGGGGCCCTCCGTGTACCTTGGCAGGAACCTTTGTGCCCCCTCCCCAAGGAGGAGCTCTCATTGGCTTCCTCCTCTGTGTGGTCAGGACCCTCCAATTTTTCCTTAAATGTGCTTATTTTACACAACATCCATCTGGAAGAATTAGAATTTATAGACAAACCGAAAGAAAAAGATAAAGCCACCCCCAAATCCCCTTTCTTCTTTTCTAAGATAATTACTCTTAACATTTGTGTGCATTTCCTGCAGCATCAGTCTAATACCAGCGTATTAGATGAGGTCCTATATAATGCATCTGCTAATTCTAAATGTACAAAAAGGTTAAAAGTACAGTGCAAGTACCTTCCACCCAGATTCAGCAGTTATCAATATCTTTGCTGTATTTGCTTTCTCTCTCTCTATATATATATGTTTTCCCATTTGAAAGTAAGATGCAGGCTCGGCGCCTATAGCTCAACCGGCTAAGGCGCCAGCCACATACACCTAAGGTGGCGGGTTCGAATCCCCAGCCCGGACCCGCCAAACAACAATGATGGCTGCAACCAAAAAAAAATAGCCGGGCGTTGTGGCGGGCGCCTGTGGTCCCAGCTACTTGGGAGGCGGAGGCAAGAGACTCGCTTGAGCCCAGGAGTTTGAGGTTGCTGTGAGCTGTAATGCCACGGCACTCTACCCAGGGGGAAAGCTTGAGGCTCTGTCTCCAAAAAAAAAAAAAAAAAAAAAAAAAAAAGTAAGATGCAGATACTATGACCCTCCACCACTAAGTAGCTCAGATCACAGGAATGAGGATTTTTTTATATAATCACAATACCATGAACACGTCTAAGAAAATTAATAGCAATCCCATAGTCTCGGCACCTGTGGCTCAAGTGGCTAAGGCGCCAGCCACATACACCTAAGGTGGCGGGTTTGAATCCAGCCCGGACCTGCCAAACAACAACGATGGCTGCAACCAAAAAACAGCTGGGCGTTGTGGCAGGCGCCTGTGGTCCCAGCTACTTGGGAGGCTGGGGCAGGAGACTCGCTTGAGCCCAGGAGTTAGAGGTTGCTGTGAGTTGTGAAGCCACGGCACTCTACCCAGGGGGATAGCTTGAGGCTCTGTCTCCAAAAAAAAGAAAAAAAAAATAGCAATCCCATAGTATTATCTAGTAGCCAGTTCAAATTCTGTCTTCTCCAATTGCCCCAGGAATGCCGTTCATATCCTTCTTTAAAGAGAAAAACTTAACACTTTTATAGCTCTGGTTCTATATCATGTTCCTCTCCTGCCCAATTTTCACTATTATGACCCTTTCACTAAGGGCCATAATCACCTTAGCCATTTTACTCTTCTGAGATACTTAAGGGGACTGTGACTTTTCACTCCATCCCAAGTGGCAGAGGCAGGATCCCTGGGGGCAGCTACGAGTAGTAGGTTTTTGGCTTAGTATTAGGAGAAATTTCCTCATAGTCAATAGTAGTCTTCTAGGGAAGGGGCTCCATGTAGAAGGCATGAGCTCCCTGGCCTTAATGTGGGATCTTCTTCCATCAGCATTTAAATGAAAGAGCTCCTACCCAAGTAGCAGTCTTCTGAGATTCCTGAGCTCTCTCCCAGCTCTAATACATTCCTAAAAAGAGCTTTTTGTTTTTGAGACAGAGTCTCGCTTTGTCAACCTTGGTAGAGTGCAGTGGCATCATAGCTCACAGCAACCTCAAATTCTTGGGTTCAAGTGATTCTCTTACCTTAGCCTCCCAAGAAGCTGGGACTACAGATGCCACAGCACCAGGCTATATTTAGAGATGGGATCTCCTTCTGGCTCAGGCTACTCTCAAACTCTTGAGCTCATGCAATCTATCTACCTCAGCCTCCCAGACAAAGTACTAGGATTACAGACATGAGCTACTGTGCCTGGCCTCTAAGAGGAGAATTTGAAACCAGCTTCCAATCCCACTTCCCTTCTGCATGGACAGTCTGCTTGAAATTCCACTATTAACAAGAGCAGATGGCTCGGCGCCTGTGGCTCAAGCAGCTAGGGCACCAGCCACATACACCAGGGCTGGTGGGTTTGAATCCAGCCCAGGCCTGCCAAATGACAATGACAACTACAACCAAAAAACAGCTGGGCATTGTGGCGGGCACCTGTAGTCCCAGCTACTTAGGAGGCTGAGGCAAGAGAATTGCTTAAGCCCAAGAGTGTAAGGTTGCTGTGAGCTGTGACAGCACTCTACCGAGGGACACATAGTGAGACTCTGTCTCTACTCTTGACTCAGCCTCCCAGGTAGCTGGGAGTACAGGCACCTGCCACAATGCCCAGCTATTTATTTTTGTTGTTGTTGCAGTTGTCGTTGTTTGGCAGGCCCAGGCCACATTTGAATCCGCCATCTCCGGTGTATGCGGCTGGCACCTTAGCCGCTGAGCTATAGGTACCAAGCCTCCTGTCTCTACTAAAAATAGAAAAATTAGCTGGGCATTGGTAGCATTGGTGGGCATCTATAATCCCAGCTACTTAGGAGGCTGAGGTAGGAGGATCACTTGAGCTCTTGTGTTTGAGGTTGCTGTGAGCTAGGCTAATGCCTTGACTCTCTAGCCTGGGAAACAGAATGCAACTCTGTCTCAAAAAAGAAAAAGAATGTACATAGTGGGCAGCGCCTGTGGCTCAAAGGAGTAGGGTACCAGCCCCATATGCCAGAGGTGGTGGGTTCAAACTCAGCCTCGGCCAAAAACTGCAAAACAAACAAACAAAAAAAAAGGAATGTACATAGTAAAATATATTTATAAAGCAAAAAATAGCTCGGCGCCTGTAGCTCAACCTGCTAAGGCGCCAGCCACATACACCTAAGGTAGTGGGTTCGAATCCAGCCCAGACCCGCCAAACAACAATGACAGCTGCAGCTCGGCGCCTATAGCTCAACCAGCTAAGGCGCCCGCCACGTACACCTAAGGTGGTGGGTTCGAATCCCCAGCCCGGACCCGCCAAACAACAATGAGGGCTGCAACCAAAAAATAACCGGGCGTTGTGGTGGGTGCCTGTGGTCCCAGCTACTTGGGAGGCGGAGGCAGGAGACTTGCTTGAACCCAGGAGTTGGAGGTTGCTGTGAGCTGTAATGCCACGGCACTCTACCCAGCGGGACAGCTTGAGGCTCTGTCTCAAAAAAAAAAAAAAGCAAAAAACAAAAATCCATACACTGATCAGTGAGGTGTAGGTTACCTGGTTATGATGTCCCTGTAGTTTCTTGTGCTTCTGAGGATAAAGATGTGGTTTTACATTTACAGTCAACTGATTATTTACTTAATGTCTGACCCCTTCCTCAATAGACCATTAGCTCAAAGAGGGCTGGAACTATTTCTTTGCTATCCTACTCTGTTCCACATCTAACCTGGCACATAGAAGGTGCTTCATATACATGTGTTAAGTGAATAAATGAAGGAATGGGTCTGAAGAGGAAAGCCTTAATGCCATCAAATCAGTGTCCATTACAGGTGACTTAGTCTGTCACCTCTGCCTTCTCCCTGAGGTTGCCCTGGAGCAGGGCCCACTGATGTCTGTTTGGGACCCCCCAGACTCTCAACAGGACGGGTAGCTCACCTGCCCATCCTGATCCCTCAGCACCAGCAGCACTGGCCCGCTATGGCCCTCCATCTGCCGGTACAGGCTCCGCAGACTAAAGCCATCCCTCGATGTACAAAGACCAGATTCCAAGGATGTCCAGTGACTCTTGAAGGGAGGTGGAAGCTGAGCTGGTGACAGGATTGCAGGTGAGTAAGAGACTCCTCCACTACTCACCCCCATCCTCAGGGACCCAGAGGCTTGAACAACCACCATTCAGCCAAAGATGGTACTTGACAGATTATAGAGTAGTTTGCTGTTTCCAGGGACTTCCATACCATTAGCAATAGCACTACGGAGATAGAGGTGATTATTCCCATTTTACAGATAAGGAATCTGAGGGTCAGGGAGGTGAAGCAACTTACCCCAAGCCCACAAGGGGAGTAAGGGACAGGGACAATGTTTGAACCCAGGTCAGGTTTCTCTCAAGACCCTCTCCCCTTGATGACCCTGGTCCCCAGAGGCCAGAGAACAGAAGAGAGCCCTTCCTCCCCACCCCCATCTCATCCTCCCACCTGTGCCAGCTTTAGCTCCAGCTTCTGAGGGCTTGTTCTATATAAGAATTGGCTTCTTTCATTATGTCCTTAACCTCCTGGCCCAGTGAAGAGGGTGGTGCTAGAAACACTGGATCTTTTTACAGGAAAGGGACAGAAAGTTCAAAGAGAAGAAATGGTTTGCCCGAGGTGATGCAGTAAGCTGGAGGCAGAGCAGGAGTG
Source organism: Otolemur garnettii (assembly GCF_000181295.1). Classification (NCBI taxonomy): domain Eukaryota; kingdom Metazoa; phylum Chordata; class Mammalia; order Primates; family Galagidae; genus Otolemur; species Otolemur garnettii. Next base: position 18,721,691 of record NW_003852420.1, on the reverse strand, counting down.
ACCCCGGGAACTCCTGGGCATGGCTGATGTAGAGCAGGAGGGGGGACACTTAGGCTCAGGGCTGAACGCCTTGAGCCACAGGCAATGCCCGAACCTGCCTAATCTCTGAGGCTCCCAGAACCTGGCTGGCTTCTGTCAGCTGGGGCTCTGTGAGATCTTCAGCAATAGGGGCTGGGGCTGCCTCCTCCTCTTTCTCCTCTTCCTCTTCCTCACCCTGCTCCTCAGACAGAGCATCCTCCACTTGGCTGGGCTGTGAAGACATAAAGAGGCTTGGTGAGTTGAGGGATGGGTGGCTCCAGTTTCTATCTCCTAAGCCTGAGAACTACAGCTGCCTCCTCATCCCCTGGCCAGGCCACTACAACCCCCAGCCCAGCCCACGGTAGCTGGGAAGTTTACACAGCAGACAGGATTCTGCCCTATCTCCACCTGCTTCCTCCCTGGCCCCTGCCAGTGAAGAACCAGAGCACACACACCCTGGTACACTATGCTGCTCAGATATGGCCGTGGGCCCTACCATTGATCTACCTGTTTGCTCTGGATCTAGGGTGGGTGCCAGGGATCAAGTTCTAAGCTTGAGAGCAGAGGAGAAGGGCAGGTGGCAGCCCAGCCCAGGGAGCTGCAACTATGTGTCTTTGTGCATGAAATAACAACAACAATATTGACAATGATAAGGGCTGACATTGTTGCAGCATACACTTGGCCAGGCCGGAATATAGTATTGGCCATGCCATGCAAGATCTCTTTTAATTTTCCCAAGAATTCTAAGAAGAATGTGCTTCATATCATCATCATTTTACAAAGGAAGAAAATGAAGCCCAGAGGCTCGCCTGTCAGCCAGCAAAATGATGCCTGTAGTCACACATGAGTTAGTATGCTTAGGTTCGTGTAAATGTGTGTCAGTCTGTGTGAACTGTGATTTGCTTAAAATAGAATTGTGTAGGCAAATTGGCATGAGAAGGGTTTTTTTGTTTCTGTTTTTGTTTTTTATCTAATTCCTGTTTTTTTTAGAGACAGAGTCTCACTTTATCACCCTTGGTAGGGTGCTATGGCATCACAGCTCACAGTAACCTCCAACTCCTGGGCTTAGGCAATTCTCTTGCCTCAGCCTCCTGAATATCTGGGACTACAGTGTGTCCACCACAACACTCAGCTATTTTTTGTTGCAGTTTGGCTGGGGCTGGGTTCAAACCCGCTACCCCCAGGATATGGGGCCAGCGTCTATCCACTGAGCCACAGGCGCCGCCCCATGAGAAGGTATTAAGTGTTAATTTCTGTGTTTATAAGTCAAGGTGTGCATTAGGATTGTGTAATACATGTGCCCATATCAGTGGGCATGTGTATTGGTATATTCATTCATTCAACTGAGCTTCCACTTGGTACCAGAGCACATTTATGTTTAAGTGAGAGTATGTGTGTGTGTACATGTACACAATGGCTTCAGGGCTTTTTCTAGGAAGGAGAGACCTCTTAGAGGCTGAGAGATAAACAGGATTACTCTCTTGTCCTCCTTTGTTCCCCAGACTCAGGCCTAAGGAGGGGCCTAGCTCTGTGGGCTCTGGATAGAACTCCATCTGGCACCCAGTCCCAGGAAGAAGGGACATAGACAATGGTCTGTCCCACTTGAAGGTCTCAGGGCCATGGGGCTTGGGGCTAAGGCTTAAGTCAGTCCTTAAACCCCTGGGCATCTAGGGAGGCAAATTGAGAGAGGGACAAGTCACCTGCCTGCATCTAACCCTAGCCCAGGTCCCACCCTGTCAGAGGTCTGACCCTTCCCTGCTTCCCACCACCGCTTAAGCCAGACCCCTTACCAGTGGAGTGTAACGCCAGCGGAGGCCTTTCATTCTCCTGTCCTGTCCCAGCCTGGGGCAGTGAGTGAGTCTGCAGCCCTGCTAAGGAGGAAGCGCTGATAGGCGAAGTTTAGAGATGAGAGGGAGAGGCCTGGGCACACCCAGCTAGGTCCATGCCCACCCACCTGCCCTTTGTTCCCTCTCACCTCTCACTCCCAGGCTGAGCTACTACTGGGTGGGTCTGTGAGCAACTCTGCATTCAAGGCCCCTCTTGCGTTGGCATCAAATGAGTGTCAGCCACACAGGGGAAACTCTGGCTGTGATTCCCCTCCCCTTTCTTCCCTTCTGGCAGCCTGGCCTGGGGACTGTGGTCCTTTGGGCAGGTGCCTAAGGACAAGACTGGGGGTCTGGGACCTCTGGTTCCCTTATGACCTTGGGCTCATTTGCACCCCTGGGCCTCAGTCTCCCTACATGTTAACATGTCACATGTTGAACCAGATAATCACAGAAGGTCTCACAGGACTGAGAGGCTACAATTTAGTTCCCTCTCAAAGCCAATGACTGCATTATAACAGAAGCTTAAGGGGACATGCCTAGACCAAAAGGATACATTTTATGTAAAAAGCTTTTTTTCTTACTAAAAAGTAGTAGTTATTGTAGAAGCCTTGGGGAATACAGAAAAGAATAAAGAAGAATATAAAAATACTAATAATTTGGGTGGTGCCTATGGCTCAGTGAGTAGGGCATTGGCCCCATACACCGAGGGTGGTGGGTTCGAACCTGGTGCCAGCAAAACTGCAACAAAAAATTGCTGGGCATTGTGGCAGGTACCTGTAGTCCCAGCTATTCAGGAGTCTGAGGCAAGAGAATCGCCTAAGTCCAGGAGTTGGAGGTTGCTGTGAGCT